>NC_077224.1:60753300-61070300 GCF_024763615.1 Phlebotomus papatasi
AATTTCCTTTTGTTTTTTTTCTTGTGTCCTTTCATGTTTTGCCACACGAAAAACAAATAATAATAAAAAAAATAGGACAAAGATAAGAAATTGTCACCAGACAATGCGGAAAATGAGAAGGATCTCACGACAGAGAAAGATAAGACAGTGCAAAATGGCAAGGATGAAACACAGAATGATGATGAGAAGGTGAATAAGAGTGTAGAAAATGGTGATGGCGATGCCACATTGAATGAGAGCAAAGTGTCAGAAGCAGCAAGTCCGGGTGCACCTGCTGAGAATGGTGACAGCAGCAAACAGAAGCCGAAGAAGGAGAAGGTGAAGAAAAAGTGGTCCCTGAGGAAGTTTTCATTCAGCAAAAAGGATAAACAGAAGCCAACGGCAAAGGAGGAAACAGCGAGCAATGATGCCAACGAAGGTGCCATGTCTTCTACCCCAGCATCACCGCCAATTGTGGTCAATGGCACTGAGTGTGAGAAAGTCCCTGAAGAGGTGAGTTTATTGCAAATATTCCATATACTTTCTACCTTATATAAGTTTTCTCATTTTTATCTGCAATTCTCTACGGATTTTTTTTCTCATTTCCTACAATAATGGCGAAAATTTAGATTTTATTGCTGAGAAAAATTTTAACGAATCAGCAATAAACATATATAATATCTTATACATTGAATTACCTATATGTCTTTGTCTTACACTTTTCTAGGAGGTTAAATTTTAACATATTGTTTTTCAAATTTAAATGTTTTTGAATTATTTTTTGGAGTGATGTAATTTGAGATATCTCCTTTAGGTTTTGAAGGACCCCCCCATTATTTGACCTTCTTTCCAGGTGGATGATTTTCTGTTTATTGTCCTATTTTTTTTTCAATTTGAAAATATGTATTGTAGCTTTTTTGGAAATGAAATCAGTGATTGAAAATTTAAGGACCTCCTCTTGCGATATTTTCTTATTTTAAAACAAATTGGAATCAATTAGATTTTTTTTCCTTTATAAAATATTAAGAAACAGAGGATATAACGTTAGATTTTCTGAATAAGTTCAAAAACAAATTTAGGCCACGCCTACAGAAAAATCTCCCTCACAAGTCACGCCCAAAAGTTCTCTTAAAAGTAAGACACGTCTCTCTGAGAGAACTACATTCAAAAATAAATTTATACAAATTGAATTGGAATTTAATAACAATATTATTTCTTGATATACTATAGAGCAATCAGGAAATATAGAATTGCCACGCACACATTAAAAGTACCTTCGAAAGCCACATATATTTATGTGCATTATTTCCGACCAGAAGCCATAAATCTTTTCCATTTTACTGTGAAACTCTTATGAGTGATTGAAAATTAACACCATTTGCAAATTTATTCTGGTTTTCAAATAAATTATTTTGTGGGTGTGGCTTATATTTTATTTTATGAAAACTGATGTAGAAAATAATAATTCGCGAGTCACGAAATTTAATCAAATTTTACGAGTTATTAAATCAAAAATGGTCATTTAAAATTGACTGTAAAATATTAATTAATTTATCTGCATTTGTTCTATTCATTTTTTTTGTTTTTATTAAGGTTAAAGGGACCCCTGAGATTATTTTTGATTCAGTTTAATTCCAGTTAATAATTTTCAATTGCGAAGAAAAAATTCATGGAATAATTTTCTTACCACTGAAGTAATACTACAACATTTTTCTTATTACTCTTTATAAAATGTCCAAAGATATTTTCTTTAGACGTTTTCGTATAAAAGCCAATTGATTTGTCGTTTAGTGTGCTATTTGGGAATGGAGGGAATGTGCTTTCTTTCTTGTGTGTTTTTTTACTGCTCATGAAATACGATAAAGATGCTGGAGGAAGAAGAGCACGACTTTTACTTCACAATTTGCTTCTTGTTGTCTGAGTTGTGTGTTTGACTTTAATTGGGTGAAATTGATCCTCCTGCTTTGTGTCTGGAGGATAGAATGAATATTTAAGCACTTAGTAAATCAACAGTAAATGTTTTGGAATTTATTATATGTCTAGGAGAATTTACACTGAAATGCATTCATTTATGGATGAAGTCCGAGTCAGAGGAAAATGTTTTTGTTACATAGATAAATTTTGCACTCTTGAGAATAAATTTATTTTATGCATCTTTCGGTAAATGGGAAGTTATCAGGGAAAATAATACGGCTGTTCATTGTAAATATTATTACCGTGGTTGTCTTTGGAGAGAAAACGGTTGAGGCTGAAGTTTTCTGAAAGTTATATAGTAAACTTTCCATGGTTCTAGTATCGATTTTGTTTATTAAATTTTCACTTCAAAAAAGTATCGGAAGGGGGCATTTTTGAATAGGATCTAAATTTCTGAAATGGCATTTGTATACCCAACGCACGGGTATTGACTTTAATGAAAGGATTCGATGAAGCTCAGAAAATAAATGCGTTTTCTTGGAAGATAGAAAATGTTTCGTCTTGTCTCTAACATCATTTATCGGGGGCAGTGTGGGACAAAAAAGGGGATGTTCGGGACACATTTTTTAACGGTAATTTGGTGTTTCTGCACAGTAAAAAAATTATAAGGATAATCGTTGGTTTGCTTTTTTGCCACGATTATTCTTTTAAAGTTACACAAATTATGTATTTCAACAAAACGTGTAATCTGAATATGTGTAATTTAAATTTTATGTAATTGTAAACCGTGTAATCAACTGGGAATAATTACACAGTTTTGTATATTTTCTTACATATTTCGTGCAAAATTACTCAGTTTTCAAATAAAAAGTGTACAAATTACACAGTTTTCAGACATAATGTGTACAAATTACACAAATGTGTATTAGTACACGATTACATATTTAATATAAAATTAACAATGAAAATAATGGTAAAGCAGCCAAAAATTTTTTACTGTGTGGCAATAAGGGGCTTCAAGTTTGGATCAAGTAATTCCTCAGGAGCAATTTCATATCTGTCAGTTACACTTTAAATCCCTTCAGTCTTAATCCCAGAGACTTTTTCGCATGTACCATCTGTTAAACTGGTCTACCTGATGCTCTACAATATTCATACGACTCTCTTTAAAGCTAGTACAATCGTCTCTAATAGAACATCTTTCATACCTTTTTCTACACATTTCGCCTATAAGGACACTATTAAACCACAATAAATTACTAATTTTGGTAACACTGAGAGAAATCCGAAAAAGTTAAATTAACATTCCGGAAATGTTAATTTTACCCTGCAGTATTGATCCAAAATCGGTGTAAATATTACCCTTTTTATGTGTATTAGGGGTTAATGTTACCCTTTTTCATGTTAATTTTACCCTTAAAAGGGTGTAAGATTAACATTAAGAAATATTTATATTTTGACACCTAAAAAGCGTTAAAGTTCTGAGGAAAAAAAGTTAATCGCACCCTCTTTTTTTCTCAGTCAAAGAATGTTTTTAATGCTCTTGTTTTAACTCTTTTCTTGTATTTGTTATAAAAAATAACGTAGCTCAATTACTGGAAGTTTTATGATTTTTTTAAACGGTTAAAAAATCAGTTAAAACAAGTTGAAAAGCATCCTATGCCTTGCTAATGATCTTAATACTAGAGTAGGAATTTTGCGAACGTTTGTTCAATATTAATTGTATTTAATGTACAAAGAATTGTCAATCATAGCAAGTAATGAGTCCTACTGAACCAGTTTTATCCATAGTGGTGAAGATATGAAAAATTCCTGACTTCATTGAATATAGAACTTAATCCCGGGTGAAGGCAGAAATTTTCCTAACTCCGTTCCGGAGAAAATTGAATGATTTGTGTCTCACTTGTTCTGATTGATTCCCTGTACTTCATACACTGAGAAAAAAGAGGGTGCGATTACCTTTTTTTCCTCATAAATTTAACACTTTTTAGGTGTAAAAATGTATCAACATTTTTTAATGTTAATTTTACACATTTTTAAGGGTAAAATTAACATGGAAAAGGGTAACTTTAACCCCCAATACACCTAAAAAGGGTAATATTTACACCGATTTTGGATCGATACTGCAGGGTAAAATTAACATTTCCGGAATGTTATTTTAACTTTTTCGGATTTCTCTTTTGTGTAATATATCTCAAAAATACTTTCTCATCATTTACGGTTTACCGGTTCATAACCAATTTGAACCGATTCATAAATCACTCAAAAGATTACACATAATAGCTTAGGAGAAATGCAATTGATTTTCAGATAATAATTAGATATTCGTTCATAACCTGTTCATAACCGGTTCATAACCGCTTGGAACTGGTTTAGTCTTCTCAGGAATTCCAACGCCATTCTAACAAGCTAAAATATGTTACCATTCTGTTGAGAAATGCACTCCTTTTAAAAGGTTAAAGGGCTCTTTTAACCTTTGACCTTGAAAAGCCGTTATTAGGAATAATTCAATGGTATTTATGTATAAGACGAAATGTCCGCCTAAGTAATCTCTAAAACTTCTAAAACATATCCAGAAATAGAATAAACATCGCACGACACGTTTTGGAGCAATCCCAAAAAAAAATATGGTTTTGGAAGAGAAGGGGAGGGATGGGGGAAAATCAGGAGTATGTTAAAGATCCTTGTTGTGAATTAAAGGTTGTCCCCTGAAGATCCCAAGTCTGTATCTCTAACCGTTTGGCCTCTGGGAGTGGTAATACAGAGTTCGAGTTTTTTGAAAGTGTAATGTCATAAAACTCTTAACCTGAGATTTCCAAAAAGGACTCGAAATGTATATATAATTCAAAATTGAGGGATTATAATACTGCTCTCTGTGTGTAGTTCGAGCAGTAAAAGTCTTACAAGTTCTCTAAAATAGCATGATTACTACTGATTCTTCTTGGATTTTCAAAGAACGACACTCCAAGGTTATTTTCGGGAATTCCGTAATGTTCGGGAACTACAATTTTTACTCTATTTTCCTAAGATCCAAGTTAAATCTTCAAGGTTTAAAACTTCAAATAACACTTTAAAGAGTGATTCGTATCCTGTAATTGCGATTTGTCACTTTAAAGTGTCGGACTGCTTTTCGTATTTAAGTTAAGTCTTTAAGGATGATTGGGACACTGGTGTCCCATTCGGATTATTTAGAGAACAAACTGCCTTTCTAGTCAAAAAAAAAGTTTTTGTTTTTGGGACACCGGTGTCCCACTCGTCCTTAAAGGGTTTAAATGCAATAGACTTCATTTTCTTCATATTAATTTCGAAACTGGCCTAGAAAGGATTTTAATTTTTTGGGGAGTTACAATTTAATTAATTAATTAAACTTTATTTTTAAATATTTTACTAAAATCTTTAAGCTTTTCTTTATCCTTGAATTGAAGAATGGATTAAGTTTTTTGCTTTAATTTATTCAATTATACAGAATTGCAGTAAATCAGCAACGTATTTTCAAATTATCTTTTTTAAGATATTTATGTGGAATAAATATTTTGTCTTCTTATCTGATATTGGGAACTTGAATTGTGACACAGATTGCGTGGTGCAAGTGTATTGAAATGCGGTTGCTGCATTTCCAAATTGGATATTTCACCACTATAAGAGCATGTTTGCTATATATTGGGAGGGTGGATCGTCCCTTATTTTGTGCGATTGTACGTCGCCGGGGCAACCGGGATACGGTGTCTGTGAGTGCGAATGAGTACCATCATCAGGAGTAGTCCTGTGGATGTATTTTGGGGGATGTTTTGTGTGTACACAATATAATATAAATATATACTTGGATGCTTTGGTGGACGAACTCGAGGCAGACGCTCAGGAGACGCCGACGATGGTTTTAATGGCTTGATTGCATATATATGTACAATAGTTGGGGTCCCTCACATGTAGTATATATAAATGATTTTTGTGCATCTGTAGGAGTTACAATACAAGGGAATATTTGTATATGAGTAAGTACAATATCGACCGATTTTGGAGAGGTTTTGTGTGCAAATGTGCCATGAAAGCCAGGCTTTTTAAACCCCCATTCACAATTGCAATAGCATTTGTACAATCCCCCGCCCGACATAATCGGAAATGATATACAAAAGGCGCCGGCCGGTATCGTGAAAATCAATTTTAATTTAATTGTGGGTGAATGTTCTGCGGAGAACCATATCCCTTATCCTCTACACTGATTTTCTATATAAGTGTATTGTAAAGTGGTTTTGGCAGTAATTTCTGGACCATCTCAACATAATTAATCTTCTGACTGCTGTGTCATATTTTTCAGATATATGACCGTGTAAATCTATTTAGAAGTTAATTATCCACTTAAATGTTTTTAATTGGTATATTATTTTTTTATGAAGCTCTTAAAATTGTTATTGCTTTGTTTCAAACAAATCAGTGTTAACTAACAATTTCACTTTTATTTCTGATTCTGATCTCTGACTAGTTCAAGACATAAAGGTTGATTTATTGGTGGAAAATGAGGGTTTATCTATTACTCGTGAAATCCCTTAAAGACAATTTTCCAATTATATATGTCATTCCTTATCATTTTGCAAACAATTGTTCCGCTATAGTTTTGGGAGAGATAACAAAAGGTCAGAAGAACCCTTCTCAAGATGCATAAAATTGTCCGGAAATACTTATATGACTATCTAAAAGTTAAATTATTTAATATTAAAATTGGTTATATGGGGGTTTTAAATAATTTAACAGACTTCTTCCGCCTCATAGATTATTATTTTTATCGTAAAATGTAAACAAACATTTTTACAAATTTTTTTTTATTCGAATTCTACAGAGAAAAATAATACAAAATCCCTGATATTTAGTTAATATTTGTCAAATTTAAAAGCTCTCATTCATAAGAAGAACTAATCCCGTGCGGGATTTCTAGGCATGCAAGGCTGGATACAGGGATGTGATTGCTAGTTCGGCTAGTTCCATGACCTGTGGAATCAAGTGAACAAATGGGATCCCTAAATCTTAGGATTAGGATCCTGAAAATTCCGCGATCCCAAAAAAACTGAGATTGAAGAGTATCTCAGTTAACTCAGGGCTCCGAAAATTCCGGAATCCCGAAAATTCGGAACCCTGAAGATCACCCGTTTTATTCAATGTTTGGTCCCGGGATAAATCCTGATCCCAAAAAGTATTGAAATCCCAGGATTTCTGGTTTCTAGGATCCCGGAATTCCGTATTGGAAATCATTTCCGCTCTGTGACGCATATATCTTGAATTCGTATTCTCTTTAAGTCACGGAATTTTTCTAACCTTAAAGCCCAAAATAGACACAGGGATCGACTTAGGGATCAGCCCAAAAAATGAGGATTGGTGTCGATACACTCACGGATCAGCCCAAAATTTGGAGGATCAGGCTGATCTTCTAAATTCGTGAGATTACGGGGATTAGACGACATCAACGCAAGTGCTGAAAATAAAAAGCTTCATTTTGGGTGTTTTTGGGTGCTTTTCGAAATGTAAATTGGGTGAAAAAACATGGAGAATAATTGTACGCAATCTCGCAAAATCTTAAAATGCATTGAGATTGAAGTAATGTGAAGGTCATAGTGTACTTTTCTGTTCGAAAAATTCATTGATATTGCACTTAAGAAACCTTTCAGCAATTAAAGTGTGGAGATTTAATAGAAATTAACGCTGTAAACGCTAATCCTTGATCTAAAATCCCCAGTGTATGATAGTTTGGGCTGATCCTTTACCGCCAAATTTTTCGAGCTGAGTATTCAGCCTGTGTCTATTTTCGGCATAAGGGTGTTCTAATCCAAAAAAATTATAGGGGAAAGTACTCTCCCTTCGAACGTTCATACCTTCGAATAATGTGAATATTCTTTTAGTTTTCGTAAGAGACTTACACATATCTATTAACTGTTAGTTAACTTATTATCAATTATTGATAATTATGTGCAAATCTCTTAGGAAAAGTAAAAAAAAACACATTATTCGAAGGCATGAACGTTCGAAGAGAGAGTACTTCCCCTTACTTTGATACAATTTTCAAGATCTGAAGTTTCGGGAAAAATAGTGTAAGATGGGGTAATTTGGAATCAAGTGTAATTCGGAACTTTGAGATTTCGGTAAAAGAAAAAACCAACGAAGTAGTACTCTCGAATATAAAGTCTTGTACTTATTCATGGCTTTCCTTTTCTTTTTGACCATGTGAAACAGTGGGAAAATCTCAAAATTAGATGATAGACATGATTCCGAATTGCCCTATCTTACTTTACGATCCTTCATTTCAATTGTCCATGCATTAATATGAGCGTTGCCAGAGGTAAAAGGCAAATGAATCGACCTAAAGACAATTAACGTGACCTTAATTTTCTTCATCCTTTTAAACTTTTTTTCTTGGATATCTGTAACAATCACCGTATGTACCTTCTTCGGAAAATTTTTACCCATACAAAAAAAAATGTCCTTGAATCTTCTTCTTATGGAGTCTGACAGAAACTTTGTGCTCTCCATAATTCTTCCTTTATTCGTTAGAAAAGTATTCCTCTTTCAAATTAAAAGAAGCAGGTTTTTCTCCAAAGCTTTCGACCCTTGGTATGGGTCTTCTTCAGTGGGTCAATTCAGAAACTTTTAAATATTTGAATTTGAAAAACGTCTAGCGTCGGATTAAAAACTGAGTGAGAGATCCAACCCGGTTAATATCCCCGGAAATTTAGGGCGAATATGGCGATGCAGTTTTTAATCAGACGTTAAATGTTTTCCAAATATTTAAAAGCTTCTAAATTGATCCACTGAAAAAGACCTACACGAAAGGTCGAAAGCTTTGGAGAAAACCTGATTTTTATTAATTTGAAAGAGGGATACTTTTCTAACGAACATCGGAAAAATTAAGGAAAGCATGCCCTTGAATGATTCTTAATAACACTTCTTCAAGGTCAAAAAGAAAAAGGGTTTTAGAAAACATATTTCTCAACCGATACGACTAAGTTTCGGATTGTTGGAAAGGTCTTCGAATGCCGCAAAAGTCTTCATCAGCTCTGAGCGGTTTTAGTTAAAACGTTTGAAAAAAAAAATCATTCATCTAAACAAATTATTCTTAATAGTTTTGAGATATACAACGTCAGAGTCATAATTTCGCGAATATCACAAAACTGAGACATTTTACTATTGTTTTTAATTTTATTTTAATTCATTGATCATCCATTAAACTCAAACTATTTAACTTCGGCTCATTATAAAATTAATATCTTCGAGAATTTAACGTTTTTCAAAATGTAAAACAAAAGTTATTTCAGACATTTTAAAATTCCGTGGTGATTTTTTTCCTGTTTTTGGATATTTCTAATCCGTTTGGGATGAGTTTGGATTCACTAGAAAGGCCTTGGAATACCGGACATGTTAAAACCGAATGCAAGGGGTTTGTAAACCGATTTCAAACCGATAATTTTCATCTTGAAGTTTAATTGTGTTAATTCTTTGAAATTTTAAGCAAATTTTGGAATGAAGTTTATTGAAGATAGGGCGTTTAATACGGGTTTATCATTTACACACACTGAGAAAAAAAGGGGGTGCGATTAACTTTTTTTCCTCATTACTTTAATACTTTTTAGGTTAAAAATATATCAACCTTTTTTACCCTTTTAAGTGTAAAATTAACATGAAAGGGGTAACTTTAATCCATAATTCACCTAAAAAGCATAATATTTACACCGATTTCGGATCAATAATGCAAGGCAAAATTAACATTTCCGGAATGTTATTTTAACTTTTTCGGATTTCTCTCAGTGCAGTCATGAGATCGAGCATTCCAAAAGCTAAGATGCTTTTCTACAATTTATATCTTGTGTAAAATATTCTGATATGCAATATCATGTCTAACTAGACATAGTTCTTAATGCAATTTTCACCCTTAATTCAGAATTTGAGATAAAATCAATATCATTTTATTTTAGTAATTGAAAGTGATTGTTACACAAACTGTACAGACTCTTAATTGTAATGGCCACAGAAAAGGGTGATGTACAAGCATTTCCTCTCAAATCCTTTGGCATGTTTTCCAGACGAAAAAAAAGGGGAGAAAGATTAAAATCGATAGATGGAAAATCATGTCTGTATACATATGACTTTAACACAAAAGCCCCATTTGTTGAGAATCCCATTTTCTATGCGTACAAATGATCATGTTTCAGGATTTACCTTTTTTTTCTCTTCGTACGTTTCAGGATTTTCCAATTTCTATGTATGTAAAAGTGTAAAAGAAAGAGATAGAGATAGTGCTAGCATGTAAAAGATATTGAAGGGAAAATTCAAGGGGATTCTTATCACTTTATTCTTCATCATTTGATTTTATCTTCATTCTCATGCTATAAATACAAAATGCAATATTGAGTTTTTGGGGGAAAGGGCAGGAGACTGATGCTGGGAAATTGGATCAAGTAAAATTGATTTGAATGGGATTTACAATGGTGAAAATCCCTGAAAAGTATTTGTTGGTATTGTAATAATACAGAGATGCGAATGAGAAGACATATCATTAGTGTTTGTGGGATTTCCCATGTACAACCAAATAAACACGTATGAGAAGGATTACAAATATTTATTGGTGGTGAAATTGTCCCTTTTTCTTCTCTCCCCTTTCTCCACTAACTTCCGTCTTAATTTGGAATTATTTCGTCGACATTCCTATTTTCAATGCAAAATAATATCTGATATTTCATTTCCACTTGTTGAAATGGAATGGCGAGGTATCAGAAAACTTGTTAGGATTATCATTCTTTTCTTTCTCTACAACTTTTTTTTCTGCGTTCTTGCTCTTTTGTGGACCAAAAGCTGCTTGAAGTGAAAGATGATCAAAAATGTGGAAGGGTAGCTTTTATATTTTACCCTGTCTTCATGAAATCTCTCACTGTCTAAATGGATTTATTTTTCATAAAACATTTCTCTGGTGTTGGTTTTTTTCTTGTCTTCATGCGTCCTTTTCTCCTATGAAATTTGAACAGCAAAGAAATATTTCTTCCAGAGGGATTTTATGATTTATTGTCTCGATGGGTCTTGACGTTGGTCGCTGAGGGGAGAAATATTTTTGCTGAATTTATATTATTAAAAAGAGATTTTTCCAAGTGATGCTTTTGCAAGGATTCACAGACTTTGCAATAGGAATAACATGAGGATTTTTTCACGACTTCAATTTTATAAAAGATTTGTGCAATTAAGAAAATTACGACAAAATGTTTGTAAAAAGAAATATCCTTGAAAATATTTATTTTATTTATTTATATTTAAATCAATACATATACGGTCCAACCTATTACGCTGTTTGATTAAGTGAGAAATAGTGAGTAAAAAAAATGGAAAAATGGAAAACAAGTATCACAAAACTTAGAGAAAGGAATAGCAGAGCTTCACAGGCTTTGCGAAGTGCTCGATTTTGTGACTTAGATGCTATACCTCAAAAGTACTTTCGCATTATTTACCGTCTATCGGTTCTCAACCGATTTGAACCGATTCATAAATCACTTAAAAATCACCAAAATAGTTTCGAGAGTAATAAAATTGATTTTAGGATTAAATTTAGTTATACCGGTTCAGAACCGATTCAGTTTTATCGGAATTTCCAAGACCTTTCCAACGAGCTCAAACGTGATACCATTAGCTTGTTAAAGTGGGATCTCGGTATCAAAAGTTCTCGAACTCCGACCGAGACAACAGAAATCCGAAGTCAGGTCAAGGAACACGGATTTCCCGATAAAATCAGACGAAACAGACAGAAACTCTCTTTCTGTCAGAGGAATGACGAATATCAAAAACAACCAGAATGTTATTAAGTATTTTCCACCATTCATCATGTAAATTAAAAAAAAAAAATGCTTATTTCGTCCCAACCCTTATGAAACTTTCATCTAAAAAAGAGCCAAAACGTGTTGTCATCAAAAATATTCTGTGAGAATGGAACGTCCGTCAAAATGAAATTAGAAGAGTCCTTCAATCAATACGTGTGATACTCAGTTCAATCTCCAATTCGCATTGGAGCAGAGATGGGAAAAAATTCCTATCTCCACCCGGGATTGCACTGGAAACCACTTGCTATCTAGGTGAGTGCACTATTTGATAGCGTGGGACCGAGAGTTCAAAGGTGCAATCCTGGACGGAAATATGAATTCCTTCCGTCTTTGCTCTGTTAAGTATTGAGGATTGGGTATCATCTAATTGACATTCTCATGCACAATAAAAAAATTGAAGTGCTTTTTGTTTTACATAATAAAAAACATATTGAATTGAAGCTCTTAACTATCTAAAAGAATAATATTTAAGGTATATTTTCTGAAATTTTCATTTATTTTATTTTTTAAATTAAGTCTATGGGACCTGATTTTCGGAGACTTTTTGGAAGAACTTACTTTCCGGTAGCTACAGTTACTCAGAATGGAGTTATTATGACTAGCGCACAATTTATTTTGTTTCTAAACATGATTTCGAAATTTCTCATGAGAGAGAACAAGATAGCTAGATCCAGATCTCACTCGCTTTCATGTTTGCAAATGTCAAAAAATGTTTACAAAACAAAAGTTATTGTGCGCTGGGCATGAGAAGTCGAAAAACGAATTATTTTCTATTACCAAATGAGTTAAACTTGTATTTATATCAAGGATTCTGAAAAAAAAATGAAATAGGTTATGAATCGGTTTATTACCATGTTCATACCCAGCAACGAAAGTTCCCTGTTTGAACATCGTTCAGCAAACGCGTTTGGAACAGGGTTCGGTCCAATGTAAATCCTTACGGGCTGGGAAAAAGCGAACGCGGTTGAAGCAATAGTTCTCTTTGATGGCCACCACTTTCTGAACATTTGGGAGGCCGCCACCGTCGCGACAGGTCTAACAGGGAACTCTTTCGTTGCTGGGTAACCGCTTAGGTAACCTCTAAAACATATCGGAAAATAGGAAGGGTCGACTTATGGGGGGTTTCCCTAAGGTTCCAAGTTTCTTTTTCTAACCGTTTGAGCTCTAGGCGTGGTGACGACTGAACAGACGTACGGACAAACAAACAATTTTACATCATTTCTCCCGTCAGAAACCGTCTGAGGCGGAAAATATGTTGAGAAAAGTGGTCCCCGGGGGGTGGAAGATGGAAATTTTGGGGAGTGAAAAATACAGGGATATTATACACTGCTCTCTCCCTGTGTAGTTCGAACTATAAAAAAATATTTGAAAGTAAAATAATACCGTTTTTGGTGCTATCACACTAGGATTTTTACAATTTCAATTTAAATTCAATTGAGCCAATTGAGCATTATAAAATTTCTAGAATTTACTTGAAAATTCTCACAGCCAGGACACATTTTGCAAGAAATTTGCTCAATTTTAAATATTGCCGCGAGATTTTTAATTGTGAATGACCCCGGAAAATGTGTTATAGTACTTAAAATATCTGATAAGTCACTTATCTGTTATTTAGAAGGATCCCCAAAGCCAGAAGAAAGATTTGTAGGGAAAAGGCTGATGAAGGGACTGTCATACATCTTGTTGAAAATTTGTGTGAAGTCTTACTGTGTTATCACACTTGCACATTAAAATTTTAATATGATTCACATTAATTGTCGCTGGTGAGAGTCCAAATGTGTAATTTGTGTGTTTGATTCATTTTATATTCAAAACTTGATCTATTTGTTGATAAAAAGGTAGACTTGGCCCGCAAAATTTGATATAAATTGATTTATAGCATTAATGCGAAAAATTAATGCGATTTTCTCTTTAATTTTTTAATGTGAAAAATATTTATGCTTTAGGTAAATTTAAACTTATTTTTGCAGGCCAAGTCCACTTCTTTATCAATAAATAGAAAAACCTCAAATATTAAGTGACTCAAAGATACAAATAACATATTTGGACACTCACAAGCGACAATTAATGTGAATCACATTAAAATTTTAATGTGCAAGTGTGATAACGCTGTTATAAACAGAAGATTTCTTGGCACAATAATGGCTTTGGAGGAACTTAGCAAATTACTCCCGATACTGATGCTTCACTTGCGTACAAGTTTATCACTAAATTACTGTACTTATTTTTTGTCCACAAATAATAATTAATTACGAGTAAGTAAATTTAATAAGAACAATTTAATTCAAAAGGATACTTGCTTAACTGCAATAAAATTGAAATTAATGAGAAATTTTAACATTTTAATTTGCTGAATTGAAATTTAATTGAGCAACAACATATTTTAGCATGTTTAAACATGTTTTAGTGGGCCAAGTATTAATTTATATCAATAAATAAGCGGAAGTTTATCAATTCTAATGATTTTTAATGCAAAATCACGCATAGGATCAATTCATCTGAAAATTAAATTGAATTTACAAATTGAAAAAATCCTAGTGTGATAGCACGGTTAGACTTCTTGATTCAAGTATAGCAATTCAGGCTTCTATGAATCCGCCTCCTTATGGGATATCTTTCTCTAAGAAAATTTAAATTAATTTCTAATTAGGATAAGTGTGCCAAATTTCGGCATAGTTGCATGCAAGCGTCAAAGTCTCAAATTTGGAATTTAATGGCACTGGCACATCTTTTCAATTGAGTAAATTTCAATCGATCGAAATTTTGTCTCTTACTCTTTTAAACTGAAATCCGATATAGCTGTCTCTTTCTGTCAAATGAAATTTAAAATTGAAATCGAAAATGAAATTGAAATTTCAATTTTCATTTGACAGAAAGAGACAAAATATCTCATTTCGGTTTGAAAGAGTAAGAGGTAAAATTACATTCGATTGAATTTTACTAAATTGAAAAGATGTGCCAGCGCTATAATATTTTAAATTCAAATTGATTTTTTATTCTTTCTTCTGAAAGAGTGTTGCTTGGAACCTTGTAAAGAGTTTATCGTCTTTATTTACTCTAAAATCATTCTTAATACATTTTAAAATGAATAAAAATATAGACATAGCTTTGGTGCCCTATTTCGGCCACCTTCATTCTCATAGTTCCTTGCTCTTCGGGAATTCTTCCAATATCTTTTTCACGTCATCTCGTTTGTCGAAGCTACATTTTTTTGGTATTCTTTTGCATTGTATAATCTCTAGAGTATGTAAAAACTAAAAATTCATGGAAATTCGATGAACAAAAAAGGTGGCCGAAATTGCAAGCTGGCCGGAATTTGGCACACTTACCCTACTGAAGTTTTTTTTTTTAAATATTGCTCATTCGAATTTATAGGGGTAAAAGTTGACTTTTTACCCTTTTCAGCTTTTATTTGCACAATTTGTTTGAAATAAATTGACATGAAAATGTTTTACTTTTACTATTTTTGCGATAAAGGGCCATAACTCACGTGAGGCATAATTTTACTTTAATGCCTTAAATACAAAAACATTATTTTAAAAGATAAAAATGAGGAAGTTTGAATTTTTATTATAGTTCTCAAACAAATAAAAATATAAATATGCAGTTTTGTCCAGACATTAGCGTGAGATAATTATTTAAGTACACCAAATGATTTTTTTTATGCCGTCTCCTTGGAAAATTGCTCAGTATTAATTGTAACCCCCGTTATTTCGCAAAAGAGATATATCTATTTATGAACTTTAGAATCACATCTACTGCAAATTCCTATTCTATCTTGCTTTAGAAATTTTCTTTGTAGAACAAAGAAAACGGGGAAAAAAATCGACAGGATGAAAATTTCTGCTTGTGTGCATACGCCAATGCGTTAATACGATTTCTTGTTCAAAAAGAGAGGGATGTTTTCTTATCATGAAAGCAATTTCCCAGGAGAAATTGTTGTGAAAACAAATGTAAGGTGGGGCTATTGACAGCACAGGGATTAAAGGGAATAAAAATAATGTGATAATGCACCCACTTTTTTTTCTCCCTTAAAATCTATATAACAATCAATATTTAACTATATACATATAAATTTATTATTTCCCATTTGGAATCACAAAGAATATATTTTCTTCAAGAAATTCCATTAGCATTGTTTATTGGGAAAATAAACTCCGAAATGTAGGCAAAAATTTGTTTCGTGTGAAATCTCTCTGATCTCTTTGGGGAATTAAGCAGAGAGAAGAAAATGTCTTTTCCTCGTGGAAAATGAAGCATAAAGAAAAATTGTACTCATATAATTTTCTTCAATGAAATAATCTCAGCAATAAATATATTTTTTTTCTTGTTTTGCTTTCGGCAAACAATGCAAGAGAATTAAAATCGTCGTAAATTTATTTATTATGTTCTTTGATCTTGATAAATACTTTAAAACGTAACTTCTTGAATTTATTTTTAAGAAAACCATTGTGTATACGGGTGTAGTTGTGAAAGTGAATGAAAGAAAATATTGCATGAGATTTTTCGCAATCCACCTGTATATTGGGTGTGAGGGAGTCAAGAGGAAAAAAAATATAAATAAATGTGGTACGACGGAATTTTTGGTGTCTGAGGACAAGGTGTAGGAAAACTTGAGATATTTTCTCACATTTGAAAATTTGCCAGAAATTTTTTCTCACACACGAAAAATCCTTTTTCCACATTTTGCGAAAAATATTCAAGATGGAACGTGTAGGGTAAGTGTGCCAAATTCCGGCCAGCTTGCAATTTCGGACACCTTTTTTATTCCTCGAATTTCCATAAACTTTTAGATTTTACGTACTCTAGAGATTATACAATGCAAAAGAATAACAAAAAATGTAGCTACGACAAACGAGATGACGTGAAAAAAGAAATTGTATGAATTCCCGAAGGGCAAGGAACTATGAGAATGAAGGTGGCCGAAATAGGGCACTAAAGCTATGTCTATATTTTTATTCATTTTAAAATGTATTAAGAATGATTTTAGAGTAAATAAAGACGGTAAACTCTTTACAAGGTTCCAAGCAACACTCTTTCAGAAGAAAGAATAAAAAAAATCAATTTGTATTTAAAATATTACATTTAACAGTTGAGACTTTGACGCTTGCATGGAACTATGCCGAAATTTGGCACACTTACCCTATTGGTGTAGATTTTAAACATGAAAATGCGTCATTTTGACAATTATTTTTGGCATATCGTCACGATGTGTTAAGGAGGGGTGTGATGATATCTTTTCATGAAAAACGCATATTATAAGATATCCATGATGGTGCGCGCCTCGTTAGGTTGGTGGGAAGTGAATAGTAGAGAGAGAGAGATTGAGCATTTTCTCATAAGATATACATTATTTTACGCCTATGAGAATGATACGTACAATATTTTCCTGCATCACATCTTGGGTGGAAATTTCAACAAATTTGGCATCTCATCACGATCAAGTGAAGAATTTTAATTCCAATTGGCTGACGATCAAGTGATTTCTCATGCGTGGATTTATTCAATGAATGAATGCAATAACACTTGATTCAGGAAATGTTTCATTCACTCATATATCACACTAAATGATTAATTTGTAAGATTTCGTTCTAAAGGACATTGCAGCAAAAAAAATAGATTTTATATTCCAAAAATTTATTGCTCAATGCATGAAAATTTAGAATAACTACCACAAGTTCAATATTTTATGGATACTTTTTTTGGCTTCAAAATGTTTAGCTTAAAGTTTTGCGTTTCCTTGACATTTATTATAATTCAAAACTGTGAATTATGCTATCCCGCTATCCCTGGTCTATCAAATATTCATGATAAAACAAGACTCAATTTCAAAACTTGCTCAAGAAAGATCTTCGTGGGAAATTCAGTGGTTTTTCTGAGTAAATTGAACAAGAGCTCTAAAGGGGGTGGCAAAGCATCCCATTCTTTGCGAAATACTCAAACTCGTGATTTAGGGAAAACTGGGGCACCACTAAACACGGGGTACCACCAAACACTAATTTTTATTTCTAAACTACTTGGACTATCTCGACCATTCCTTCAGTGGACAAGCATCCCTATAGTCCCCATAAGTTCCTATAGGTCTTATACTCTGAAGTCGAATATCCTATTAAAAAATCGCAGTGTTTGGTGGTACCCCGTGTATGGTGGTGCCCGAGTTTCCCCTAGATGCTACAGCGATTTGCAGCCTTTTTGCAAATCACTCAAAAATAGACCAAAATAGCTTACACAGAAAAAAAAGTTGTAAAAATGTTCGTAAATGTTTGTGAATTCCTATAGAGGACTTACGAAATGCTCGTAAATCGTATAACCCACAAACAAGTTCGTAAAAGTTTGTACTTTTTTCAC
Source organism: Phlebotomus papatasi (assembly GCF_024763615.1). Classification (NCBI taxonomy): domain Eukaryota; kingdom Metazoa; phylum Arthropoda; class Insecta; order Diptera; family Psychodidae; genus Phlebotomus; species Phlebotomus papatasi. The sequence goes on from NC_077224.1 coordinate 60,771,384, forward strand.
ATACATTATTCGCAAATTCATCATTTGACGAGCATTTTTTGTACTTTTACAAACACTTGTTCGTAAATGTTCGTAAACGCACAAAAAATGTTCGTAAAATTTTGTCATTTGTTCGTAAATGTTCGTAAAATGTTCGTGAGGCAAACAAAAATATACGAACAAATGTCAAAATTTTACGAACATTTTGTTATGTGTTTACGAACATTTACGAACAAATGTTTGTAATTTGTTGTCGATTTATTGTGATGTTTAAAGGAAGAGGAAGAGTGTGAAAAAATCAAATAGACATATGCAACGCCTGTGAGAAAGGTTTTCGAATTTCGATTTAATGACATTTTTCTGATCTAAGAAGTTTGCTGGAGGCATTACTGATAATTTTAGTGACTTGTGTCAAAAGTGATTTTTCATGAGAAAAATTTGTCTACTGAAGTGACCATTTTCATATATTATTTAAAAGAAATTATGAACGCTTTCTCATTCTACTTAACCTAATTTATTTTTGTTTTTGAAAATTCTTTGATTTTTTTTTAAATTTCATTTTAAAGCAAATGGCTTTCCTAATCATTTATATTAGACGGACTGAAATGTTTGACAAAATGAATAGACTAAAAGATAATTTCAAACAGTTTTACGTTATTAAGAATAAAACTCTAATAAACGTTCAATAAAAACATAACAAACGCTGATTCGTCTTTTAACGTTTTGCACAAGTATGAATATTTATTCCTAAAAATATTCCATTGTCATTTTCTCTGATAATTTTAGTTAATGCTTTCAATACCTTGCGATAGAACTAAAATATTTTTTTAGATAAAAATAAATATTAAATTGTTTGTTTACAACGCTTTACACCGAAAATTTCGATTTTAGATTGTTTAACATCTCAATCCTCAATAACTTATAGCAATAATGGTGAAAATTATTTTGTTAGAAGCTCGTAATTTTAATGGATGCTCTTGTAGGTGTTTTGTGAAGTATTGCTTGTAAAATGTTTTTGAGGTTTTAGGGTTAGTACCTAATTAAATGAAATTCAATTGTCTTTTTATTACTTTTCGATTTCATGTCTATTTTTTAAACCCCACGTTTCTATATACGATGTCCACCTACTCTTTGCCCCTTGACATACATCGTAAAAGTGACTCCACCCTTTTGATTTTAATCCGAATGGGTGATGAAGAGTTTATATTGAAGAATTTTCTTCCTCCACATCCTTTATTGTTTCACATTTTGCTTAAATTTATCGTCAACTCATTTATTAAAATTTTTCACTCCCCTTCTTTGGCAGCAGTTGATAGTCTCAATCCTAAATATGATTTCTTGTCTCCTTTTTGGGAAGGCGGCAACGGTCTTCTTTGACACTGAAATATGTTTCGTCATTTATATTATGATTATTGTAATTTTCCTGTGAGTTAAATATTCTGTAAAAAGAAAAGAGATGGAGATATTTGTGTGCCAGTGTATTTGTATTGTGTGGCTTGGCAAAGAGGGTGTAAATCTTGTGGTTTTTCTCATAGGGGAGAATGGGGTAGTTTCATTCAGTTTTGCGTTTTTCAACAAATGTGATTGTAAGTTATTTTCTTTCAAAGTACGGTTATGAGGTATAATAAGGACCAAGGACATAGAGAAAAAGGATGGCAAAGCAAAGCGTCCCAGCTTTGCGGAATGCTCGAACTCACGAGATAGAGCTATCGGAGAATTATCTTTTTGCATGTATTTTGGGTGTGTGTATACCTGTTTATTAATGATTAAATTCATTCGCAAATCGAAAAAAAATTTTGAATTAGAAAATTGGCTAAAATGTAACATACTTACGCGCAAATAAAACGGTATAATTGATAAGAAATTGAATTGATAAGAAAGGTCCAGATCCAAAAAATCCAAATTTAACCAAATCGGTTAGAAAATTAGCCCCCCAAAGTGGCTGACCTTTGACCTTCAATAATTGAAAAAAGCGAATTTTCCGGCCATAGGTAGGTAATGTGCGCCTGGACTACCTCTAAAACGTATCCGAAAATCCTTGGAAAAGCTTGGGTCAGTTTTGAGAAAGACCGAAAAACTATGGTTTTGGAAGAAAAAACTGTCTGGCGATATTTTTTTATTGGAGGTCATCGAAGACCAGAACTGGATATCTTTTATCGTTTAAGCTCCAAGACGGTGACAAGTTGAAAAAAAAATACGATTGTACAAATGCTCTCTCTTCGTGAAATTGTTCGTAAATGTTTGCGAATTTCTACACTGAGGACTTACGAAATGCTCGTAAATCATATAATCTACTAAAAGGTTTGTAAAAGTTCGCCATTTTTCACAAACATTGTTAACTTGATTGATCTTTTGTCGAGCATTTTTTGTCCTTTTGCAAACATTTGTTCGTAAATGTTCGTAAACACGCAACAAAATGTTCGTAAAATTTTGTCATTAGTTCATAAACTTTTTCCAAATAAACAAAAATGTTCAAATATTTGTAAAAGTATAAAAAAAAGCTCGTCAAGTGATGATCATGTGAAAACAATGTTTGCGAGAAAAGTACAAACTTTTACGAACCTTTTTAGTGGGTTATACGATTTACAGGTATTTCTTTTGTGTTCAGTCGGAATTCACAAATATTTACGAACAATTTTACAAAATATTTTTGTAAAATTACATTAAAAATGTAATTTTCTGATAAGAAGCATCAATATACTGTCCGACTTTCCCCTATGATTTTGCACACAATGCTTAGGTATTATACATATTACATCACTAGGGAGATTAATTTAAATCAATGGAGCTTAATAAGAGATAAAGTCAGCAAAATTTCCTTGGTATATAGAAATAATCTTCAGAATATGCAGTTTTTTATATGCGTTTTAATTTTGTGCTCTGCATATTAAAAGTCATGGTATGTAAAAAAAAAAATGCGTCTCCAATGAATTAAGATTTATTACTGGGAATGAGATAAAGGGCAGTGAGTTAAAGTATTTCTTAATTTATTGAAAAAGTACTTGTATCCTTTATGAGAAAACTTTTCGCTCTTGAATGTTTTTTTTTTTGTGAAACTTCGTAGAAACTATTTTGCACAAATAGTTTATCATTCTACTTTTGAGCTACTCGGGTTGATGTCGCCGCGAGCAAATTGTAAATAAATAGGAAGATTGAATTTATTACTTGAAAAAATGTTCAATCAATTTCTTCGTATTCTGCAAAATTTATGTGATTTTTTTTTAAATACATTATCTTCTAAATTTTATTTATTTATTATTCTTCGTTTTATCTCTCAGGGATGTTTGAATGAATAAAGATACGACTTTCCACTCAAAGAAAAATTAGCAGAATGTGTCAAGAATATTTGTTTTTTTTTTGAGGCGTAAAGGGTGTTTCGATTTTACATATTGTTTTTTATTATTTTTTTTTTTAATTTTTAAGCTGCAGAAGGTTGTGCAGTATTTTATTGAAAATGGGTAGTAAAATTAAAATTGGTCTGTATTTTTTAATGAAAATCGAAATAATATATTACAAATGCATAAATTATTGTGAAATATTTTTTGGCGACGGGAAAACTTTGAAGTTAGAACGATCTTTGCATTTTCCATTTACTTTAAAGGAATTTATGATCACTTTACAGTGTTTTACTTAGTAGAAATTCAATTTTTACTGACCATTTTAAAAAATTATAGAAAAATTGTATTCTTTTACTAACTTATCTGCTGATTTACTAAGATTAAACATTTTTATTCTCTAAGAAAAATTGTGATAAATAAATTCATTGTTTTAAGGATTGAAAATGGTAGGGGAAAGCGCGCTACCTTCGGACTACTGAAGCTTCGGACAATTCAATTTTTTCTCTATGTTCTTTATGGATTTCACCAATAGCTCTTTTCTGAAAATTTGAGGCATTGGATTAGCTATTAAAATATAATATTATAATGGGCCAAATTCATTTACAACAAAATGAATGAATGTCCGAAGGTGGCGCGCTTTCCCCTATTGTTTTTTGGGTTAGCTTTTCTTTAATTAAAGAACAGATTAAGCTGATTACATGCGTAATTACGCTGTTGTGGTTAGAAATCACTATTGAACTCTATTAAATTTTATGAATTTTTTTTTAATGAAAACTAACTCGACTGAAGTATATCCAAAATTGAAAATTTTTCTAATAAAAATAAAAATCTAAAATATTCATACTAGTAAATAAATTATCACAGGGAGTGAACCAGGGGCATAACATTTCCTATGTTTGCCATATGTTTCTAGCGAGCCGAAAATTTTTTTGAGTTTATTAGCTGTCTTCTGTCATTGTAGAATGAATTATTAAAAAATTTTAATACAAAATAAAAGCTAATTTAATAACGAAGAGGCAACCGAAAACCCTAAATTGGCAATCTACGTAGTTTTTGAGATATCTCGTGAAATGTGTACGAAAACAGGGAAAAATTACACTGAGACTGGTCGCATTTCTCAGAGCTAATGTCACTCCCCTGGAGTGAACAAAAGACTCAAATCTACACTTTAAAGGTTTCATTTATTGAAAAAGTCGTATGTTATTTTTAAAAGTTAATATTCCTTATTATATTTCTTTGCGTAAAGTGCTATTGTTTATAGGATATGGTCACGTTTTATTTCTCAATTTTTGAGATTCAAGTGTTTCAAGAGTTTTTTTTTTTTGAAATTCATATTTAATGAAAATATCCTCGAAAAATGAAAAACCTTTTGAAATAAATGGAAAGAGGAAAGAATAGAAATTAAACATTTATATTGTGAGTTGAAGGAAAATCAGTGCTCTAGATTGTTAAAATTGATGATGATTTTTCTTGTATTGCAAATGCTTGAGAGTAAAAGTGTAAATAAATGCTAAGCATATAGTTTATGATTTATTTTTATCCTATATAAGTGACACGCAATATTTATAAAAAGCGACGAAGATGAGTATTATACGAAAAAAATATAAATGGATGTTGGTCGAGAGGAAACATTGACAATATGACCTTCCTCCTTTTTTATGCGCGTCGCGATCTATCGTCGCTCCCTGATTTTCAAAGTCTCATCTCCTAACCCTGAGGCACAGTAAAAGTTTTCTTTTTTTTATCTTGTTGCTCTTCTGACCAGATGACCAAAATTTCTCAATAGTATTGAAAAAAGAAAAATCACTTGAGGCTCATATGCTATGTTTTATTTTTCTATGTCTTTTTCCTCATTTTCCTCTTTAGTGTCTTTGCCATAGAATCTTTTACTAATAAATGTTCATGATGACGAGGATGAAAAAGAAAAGCAAATGATCACCAGTGAGAGGATGTTAAAGAGAGAAAAAAAAAGATAAACATGACTCTGTTCTCATTAAATAGAGATTATGTTGATGATTTTCAGTATAAAATAGGTTTTCATGAAAAAGAAAAGACAATAAAATGGAAAAGATTTTTATTTTCATATATACGACGAAGAATATAATATATCTACGTCGAATGAAACTAGAAATAGAAGTTGGAGAAGAGACAAGTTTGAAATGGTAAAAGGCAATTGGGTGTGCTTCACGATCGATTTATGACTGTTTGCAATTGCCAATGCAAATATTTCTGCAATCCTTTTTTACATCTTATTCTTCTTCCTCTTACCATAGCGCCAACCCTGAATTTATCAGTATATTTTCGTCATCAGTTTATTATGAAGTACATTGTATATGCGTGTGTATGGGACTATTTTTAGGTGTTCTGATCACTTTGGGCTATTATTTCTAAATCCTTCTTATTTTGCTAAATGGGCTTTCGACGAATGAACAAAATGAACATCGTCATCATGCCAATTGTTGTGTCTTAATCGTATTGATGGTCTTGCAGAAGCCACAAATGCCAACTGATAAAATCATCCAATAGCCATAGAGTGTTTTCAGAAAATTTTCTGCTACCAGTTGCCTATACAGTAGGGTGCAAGATTTACAAGAGGAATCCTGTTAGAAAATTTTAATAATAATAATGTTAGAATAAAATCCGATAGAGGAACTAGGCTTTCTCGAAAGTGAGATTTCTAGATCATTCTAAATCCTTTAGAATTAAAAGCAATAAAATTCACTGCACAGAAAAAAATATTTCGTAAAATTGTTCGTAAGTGTTTGTGAATTCTCACTAGGTACATGCGAAATGTTCGTAAATCTTATAATGCCCAGCGCACGATAAATCTTGTTTGTTAATATGTTTTCAAAATTTCCTATGAGAGTGAACGAGATGTCTAGATCTAGAGATCTCACTCACTCTCATTGAAATGTGAAAAACATGTTTACAAAACAAAAGTTATTGTGCGTCAGGCATAATCCTCTAAAATTTTGTAAAAGTTTGTTTTCTTTTTTAGAAACATTGTTTGTAACATGATAACTTCATAAACATTTTTTTTGTTCTTATTAATAGCTCTTAATTAATTATTATAGCTCCAGGCAATAAATTTAAATCCAATTTCAATAAGTGGCGGTAATTATCTTTTAGTAATTTAAAAAGTTTGTTTTTTTTTACATTTTTCTGAAGTATAATGGGGAAACTGTTCAACGGACAAAAATAAGGGATAAATTGTGGAGCTCAGAAGCAAAATGACACATATCCTATGGTTAAGGCATAGGATATGTATCACTTTGCCTCTGAGCTCCACAATTAAGGTCTTGAAGGGGACGGAACATAACCGATAAATTAAAAAAAAAATGACAAGATCTTATCATCTTAGGAGGAAGTGGGGAACCTTTGAACTGGGGGAACTTAAATTTTGGACTTTTCACATTTTTTTAAATGGAACTCAACCTTACCATAATGTAATAAAGCTTCACAAACCAATTATAAGGCTAAAGTACATTATAATAAGGTAAAGTGCCTTCAAGTCCACCGGTTTCTCAACTCGACCGGTAGAGTTATATATTCAATTTATTTCTATTTGCCATAATATTTAGCGTATGATCTAAGTAGCAATAAAAGGCAATTATTCTATTCTAATCAATGACAATTTCATTGAAATTTACCAAAAAAACATTCAAAAATTGACCACCGGTCGAGTCGAGGAACCGGTTGACTTTAGGGCACTTTATCTTAATAAGTCTCAATTTCTTTTAAAAACAGGAATAACTCCAATTTCAAAGGTACCCCAATTCAAAGGATCCATGTTTCCCCATACAGACGAATTTACCCATATATCCGGCATACATTCTTCTTAAACCATCCCAGGGGTTTAATTATGAAATTCATTAATTATTCACGTGAGAACTTCACAGCTCTTTGATCACCTCTTGTATGTATTTCGTGAAGTTATCGCACGAAATGTCATGTGAAGCAGTCACTGTATCTTAGAAATTACATGATAGTTTTTGTGAAAGTTTCTAGAAACACTTAAAAAAGGAGATCTCAGATCGGTGAATGTATCACGTGATAAACTCATTGTTTCAGAATTCATCTCCAGGGGCCAAGAATCTTCTTTTGTTACAGGCAAAAGTGTTTAATTTTTCGTTTTACAGTTGAAAAAAAAAATTCTACAGAAACTACAGAACAAAATTATAGGTCCTGTCTTTACTTACTTTCTGTCCGTGTCCACTTGTCTTCTGTCCAGTGTGTTTGTACCACTTAGGGTAAGGGCTCATAATTTTGGACAGTCTGCTTATAAGCATCGAAGTTCCAAGTTTGAAGTGCGATATTTTCAATACTAATTGACATTTCTTGTTACTCTCTTTTCAGAAGGGTTGTTTAGAAACTTAGCAAGCTATTTATCGTCTTATTTTTATTAAAATTAGTTTTAATACGTTTAAAAATGAATTGATATGTAGAGGTGACTTTGGCTCTTATTTTGGACAACTTGTTTATTAATTTGACCAACTTGGCTGTAAATTTGGACAGCTAATCCGCCTCAATTGGATGCCCATTGTTCTTCATTTGATGAACCAATCTTACCAAGTCCTCTTCCTGTTCATGTAAGCGAAACGTAGAATGTCACAAGAAGCCCGGAAACTTTCCATATCATTCATTAAAGTGAGTTGACTTCGGTGCTCCAAGTACGTGCGGATTCGCTCATTCCCTGACCTTTCCGGGAGCGTTTCAAGGCATTTCTCGCTACATCTCTTTCGTAGAGATGATGCTCCTTTGTTTCTCCAGGCATTTGTCCAACCTAGTCATCACAGAAGCTAAAACTTCACGAAATTTCGTGAGAAAAACACCTGTCCAAAAGAAGGAGTATCACCTCACTGGTGAATGTCTTAAAAAATTTCCCATTTTTCAAACGGAAAATCTAATTCACAAGGCAAATCTCACTTCAGGTCAAATGTACAAATCATCAGTAACGTGAATCAACACAATATTCAATGAATATTCAATAATATCACTCAAAAAAAGCGAAGAAACATTGTTAGTACTTCACCACAGCTAAATAAGACATAAGTAAACACGAAGTTCTGTCATATTTCTCGTAAGCAATTGCTCACACTGAATTTTCAACAAAGCAATTTCAACTCAAATCATATTCAAAATTTAACGTATTTAGTGTCAAAATCTTCCAAAAAGAACAAATATTTAGATAGAATTCATTATTCATCAAATATTGGAATAAAAATCCATGATTTTAATCAATTTATTTTTAGGGTCCAATGTTATCCTCAAAGTGTCCAAAATAAGAAACTGGACAAAATTATGAGCCTTTCCCCTAAATGACGTAAAACACTTTCTGTTCATCAAACTGCAAGAAGCTTCTTTTTGGTCACTTTTGCGTTCCAGTATTCTGAAGACTTCCTTAGTCACTTAAGATTCCGATTTAGGAGAAAACCAACAGGACATGATGAGGCAGCATTGTTTCACATCAAATTTCTGTAGAATTTTTTTTTATCGAAATTCGGCCGAAAGATCGACATTTTGTGCTGAATAAAAAAAAAGACTTTCGACAAAACTTTACAAGATCTTGTAGAGTAAAATGGTTAATTTGGAACCATTGCCCAATTGGAAATTTAAGATTTCCTCACTATTATAGATAGGCAAAAGTTAAAAAAAAACGAAGAAGTGTTATTATTCTCTTCTTAGTACTTTTGTACTTCTATTTCGTGGTAGTTTTTCTCATTGTTTGTCTGACACTGTGAGGAAATATCAATTGTTTCAAATTGGATATCGTTTCAAATTACCCCATTTTCTTTTATTATAAATAAAAATTTCAGTGGATCTGGTTTTAATAGAATCTTTTGTTAAAAATAACAAGGATTTTATAAGAATCTCTACGACGACCAGGGTAACTAAACATCTTGTTACTTGTTTTGTATGACTACAAGATTTTACAAGATTTTAACAAGCGATTATTTCAGAGTACGAGGATCTTTTCGAGACTTTTGCGGTTTTCAAACTTCTGAACATTCTAATTGGGTAGAGAATAAAAATAAGTGAATTTAGATAAGAATACTACCCATAAGCGGTAAATTTTTGGGGCGTGGTCTATAGTTATTTTTAATATAGTTATGGCTGTTTGAAACATCCTCACGAGCGAGTTTATTAAAACATTTGGTCACTGTAGTCTTCAATATTAAATTATCAAAAATTATAACAGTATTTTGGTCATAACTTCTAAAAGGGGCGTGGCTTATAATCTTCTTTAAATCAAAGTTTCTTAATTTAGTAGTGCTCTTCAATACTGCAAAATATCGTGTTTTTGTGAAGGTATTTTTCCACAGAAGTTTCAATAAGTAAGAATTCTTAGACTTTGCCATACCTTTTTTATCCTAATGTCTTTTCAATATAATTTGTTCTTCACTGTATATTTTCTATCGATGATTCCGGAAATAGCTCTGCAATGTTGCTTTTTGAAGGAATTATCTGGCTTTTCTATTTCCGCTTTTGCTCTTTTTTATTTCTTCTTTTTGTTCTTCATCGGCATGTCTTTTCCAACAAAATTTCATCTTGATCCGTTGGGTCTTGTGTTATTAATACCATCGACACAACCAATAATAATGATATTGAAGAAAGAAAAAAAAAATGAATTTTTCGCTACTGCTTTCTTTCCAAATAATCATTGCTTTGTCACATATTTCCACTGGGTGACGCCAAGATCAAATATCATCGCGTATGGAGAGTGAGATATGTGAATAAATGGGAAAGCCTTCTGCTCCAAATACTTTTCTTTTGATATATTTGTAGCAATTGGATGATGAGATGAAGAAAAAAAAAGACAAGAAGAGTAAAAGTGTCGTCGGTGAAGGTTGGATTGTGGGAAAGTACCAATGGAAATTTGATGCAAAATGTCATGTTTTATTTAAAATAGATTTTGTTGTTGGAAAAATGATATATGTAAAGGGTAAAAATTGAAGAAATTGTGAGGAGAGTTAAGTGAATGGGAAAATGAAAGATGCAAGAGTGTCTTGAACATTTGAGGATTTCTGCAATTGGTCTGATGATTCTTGGTGACAAGGTGGAAGAAGAAAAAAAAGATGAAATTAAAAAGAAGTTATATTGTGGATGAGAAGCTGAGATTAAAAGATCATTTGTTTTTAAGGGAGGTTGGGGAAAGAGGAGAGAATGTCGTCTCAAAGTGTATGGGTTTTGTACATGATCTCTTGGTGGAATGAACAGAGTAAGAGATGTTGTGAGAAAGGGATAGAGGAGGAAAAAGAATATATTGATGAAAATTTCTGCGACGTAGACGCGAAAAATGTTATTTCGTAGCAGAAACCACACAAGATCACTTGTATAAATTCGATCGATTCCAAGTGCACCTCTTCAGTCTTTGTGGATTTGTGCGATCATCGAGACATAAAGATCGGAAGGGCACAATCATCTTGTAATCCTTTTATACTGCAACTTTAAGTGCGAATTTAGTTTTTTTTCTGCAAGAGTGATACCATTGAGGAATTATTGGATTTTGTGAATTATTCCGGATCTCTCGTTTGATGTGATCACAAAATCCAAGGATTAAAAATAAAACTGTGATCTCCAAAAAAAAAAACAAAAGAGGACTAATATTTTGGTGGAAAAAGTGGATTTTCTCTGGAGATTATATCGAAGAGTCCTAAAGTACTTTAGAATGGATAAAAAGGTGTGTGTTAATTTTTGGTGCTTAAGTGGCTTTTTTTCTATAAAGATCAATCAATTAATTAAAAGTGTCACTAGAATTAATTGTGTGATCATTGATCAAGAGCCAAAGTGGTGTCAAATGCTCTATAATTGAGTAAATTTGTCAACAATTTATTGTTTTTCTTTTTTTTTTGCACCTTTTGCCAAGAAAAATAGAAAAATTACTCATCATTGCGTGTTAATTCTCTGACATTTTCAATTTTGAAAATGGCACAAATATTTTTAAAAAATTCTTTCCCCAAAATTAAATTTCATGGTGCTTGAACTTAAGGTTAAATCCGCACTATTTTGTGTAGCTAAAACAGATCTTTTTCACTCAAAACTGTGTTGTACATCTACCCAAAAGAGATTGATAAATTGCGATGTGAAGATTGCGGAAAATTTGGAAAGATTTTAAATATCTCAGTGTCGTAGCGCGCTCTAATATACTTTTAAAACGATATGACTAAGAAATGTTTTTCCGAGAGGGAGAGTTAATGTATTTGAAAAAATCTATTTTTGAAAAAATGACTAGAAGGACGCACAATAATTCTGTTTTTTTTTTAGCCAAGAAATAAATAGAACATTTTTGTGTAGGATGATTGTGTTATCGCCAATAGGCAAAATGATGAGCTTCCTGTTATTTTTTTCCTTACTTAAAAGCTCAATTTTATTTTCTTCTTATAATCTGGCACCAGACATTCTGTAAATTTCCAAATGGCTGTAGCGGGGAAAATTTCGGAGATAGGAATTGTGGAAATTGGTTTTTATGATATTTTTTTAAAGTATTTTTTTAATATAAATTTTTGATTAATTATGATGGGAAATCGAAATGGAAGTTATTGTGCCATATGAATAATGTTTATTTTAAATATTTCCAACGCAATCAGAAATATTGTGATGTAGAGCTGAGTCGTATCGGGGGATTAAGATAAAATTGAGGGGTAGATATGTATAATGGGCTAAATTGATAGGCCTGGATGCAGCGTAATCCGAAATGAAAATCCTTACTATGCAAATTTTAATCTTAAAATACCTCCACAAAACATATAAAAAGCTACAGAAATGGTCTTGATATTTCTTTTTTTGGTTCAAAATCCAATTTAAGATCATCAGTTCATCCCTTAAGAACGAGGAGGGATCTCAAGAATTGTAAAAACCTTTTTTTTATTTATGCCTAATAGAAACTGAATTATAATCTAAGATTATTTTTCGTTCTAAAATCATATAAAATCTAGAATACCCGACAAACCGATTTAGAGTTTAGAGAATCTATTAAATATAAAACAAAAAAGAAAGTTAAAAAAAAATTGAAGTAATCGTGTATATCGAAATACGTGTACCATTTTATGCCTTAACTCTTTAAGGACGAATGGGACACCAGTGTCCCAAAAATAAAAACTAATTTTTCAGACTTATTTAGAAGACAAAACAACTTTCTATAGTCGAAAAAATGTTTTTGTTTTTGCGATACCGGTGTCCTACTCGTCCTTAAAGGGTCCTTACTCGTCCTTAACTTATCTATTTTTTAGTCATGCTAGGCTTACGAGAAAATTATAGCTTAGCTGCTTAGCATTTTTCCTTAATTGGTTATTAGAGGCAAGCGATCAATGAGATTTTAAAAAATTAATTAAATTATTAGGTCTCAAAAATCTAAATAACAAGCAATTTTATTGATTTTTAAAAATCTAATGAATCATTTGCCCTTAAAATCCAATCCCAAACAATAATTTCCTAAAAAAAAGCATGCCTTATAAGGAATTAGACGAGTTAAGCCAGATGGCTAAGTCTTAGATCTGAAGCCCGTATTAGGGAACTGAGTTAAAATTACAGTGTGAAACCCGTCTAAAGCTTAGCCTAATGAGAGAAGGATACACAGACGGACAAAAAACGGTCAAAAAACTCGAAATTTCAGATTTCCAAAATTTTACCTTGTATAGTCGAAAAAAAAAAATGTTTTTGTTTTTGGGACACCGGTGTCCTACTTGTCCTTAAAGAGTTAACTCCTCTATTTCTTAGTCATGCTAGCTTAGCATTTTTTTCTTAATTGGTTATTAGAAGCAAATGATCTATGAGATTTTAAAAATTAATAAAATTACTTGTTTAGAATTGCGAGACCTTAGGGAACTCAGCTAAAATTACAGTATGAAACTCGTCTAAGGTTTAGCAATATGACTAAACTTCTCTAATTTTTTTATCAAGCAAAACTTCCATAGACTTAAGATTGAATATTAAGGGTTAATAAATTTATATTTTAAAAAACTAGTAAAATCAGCATATCAATAATTTTAAGAACTGGGCCAAACCTTCAGTCTGCAACTTGTACGAGGTCCTTTACTTGAGGTTTAGTCCAGTTTTCGATGATACTGAATTCCTTAATAATAAGAAATTTCAACGATTTTTCAAAATCTGATGCATCAATTATTTTCAACCATTTGAAGATCAGTCGGTCACCGGCAAGCTTTTTGGGCAGTTTTTGCCTTGGAATTGAATATATATAAAAGGCAAATGAGCCATTCAATTTCGGAAAACCAGTAAAATTATTTGTTATTTAAAATTTCAAGACCTTCAGGAACAAGGCTAAACGCTCAGTATTAAACCCGTCTAAGATTTACCCATTTGACTAAACTTATCTAATTTTTTATCAAGCACAACTTTCGTAAAAAATGGATTTAAGATTGAATATTAAGGGTTAATGACTCATTAGATTTTGAATAACCACTGAATTAGGATTTAAAGATGTTAGGGAACTGGGCTAAACCTTCAATCTGAAACTTATGTAAGGCTCTTAGACCTTTTAGCCCAGTTTTCAAAGGTGTTTAATTCGTAATGTTTCTAAACAATAAAGAATTACAACGATTTTTCGGAACTCAATAGATCAATCACTCTTAACCTTTTGTGGATTCTTCGGTCACCTGTTACTCAAAAGGTCCAGAAACAGTTTCAAATCGAAATTTTCAAATCAAGAAAAAAAAATAGACAGTAATTAAATTAAAGCAGTTGAACCCTATGGCTAAACCTTAGGTCTGAAGTTCGTTTTAGGAAAATTTAAGTTTCATTTAAAAGAACGTTTAAATAAAAAAATTTCTTCTTGATCTCCACCGTGTGGAATTAAATACAGGTCAAGGCGAGAATTAGGTCTGCTTTATATTCTTCAATTTATGTTTTTAACATACGTTTGATCATGTCAAGAAAAAGCAATTAAACAAATATGTTATGTTTTATTGTCATAGCATAAGATTTATGCAGATTTCGATTCTTAAATGAAACCAATTTCACAGCTCAACGAACAAAACTTGAGAAGTTTAGGTTGAACATTGCATTTAAGCAATCTATTGGGGCGTGGCTTATTTTTTATGAAGCAGATCACTTTAATCTTCACCCACGACCGAATGCGTGGGAGTGTCTTGTTTTTATAGCCCCCCAATATTGCCTCACTCTACTTTAAATGCTGACTAATTGAAATTATATTTTGTCTTTAATTCTGAAATGGGCGTTACTCGTAATTTTCTATGTGTGGCGTTGTTCAGAAACTATAAATATTGCCAAAACTGCAAAAGCGAAGCAATGCTAAATAAAAAAATAATCCAATTTTTCTTTATTTAAAAGAATTTAAACGATAAATTATTGCTGCATTTTATAATAATATTATTTTCCATGGAGATGGAATGGGATCATGTTTGGGGTCGTTGGAAAGGTCTTGGAATCTCCGACAAAACTGAACCGGTTCCAAACGGTTTTGAATCGGTAATGAACCGGTTTATAACCGATAAAAAATTTTTATCTGAAAATCCATCCTATTACTTTTAAAACTATTTTTGGAGATATTTTGAGAGATTTATGAATCGGTTCAAATCGGATGAGAACCGGTAAACGGTAAATGATGCGAAAGTACTTTTGCGGTATAGCATCTAAGTCACGAGTTCGAGCATTTCGCACCCCTTTTTTTCCGTGTTGTGCAAATATTTACAGAAATCGCAACTGTCTCCTAGTTATCCCTTCTTTTTAGTATTATTAGTATTTATTTTTAGTATTTTTAATTTAACTAAGCAAATGAAACTGTTTTGTTCTCAGGCCACTGAAGAAGTTGCAGCTGCTGCTGCTGCCAGTCCAGCTGCTGCTGCTGCTGCTGCTCCCGCTGCAGAGACTCCCAAGGAAGAAGTTGCAGCTCCGGTAGCTGCTGAAGTGACACCAGAAAAGACAACCGTAGAAGAAAAGAAAGCCGAGGAGACAACTCCAGCCACTCCAACGGTCCAGAATGGTGAAGCAACAACTCCTGCCAAGGTTGAAGAACCAGCAGCAGCTACTACTCCAGAGACAAAAGTTGAGGCAACACCAGAAGTTACTCCTCCCACAGATGCTGCTGCGGCGGCGGCGGCGGCGGCGCCAAAGGTGGAGGCGGCGGCTCCTGAGGCAGCAGCCCCAGAAGTAGTTGCTGCACCAGAGCCTGTTGTTGAAGAGGTAAAGAAGCCCGAAACGGTGACAGAACAAACAGTCGAGGCTGGTGAGGGCGCTCCTCCTCCACTTCCCACTATTCCGCCACCCTCTAAGGTGTTGGTGTTTGCTGAGAGTGCACTGTCCACAGCGACAGAGTCCGAAACTCCTGCTATCCCAGTTGTCACATCCTCCCCTTCCGTTGCGAATGATTCCGCTGAGGTCGTAGGTCAGTCCAATGCTTCTCCTGTTGCTGCTGCTCCTGCTGCTGATGCTCCTGTTCCAGCTGAGGCACCAGCTCCTGTTGTGGAGGAGGCAAAACCCACAGAATCTCAATCACAGGTCCCAGCTGATGTTCCAGCTACAGAAGTCCCAGTTGCAGCTCCCGAAACACCTGTTCAAGCTTCCGAAAATCCCGTTCCTGTTTCAGAAACCCCAGTTCAAGTTGCCGAATCCTCCCCTGCTCCAGCTCCAGTTCCTGAAAGTCCTGCTCCAGTTACCGAGGCTCCTGCCCCAGTTACCGAAGCTCCTGCTCCAGTTACCGAAGCTCCTGCTCCTGCCCCAGTTTCCGAAGCTCCTGCTCCTGCTCCAGTTCCTGAAGCTCCGGCTCAAGTTTCTGAAGCTCCGGCTCCAGTTTCTGAACCTCCAGCTGCAGCAACAGAAGTTGCAGCAGCCGAAACACCAGCTCCTGAAGCACCGTCCACAACTGAAGCAGCACCACCAGCAACTGAACAAATAGCCGAAACAATTGCCCTGATTGACAAAGTGAACGAAGCAGCTGCCACAGAGAAAGATCTTCCGCCTCCTCCACCGGCGCCCGCGGCCGATGACACCCCTGCGTCTGTTCAGGAAGAATTGTCCGTGGACGCATCGTCGCCACTGCCACAGAATAGTCTTGAGACCCTTCCATCGCCACCGTCCTCCCTCACGCCGAGTGAAGGGAGTTTGCCCCTGCCACCTCCAGAGTCCCCAGTTGTACCGGTGGCTCCAGCTGGTGAGGAACAAGCCAAGGTGGCCGATGCAGCTCCAGTTGTGGCTGGTACGAGCCCATCTGAGGAGTTGCCACCACCACCACCGAATCCCCAAGAAGTTGCTGCCGATGATGCCAAGTCCCAAAGCATTCCGCCAGCCGATCAGGCTCAACCCGCAACCAATGGGCATGCTGAGCAACAAGTGAAGGTGAATTTCACATGACAAAAACAAAAAACACATCTCCCTAAAGATCAACCAAAAAAAAAAAAAAACAGAAGCATCAAAGCCTCCTTTGATGTCAAGACAAAAAAAATCGCTTCGTTTTCTAGAAACAAAATATTAATCGATCAGTGTGTCCTTGATAGATTGTGTCCATCCTTAGCAAGGACACTTGTGTTCGATGACTTCCAAATGGCTGTGTTTGTGTGTGTTGCTCCTTTTTCATTAACCCTTCATGGCAAAAAGAAAAAATCCCACATGAACCGCCTCATTCTGTGAATGTTCTAGCCATGTCCTTCTCAGCTCACTACTAACAAATAATTTGCAGTGTGCAGAGAATTTTTCAGCTGTGTGAAAAAAATTAAACATTCCCAAAATTTTCCCTCCCAAAATGCTTCACTACAGTAGACTCTCTCAAATTCGGGCATATAGGACCGAAATGTCAGCCGAATTAGACAGAAATTCGGGCGACATGTGCATATAGATATTGAGTTTACACGCTGATATATATCGTAAATTGCATGAAAATCCCTTAATAATGCAAAATCACATCAAAACTAAGACAAACCATGGTAAATTTGAGCATATTTGATTCATTTGATAATCATAATCAAACTTGAAAAATGACAACAAACTTTTTTCAAATGTAACTGCTGCCCGAATTAAAAAGTAGCCCGATCTTAAAAGAGCCGAATTTGCGAGAGTCTACTGTACTTCTCTATTAGTTTTTTTTTAATATAACCCTGTACCCAAATTTATCCCTTTAGTTTGCTTTTTTATTTCATAATTCAATTAAAAACAAAATAACTTTAGATTAGTTTCAGTAATTATTATTTTAAATGGTTTCTAACCCTCTTCATTAGTTTTTTTTTTTTCAAGTTGATTTAGCTTTTCTAAAATCACAATTATTAGTTTTGTCAGCAAAAGTTATTAACAATTAGAATTTACATTAAAATGTTGGAAATGTTGATTGGGTTTTTGTTCGAAGAATTTATGGCGGTTTAACGGTGTTTTTTTCAACATTTCCAGTCTGATGCTGCTCCAGTGGCTGAAGCGCCGGCGGAGAATGGACACTCAGAAGAGAAGAAAGTAAGTTATTCTTAGATTTTTTTTTAAAATATATTTTGCTTTCAGACAAATCCTGGTAATTGTTGGATTTTATGATAAAAATATTTAATTTTAAAAGTAAACTTTTAAAAATTTATCAATGAGTTAATCACTATTAACTGTGCAACTGAGCCTCAATCTTGTAGAAAAAAAAACGTCAGGGAATGAACTATCCAGGAGTTATTCACGTATCTTGTGTCATTCACGACTAGAGCCCTGCATACCCGACCCGACCCGCGGGTACCCGCATGATTTTTTGCGGATCGGGCGGGTTTTATTTTATTTTCTGCGGGTCGGGCGGGTCACGGATACAACCCTTCAAATTTTCGGTTATTACTTAAATATTTATCCGACCCGATTTCTAGGATTTTTTAAAAATATATTTTTTTAATTGATTAAGCTTTGGCGAAGTTTACAGAAATATAGAAAAACGATATGATAAATCAAAGAACACTTTATGTGATCAGAAGAGTATATGAATTTGAAGAAGTAATAAAGTGATCCCACAAAGTCAAATAATATTTATACTAGATCCAAGAATTACGGACCTTATGGGATTATGCTATTATTCTCATACAATTATGCATGTTTGCCTAATATTGGATATCATTTTGTGAAACCATTGTTGAATTACACATTAGCATATACTGTTTAGTGAAGCGCGAAATTGATGAACAATATGCTTATTAAAAAAAAAAACTTAAATTTCTTTTATTGAGG
Organism: Phlebotomus papatasi; assembly: GCF_024763615.1. Classification (NCBI taxonomy): domain Eukaryota; kingdom Metazoa; phylum Arthropoda; class Insecta; order Diptera; family Psychodidae; genus Phlebotomus; species Phlebotomus papatasi. Next base: position 60,789,851 of record NC_077224.1, read on the forward strand.
TAAAATTTTTGAATATTCTGACAATTTCTTGAAGAACTCCGAGTAAAAACCAAAAAGTCCTTTTTATAAATTTTAGACTTTTTAGACTTAATCAAACGCAATCACCTCTAGGTGCATAATGTCATTTCTCTACATTTTTTTCTGGAGCGAAAATACGCTTATTCTCGGGGTATAGCAAGATAATTTTTCGAATCCCTTTTTAACCACGATAAGACTTCTACCAAAACTATATTTTCTGAAATTTAAGCGACAATATTATTTTGTATTATGAATTCTTAGACTTGTTCAGGAGTATAATTCGTTAAATATATTTTTGAAACATTTTCTCATAAAAATAATCTCAAATTTACTCTTGTCTAAAAATATCTTCTAAATTATTAGAAAAACTTATTTTATTTAATTAAAAATTTGATTCACTGATAAATATATGAAAGTAGACCAGCTATTGTATAGTCCACTAATATCTGGCTATATAAATTGACCAATACTCATATTTTTGTTCAAATTCAGCATGTTATGCCATTAAAATTAAATTAATTTCGTTAAAATTCTGGTCAAAATACGCACAAATGAAGTATAAAACGGTTAGGATTGCGCTGAAAACACGCACAGTTCAATCATAAAACGGTGAATGCGCTTAAAATCACGCACAGCTCCATTACAAAACGGTAAATGCGCTTAAAATTATGCACAGCTCAATTTTAAAACGGTTTCAGGACGTCATCTACAGCATTTCTTGTTTCGGGTTAGATTTTTTTCGATATTTTACTTTTTTTTCCAAATAATATCAAATTCAAAAACACTTGAAAATATTAAGTTTAGGAGAAAGTACCCATGCTTTTTACGATCCCAAGCTTTATAATGAATAATTTTGTTTTTGTGATTTCGCATGAATCGCTTTCATCCCGCTAAACAAAAATGTTTTTAAACTTGTTTTTCAAGTAAGTTGCTTTACCAAGTAAATAAGGTAAATGTAAGCTAAAATTATTCATCAATCTTACTGAATTTTGTTTAAGCTTGAAAAATAAAATATATTATTGAAAAAAATAATTTCGAGATGAAAAATTGCAAATTTATCGTTCTAAAATTACTGTATGTTTGCTACTGTGATTAAAAAAAAAAAACAAACTTGGCGAATCAACTGCTGAAAAAATGAAAGTTATGTTCAAGAAGTTATCACACTACGAAACTTGACATTAAATTATTATTAGGTTTAGAATTACTTATATTGATCACTTTAATTCAATTATACCTTAATTCAAATGGCGTGCGAGGATATTGATTGGGTTAATAACTTTCGGGTTACTATTGTTCGAGACGGGTAAATTTATACATTTCTTGCGGGTCGGGTACGGGTCAAATCCATTGCGGATGCGGATTGAAAAAAACCCAAAAACCCGACCCGTGCAGGGTTTTATTCACGACCATGTCACATATAAGATTAATGTTAATATTAATACTTTCTGAACTGCGAGAATGTCAAAAACAGATAGCACGTACAAAGTTGGCAGCAATACAATCGCTCGAAAACTGACCGAATCACAGTTGGCACTCATGGAAATTGCTCGAATTACCTGTAATACGATTTAGAAAGCAATTAATACGAACAGTAATATCTTACTCATCGTATTACTCCACTAGAGTGTACTCTTTCTAACACAAGTGATTTTCCATCTGAAATTTTGCGTATTGTATACCTCTTTCCGGCTTTTCTTAATAATAATATTAATCTTATTATATGACACCACGATCAAAACTACACAAAAATTACTTAATTTCTCGTTAAAATTACTGAAAACCTATTTCAGATAATCGAAAGAATCTCTGTTCTAACATTTATTGACGATCAACTAAACAAATGAGGCCCCATTCTTGCATAAAGTCCGTCCGGGAGTTAACTATCAGGGAGTTATTGGTGTATTTTGATTGCGTTAAAACTATTAAAAATTGTCTTAATTAATTTCGAGTGAAAATTACTGAAGACTACTTGCACATGATTCACAGAACCTAGTTTTACCGATTTCGAAGCCCCATTTGTAATCGTTATGAGAAATGATCGTTGCTTTGAATAAGTGAATACGATAATAACAGATGGCGCTGCCAGAAGTGAGGGGAACATGTTGGGTAGGCTTGGTGTGGTGAGGTTTGAGACGGCAGTCTCTTGGAGGTGATTGGTATGAATGGAGGTCTATCCTGAGGTGTTCCCAGGATAGTTTACACATTTAATAACTTTAAGCCCCATTTTCGAAGTAAAATATCCCCGTCAAATCATTGCTCTACCTGCCGATTTTACTATTTTTTTTTTGAATTGTAACGGTATATTCTACAGTAGACTCTCTCTCAATCGGGAATATGGGGCGAAATGTCATCCGCACAGTAAAAAATCGTGTAAAAAAAAATAACGTGTAATTTCCAAATTACCACTAAAAAAATTGTAAATTTTAATTTTTACCACTATTAAAATGGTAAATTTTGTGTAAAAAATAATTTGTGTAAAAATTTTCAGCGTATAATTCAAACATGTAATTTTTACCACTATTTAAGTGGAACAGTGTCACTTAAAAAGTGGTAAATATTCAACAACGTGTAAAATTTGGTGCATGTACTCAAAAACGTGTAAAATTGCCATCATAGTTTGACAGCTGCTGGAAGCATCCACCTCGGTGAGTATTTTCCTTAGTTTTTTGAGTTTTATAGCCCCTAATTTTGCGAAAAAGACCAAATCCCTCAAGAAAAAAGTGGAATACTCCTGGCAGTGTGAATTTTCAAAGTTTTATATGAGTGATTGTTGAAAAAATCCAGTGTTGAAATTTACGTGGCGTCACTTTCAGTTGCTTTCTACTGTGCATATTTTTCCTCGGATTTCTGGTCCAAAGGGCAGTTTTCTGCCAGTGGTGGCCCCCACAATAACCACCCCTTGTGATCATCAGTCCTTCAGTCCAATCCTTAAGAAATACACTGTGAAAATCTGCATATATTTCAACGGGTATTGAACATGTTACAACTTGTCACAATTCCACATTCTATTCCCGGAATAGACGATTTCCCTCAGTGTTTCTACTTCGTGGGGCCCTCCTGTGCTCTTACTGAATCTCAAATCCATCACTCATTGATCCTCCCAAGTTCCAGTGAAAGTTTGGAGCGTATTTTTTCCGCTATTCAACTTCTACGATTACGATTGTGTAGTTCCGGGAACGATATCCCTTAGTATCCTGTTTATAGGGCATTTACTATTGTAGGTGACTTTCATGTAATTAAGCTTATTTAATATGTACAAAGGGAACTGGGTTACGGAGATGGACATCCAGGTGAAATGAAAGTATACTGATAAAACGACTAGAAGCTGGAATGCAGCAATTAGGAAGATGCGCATGGAGGAATATCTCACGAAGGAAGCAAGCAGCCCCCTAAGGTTAGAGTTTTTTTTCTTATTATCTTCTTAATCTTTTCAAAATTGCGTTTATGTTGCTCCTGGACCTGCGAATCTTAAATTTCTATTTTCCGTCTAAAAACTAATTGTTTTTTTTTCTAATTTTCAGATCACCAAAATTGCATCCTCAAAAAGGAAGTCTTTTCACATAAACGAAGCTTTTGCTGCTGAACATCGATAACCAATAAACGAAGAGGGAAAAATTGTGAAAAGAATTTTTTTTGGAAAAATAAAAATACACGCTAGAAATTACATGTTTTTTTTAATTTTACACGCTCCTTTTTACACATTTTTGAAAATTACATTTTCCAAATTACACGGAAAAACATTACATGCTGGAAATTACACGCAAAAAAATATTACACGCTGAAGATTACACGTTTTAAAAATTACACTTTTCCCAAAATTACCACTAGAATAGAGATGTCAAAAATTACCTACTATTATAGTGGTACTTATTTTTTACTGTGCGGTTTAGCGATAGAATTGACCGTCAAAGCCTTTGTAAATTCCACAAAAAGTGCTCAATTATAAAGAATCACGATAAAATAGGAAGAACTACAGCGAATTTGAGCGAATTAGCTTAATAATTAAGCGTGAAAATTGTCAACAAAATTTGACGCCCGATTGAAAAAGAGCCGATTGAGTGAGAGTCTACTGTAGTACATTTAGAGAAATTCTGTAGATTTTTGGGAGAATTTCTGCCTGAAAATCTGTAGATTTTCGGCAGAAATCCTTCCGAAAATCTGCAGATTCTCGGCAGAATTTCTGCATAGTTTCCATTGTCTCAACAAAAATATTGTTGATTTATCAAGAAACTGTAGAAGTTACAAAGAAAATGGTATGCTCTGATTAACAAGCATTTCCGATTAAACATTTTAGATGAGTAAAAAGATTCAAGCAAAAATACAAATTTCTTAAAAATCGCCCATGAAATGATACAAAAAACGAAATTTAGGTCGACACTCTGCTTAAAGTTTTCACTTTACTATTTTCTACTTATAACACGGCGTCGCAGAATCCTTTATTTTATATAAACCCTGTGAAATCACCAAGAATCACTCTATTGAATTTTGCAAACAAAAATGAAAAATATTCCATCTTTTTTGACACAGCTGTCTGGAAAGTCTGGAATGTAGAAAAAAATCTACAGAAAATCGGCAAAATATCTACAGAAATTCGTCAGAGTATGAACTAAGATTCGTCAGAAAATCTGCAAAAATTTCTGACGAATTTTGTCCCAAGCCCAAATAAAATTCGTAGGAATATCTACAGATTTCTCGGCAGATTTTCAACAGAGATGTAGATATTTTCTGCGGAAATCTGCAAGATATCTGACGAAATTATTTGACGGGTCGGGAGTCCATTTGACACTTCAAAATTAGGTTATGTTTCGTTCTTTTAGCGATTTTATCCATTTCTTGGACTGTTTTCACTAGTTTTTCATCACTATATGTTAAAAAATCACTTCTTTTAAGTAATTTGAATGTTATTTTTTCACAAAAATTTAAGAAATTAGCAAAAAAAAACTAAGAAAATGTGGGAGCATCCCGCATGCAAACAACTGAGCATTCCAAAATTCGCACACTAACGCAAAACCGCATCAGCAGGCTGTCATATACGCTCACTTCACTATCCATATTCAGAGTGGCAATGTTCACGTTCACGATTAAAGTGTCAAGAATACCGAAATTCGAAATGACAGAACAATCAGCGCCAATGCGGCGAGTACGTGAACTTGCATTATTATTCTGCTAGATTTTCGAATAGGTTTGATTTGACTTTGGAGTGACTCTTTCGATACAGAAGTAGATCTTGAAAAATTCGAAAATCCATTTGAAGATCCAAAAAAGAGACTTTATTACTTCTTGATAATTCCGCAAGGTGGCTGAGGTACATCCTGTTCGAATTTCGAAATACTCAAGTGTCAAAATGTGACGGTCTTCACATTATTGTTGTGAGGAAAAAACAGAACAACGACGTTTACTGTTCTTGCCCCAGTATTTAATCACTCCATAATCACTGAGTAACTCTCTTTTGCCAGCCTTTTAGTGTGATATTTGATAAATTTTCCCCACCTTGTTCGAAAATTTAGTATGAAAATTCGAAATTGAATTTGAATTCTTCGAACTTCAACGAATTTTTGTGCAAATAGAGTTCAATTTACCTTTTATCCAAGACACTATTGGAGAATCAAAATCTACTTCTGTTTGGGCTCACTTTGTTTCTTCGAAAGGTTATTATTGAACGGAGCCATGTGTCCACAAAACTGAAGTCATCATCATTTTAGCCCCAAATCTTGAATGAATTGAATTATTAAAGAAATTGCAGTCCAATTGAAGGGGATTGGAGTCTCATTGGCTTATTTCTCTTCCAGGATATTCCAGAATCACCCGTAGCTCCAGCTGAGAAGGCTGCTCCGGCAGCTCAGACGCCTCCAGCTGCTGATGCCGTGAAGGTGGAATAAATGAGCAGAGTTTTGAGCAAGAAGGGAGAGAATGATGTGGAAGGACATTTAAGAAAAATAAATAAATAAAACGATGGAGAAAAAAATTGGTGAAACACTTATACAAGATAAAAGAAAAATCATCTTGAAAATTATGTTTATCCATCGGAAAAAATTAGATTACTTCGAGAAAAAAGAAATGAAGATTTTTCATCTGTAATTATTTTATAATATTTGCTACATGTTAATTGAAGATATTTGATAGAAGAAGAAGAAAAAATACGAATGAATCCTCATATACATATTAAAAGAAAAAAAAATAAATCTGAGTAAAAAAAATATACTAGTTTCTATTGCAAAACAGATTAGAGGCAAGAAAAGAATTTTGAAAAGAAAAAGAAACAATTTTTCTACGACGATCAAAAACACGGTCAATTTTGAATCCTTTTTGATGAGATTTCAGGAGGAGCGATTTTCTACCCAAGATTTTTCTACACACACTTTTTCTTATTATACAAAAAAAATGAAAGAAGATATTAATAGTAACGTTTTTGATAAAAAATTTTCAGACAATTTAAAACATTTTCCACATTGAAAGAGAAAAAGAATCAAGAGGAATTTTTTAATGATGCGCAAATAGAATCGAAGCTCAAAGTTGAACATTTTCGATCGAATCTTAATCAATTTATTTTATTTTCATAATATTTGTATAAAAAAAAGTAAACTCTAGTAATAAATTTTCACTAATTGTCAATGTAATCCATGGTAGAAATAAAGAAAATATCACGAGCTAAAAAAAAAAAGTGAGAAAGAAATATTTCATGATTAATATCTGCTATTGAATTTTATAGGAAGGACGATTGATGGTGGAGAGTTATTGAATTTGTAGGAATACTCATGAACAGGATATAAATTCTTTTTTTTCTGTCTCCTTCAGTACATAAAACAATCTTTTTGTATTAATTGCTGTCTCTTGTTTAGCTGCCTGTGAGGTTAACAGTTGAAAGAAATGGGCTTTATTGCATGAAAACTTGTGGTGTAGATCCTTTTTTTTTTACTTTAGATGGAAGAAAACAAGAGCTAGAAAATAATTGTAGGATACGTGCGAAAAAAAGGGGCAAAATCGAGAAGAGTCTCCTTATAAAATTTCAATTTTAACATTAAATGAGAGATAAATAAAAATTACCAATTTGTGTTTCTCTTTTTTTCTTATTTCAACTTTTATTTTAGCAGCTTATTTTATTTTTTATTTCGGTTTCTTTTGGTTTTTTTTTATAAACGTCTGCAGTGGAGTTTTGTAAAAAGCACATTTGATTAGTCTCATGAAACTAGTGAGTTGCGTAAGATGTCGAAAGCATTAGGTTGAGGTTATGTGAGAGAAATTGATAGGTTTCCTAAACAAAACAAAAGTGAAATTACAAAAGCTTCCATTCTCACACATTCCTCTCGTTCAGTAATAACCTTCCCGATTTGAGAGCTCTCTCCAGTAGAGGTTTTTCCTTTACCAATTCGAAACTATATCAGAGAGAACTTACCTAAAAACCCGTTGGAAGTTCGAACATTTAAACCGACGAGTTACACAAAAATGAGCAAGTTCCTAAAAAGAACATTTTTTTGAGTGAAAGTGCAATTAAGATGTTCTGCCATCCTGAATTTCCACAAAACTACACAAAAATTCACTTTGCAGCAAATGTTTGCACACTGTTGTTGACATTGTTGATGATTGAAGTGTCAAGAATATCGAAATTCGAAATGGCAGAACAATCAGCGCTAAAGCGGCGAGTACGTGAACATGCACTTTAGGCTTACGGTAGATTTTCGAATGGGTTTGGCTTGGCTTTGGAGTTGCGTATGTCTCTTTGAAAGGTTATTACTGAAAGGAGCCATTAAAGAGAGCAAGATTATTTATTTGAGGTTATGTCGATCACTCAAAGGGTTAAGTTGGGTTAAGTAGTACCGAGTTTGCTCTGATGCAAGTGTCCCGGAGTTCCCGGATTCGAATAACCTTTAGGAAAAAAGTTTTTTCGAAGGTCAATTTACAAAAATGAGGTTTAGACTGACACGATGAGTTAACTTTATGTGAATACGGACACCAACAAATTGTAGAGCATTTCTACAGCTGTCCGATGAGTTGTACCTACAACGATATTTTAAATGCAAATGACAATGCTTTACGGCGTTATCACACTTGCGCATTAAAATTTTAATGTGATTCACATTAAACGTCCAAATAAATATGTTATTTGTGTCTTTGGGTCACTTAATATTTGGGGTTTTTCTATTTATTGATAAAGAAGTGGACATGGCCTGCAAAAATAAGTTTAAATTTACCTAAAGCTTAAATATTTTCACATTAAAAAATTAAAGAGAAAATCGCATTAATGCTATAAATCAATTTATATCAAATTTTGCGGGCCAAGTCTACCTTTTTATCAACAAATAGATCAAATTTTGAATATAAAATTATTCAAATACACAAATTACACATTTGGACTCTCACCAGCGGCAATTAATGTGAATCATATTAAAATTTTAATGTGCAAGTATGATAACACAGTTAGACGTGGCCCAGTTCTGAGCTAAAACTGTGTGATGTTTTCGACACGATAAAGAAGAAGACCAGTTTTTTTTTCGAACATTAAAGATGTTTGAATCGCGTCCAGCGAGTTTCTCTGTGAGAAGAACAAACAAACGTTTCCAACGGCTTGATATCCGGCTTGCACAAAGGCCTAGTTCCTGTAGTAGATAGTGGATATTATGCCGCACTGATTATAACCTAAAAAAAATCATGAAATATGCAGTCTTTCCGTACAGAAGTATATCTTGAAAAATTCGAAAATCTATTTGAAGATCCAAAAAGAGCCCATTCACAAGTAGATTTTGATTCTCCAATAGTGTCTTGGATGAAAAGTAAATGGAACTCTATTTGAATAAAAAGTCGTTGATGTTCGAAGAATTCAAATTCAATTTCGAATTTTCATAATAAATTTTCAAACAAGTTGGGGAAAATTTATCAAGTATCACACTAAATAGGTAGCAAAAGAGTTACTCAGTGAATATGGAGTGATTAAATACTGGGGCAAGAACACTAAACGTCGTTGTTCTGTTTTTTCCTCACAATATGTGAAGACCAACACATTTTGACACTTGAGCACTTCGAAATTCGAACAGGATGTAACTTCCGCCACCTTGCGAAAGTATTAAGAATCTAGTAGATATTTTCAAGATCTACTTCTGACACTGAAAGACCTGAGAAAAATAGAGAAAAAAATATGCTGACCGCTCAGCAGTTTTCGAACAAAAAATGCTAACAAAATTTGTGGAAATGGCATTGCTTCGCTAGTATTGTTTTCAGCTGAATTGAAATTGGTTAGTATTATGATGCTCGCTGGGAAATGTCATCTTATACTCTCAAATATTCGTATTTAAGGAGCTTCACTGTATTTGTCATTTTACTAGCAAAATGAACAACAAGAGTGTTTTTTGTTGAGGTTATTGGATACATAACCATACATTTTCATCTCGTGGTTAAATAATAAATAGAATGACTTAAATGGAAACCTACTGAAAATTTAGTATTTAGAAGGATACCAAACACCATTCTAGACTCACTTGATGTAATTTAGAAGGACGTAACCTACTCAAAAAAAATCGGAAAACCCTCGATAATTTTATCTTGGAATTTTTCCGTAATTTTGAGGGGTTAGTAAAGCGTCTCATGATTATTGCAAATTTAAATTGCAATTTTTACAGTCCCGTACAATTCTAACCTACAAATCCTAAAACCTTCAAAAGTACAGTTGGTTGAAATGGGAAGTTCAAATCAGTAGAGAAAAATCTCTGTACAAAAAATCTGTTCCTAAAGTAAATGTTGTTGAAAGGAACATAACCTAATTTGAGATAATCACTTTTAAAGTAAGAATGTGCTGAATTTTTTAAATCAAATTTGAGTTACAGAAATGTATCAAAACAACTTCTTTTTATACAAATTTCAATAAATATTTTGCTTTAGAAAATCATTTAACTTTGAGGTTATGAACAAGTTCCCTTGAAGTGAATGTGCATAACCATGAAAGTTTTCAAGGCTATAATTTCCAATAACTAACCATTTTATTCTTAACCTTGTATGGTTTACGATGCTGACGATGCTTTATAAAAATATATTAGACTTCATCCATTTCAAAGTTTTTTCAGAAGGTGAGGTTATTTACCATATAACCTTAAAAAGAAAGGAAAATTCAAATGAAAAGGTCGGAATTTAAAGAAAGATTTTTAATTCGTTTTGGCCATATTTTGACTCAAAGTCAAAATTTTCTTGGCTTAATAAGACAAAGTAAAAAATATCACTTAACCTTAAACCTGAATTTGTACTTGTGGCCGAAATCATGAGCATTAAATTGACATTCTAACCTCAAAATCTAATCCAAACTAATTAATCGAATTCTAACCTCCTACCAAACAAAACGTTTCAATCTTTCTGGAGTAGAATTGATCTAAATGTCAGTTTGTTTAGGAAATTTGAGGTTGTGTTGCATTACAACATGATTTGTGTTGCAAAAACTCTAAAAGCTCATGGTTAAGTAGAACGACAGTACTGATTGTATGCCAAACTCAACAAGAACGATTCAACTTTATTCTAACCTACATGACTTGACAAGTTTTAACCTTAGCCAGAAAACCGCATAGTTTTAAATGTAAATTCAGCGAATGTTTGAATACGACATTATGAAGTTAATCCTTTTATATCCTTGGTAAATCAAAAAATTGCAACACTGAAATATTTTTAAGGTTAAATTTTATTTTTTTATTATACGTTTATATTTCTTGATATCTGAAGATTGCAAACCAAACGAATCAAATGTCAACCAAACGAATTAGTGTCTCAATAGGGCTGATTATTCTTTGCAATGTCTTTTGAGGTTAGGTCTGACATAACCTCAAAAAAATTCACAGAGCAAATTTTCGACGTTTCCCATAGCTCCATCAGTTGCATGCTCTTTTTACTGGATTTCGTGAGATTTCAATTTTTGATTTGACTTTTTACAAAGCTTCAAACTGTGTTTTTTTTGTGAAAAAAATATGCAGAGGATTAAACTAATAGAAAAAAAATTGTGGTTAAATGGGTCCAATGGATATTCACGATTTTTGCCAAAAAGAAAGAGTAATTACTGAAAAAAGGGAGACCAATTGGAAAAATACAAAAAAAAACGAATTTTATCTCAACCAGAACCCAACAACGATATTTGATATAGACTTTTTTCCTATTTTTCTTTCAAGTCAAAAAAGCACAAATTTATAAAAATTTCCCATCGCCCAATTTTTCACTAAAAAGTAACAAAAGTTAAATATTTTCCTTTGAGACTGGAGCAATTTACCTTTTAAAAAGTATTTTTTAAACTGTATAAAAAGGAATTGGATTGACGAGAAAGGTGTCTAAAACCGTGTAATTAAGTTAGGTATAATTTTGAATATTTTTATTTAGCTGTAATTTTTTTGTGTATTTAAATATTCTTGAATAAATATTGAAAATATTGCAAGGAAAAGAAAACATGAAACGTTAGAAAGAATAATTAAAATAAAAGAAAAGAAATGTATTAGAAGAGTAATCAAAAATAATCAAATTAACATGAGCCATCACATTGAGAAAGAAGAGTAAACAATTTAGAATAGATGCGTATTGTATTAAAAAAAAACAATTTATATTAAAAGAAAATATCATAGAAAATAACGTGACAATATCCTAATTTTCTTTCAATTTTTATTTACTAAGTGTTTTTTTTCTTTTTAGAATTAATATACTTCTTATTTTTATCGTTTGATTTTTGCATTAATTCAATGTGAAGACACATTTGAAAAATTATACGAAAAAAGATTGTCACGCAAAAAAATCGCTAATTGTAGTTTTTGCAATAATTATTACGATTTCTAAAACAATATTTTTATCCTATTTTGTGGGAGAGAAACAGCATTATTGTAGAGATGATTAGAAAGAAATAAAAAGAAAACATTTGAATACGTATGAGAAAAAAAAATTAATTGTAAGATTTTTTTTAAAAATTTAAATACAACTTATAAATACACAATTGAATAAAAGGAATTACATATAAATACATTACATATGTGATAGGTAAATGGATTTTTGAATTATACGATTGTCTTGCATAAAATATATAAATATATTCAACAATATTTATGGATCTTTTACTCAACTTTGAAAAAACTCTGGGTTTTATTGAAATTGCAAAATATTCGGTCTTATTTGGTGAAAATTAATTCCGAGAAGTCAACCAGCGAGCGATAAGTTTATCTAAAAAACTTGAATTTTTTTGGTTAAATTTCAAGCAAATGCGAATTATTCAAGTTCGTCTTTTGTTTAATAAAGTTTAAGTGGCAGCAGCACTTTTAGTTTGATTTCGTCAAGAACTCCAAATTCCGCAACGGATTGTTACAAAATAGATCAGGTAAGAGAAACCATTCAGGCTGGAGTATGTTCTTCAGATTTTAGAATTTGTTCTTTACTGGTAGATGATTAAAAAAGAAACTATTGAATAAACTTAACAATTTGGAACTATTTTTTGCATCAAATTCATTCAAACGCAATTTATTTAATAATGTAACTGTCTAAGAAAAGAATTTGTCATCCAGAATTCAAAACAGGAAAGATAATAAGAAAAAATTTATCAAAATCCACGCGATATTAACCTGTCCAGGGGCATGACGTTTCCTACGTGTCCCATATGTTTCTAGCGTGCCGAAAAAACTTATAAGTTTATTAGCTGTTTTCTGTCATTGTAGAATTAATTAGCAAATAATACTAGTACAAGATTAAAGCCAATTTAATAACGAAGAGGCAACCGAAAACCCCAAATTGGCAACCTACGTAGTTTTGGAGATATCTCGTGAAATGTGTACGAAAAGAAGAAAAAAAATTACACTAAAACTGGTTACATTTTCCAAAGCTAATGTTACACCCCTGAACCTGTCCATACGTTACTTCGTGGACAAACTTTGCATTACATTCCGGAATGCAGAAAAGTACAATAATAAAGTAAGATTGGGTAACTTGGAATCATATCCCATTTGGAATTTTGAAATTTTTAACAGTTTTAGATGACAAAAGGAAAACCAGTGATAAGCCCAGATAAGCTTATGGTAGCTGAGATTTTTTACAGTTAACTTCGGACTGCTTGGAACTCGGGGTGCTTGCGACTCGGAATGCGTGAAAATTCGATTGTGAGTTGAATTTTGGGGGTTAAGAATCAAGGACAGTTAACTCGACGCTATTATTGATTACATTGATTATATTGATACGATCCAAGCTTGATAATAACTATTTTTTTCTTGTGTTAATCAATAGTTGTGACCGTTGTGACTCTTCGCAATATATTTTAATAGCTGGTCCTAAGTCTCACACTTCCTGAAAAAATTAGGAACCTAGCTCTTTTTTCCTAGTTTCAGGAAGCAAAAATAAAAAATAGGTCCAAAACTGTAGTTTAATACATGATATTTCATAAGTTTTTTCTTAATTAATGTCGCTGTTCAGGAAAACTGCTATCATAGGCACATAGAGGGTTCATCAGTATTAATATTTATGTAAAAATATTTTTACTTGGGAACACTGTTTTTGTGGGTGGTGACAAATTCATAAATTCTACCTGTGTCCATCCTATATTAAAAAGGGTCCATGAATGATAATTTAAAAGTGGTAACTCTATGATTAGATGTGATTCTTTCATAATTACACCTATTGTAATCCTCCAATTTTATCGACAATTGACATAACCTTCAACCCTGTTGCCTGAATTTTAAGGTTGCAAAGTGACATATTCTTGGACTCAAAGTGAAAAAATGGTTTTCGCTAGTGCCCTAATGTCATAAAAACATGGCTTAGAAAAAATTACATAAAAGTGATTTTAAAACTAAAAACCAGTCGTACAAACGATTTAAGCAGATAGATTAGAGTTCCGTCTAAATATTAATGTGCAATTTTTTGTATCCGGTGAAATTTTTACAGTGAAAATGGGCCTCCGAATTGTCGAATTAATTATTATACAGGAAGGCCCCGGACCCAACTTGTATAAAAATCGCCACTGAATTTCCATTTTCTTCTTGGGGAAAATCTAAGGATTTCCAGGAACTATTTGAGGTGGGATTATGAACCTAATAAGTGAGACATTTTTTTTATCATAGTGGAAGAATCGCTACGGTTTCTGTGGTAATCAGAAAATAATCACAAACCTTGGAAATCATTTTACAGTATAAAGCATGGTCACTTTCCCCTACTATTTATAATGCATTTCTTTTGAACAGTTAAATCTTTTTATTTAGATCGTTTTACGGTCGACTTAATCGAAGGAAATCTCCTGCAGATATGCAAATTTCTGGATGCATAATGCCATTGAGAAACATAGGAAAAATTTAGTCATTACGAAGCTTCCAATAGTATCAAGCATGGGCACTTTCCCCTACTGTATTTATCAAGAAAAAATGCCTGTCCAACTTGTACCGGCGAATTGTCCAACTTGTAACAATATGTCCAACTTGTATCACTTTACTCTACTTTGGAATCATTGTTGTTAAATGAATTTGTATATCTAAAATTATCTATATCGTCGATTGCCTCAGCAACTGTGCTAACTGCATTTTCTTTGTGTCGGCATTCGTTGTAAGTAATGCATCGCTGCGCGGCGTTGGCAATGAATGCAGACACAAAGCAGATGCAGTTAGCACAGTTGCTGAGGCAACCGACGATATGTAATAATGTAATCATTGCAGTTGGATTAGGAATTTCAAGAACTTTTTTCAAAAAATTCAAAAATGACCAAATCGGTTGAGAAATTGAGCATTGAGCATCCAGCGTATCGAGAGTGTTTGAATTTTTATCTTTAAAAATGCAGAATGGTGAATGACCAACAGGGAAATTGTGTAACAGTGTGACAATGTCATATGGCAAATTTTTTTTAAGTGATAAATCAGGAAGAATTAATCGAATGCCTGATTAATGTCAGTTATTAAGAACTTTATTGAGGTCTTTTCAATGGCCATTATATCACCCATCGTTACCACAGACGCTGATCCTGCTTCAAAATCTCATTTTTTCTATCCCATCATGTTTTATTGTCTTCTGTGTCATACATTTTACTTTATTCTACTTTTCCTGACATTTTTAGAAATTTTATTAAATAAATATTGAAAATAACGAAAATAATGTAGGGTAAGTGTGCCAAATTTCGGCATAGTTGCATGCAAACGCCACAGTCTCAAGTTTGAAATGTAATATTTTTAATACAAATTGATTTTATTATTCCTTCTTCTTAAGGAGTGTTGCTTGGAACCTTGTAGACAATTTATCGTCTTTATTTTCTCTAAAATCATTCTTAATGCATTTTAAAATGAATAAAAATGTAGACATAGCTTTGGTGGCTTATTTCGGCCACCTTCATTATCATAGTTCATTGCCCTTCGGGAGTTCTTCCAATGCCTTTTTCACGTCATCTCGTTTGTCGAAGCTACATTTTTTGTTATTCTTTTGCATTGTATAATCTCCAGAGTATGCAAGAACTAAAAATTCATGGAAATTCGAGGAACAAAAAAGGTGTCCGAAATTACAAGCTGGCCGGAATTTGGTACACTTACCTTATGCTGTTGTTATTTATCAAATTTTATTACGGGTATCACGGGTATGTTCAACACCGTCATCTTAAAATAAGAGAGAGTGTCTTTGCTAAGTTGCCAGTTGATTTTGAAATGTTCTTCCACAGAGAAAATCCTCTTTTGCGATGATGGTAATGCCTTCACTCTGCTTTCACCGCAAAAAGACTCAGTCTGTGTAAGATTTTCCTCCTCTTTTCCAGCTGACGGAATCACATGTATACAGCCAAGGAATGTGATGAGGAAGGAGAGATCTTATCACCCTCTTCCCTTCACCCAGGCGCATGATGTGCTCTTTTTCGCACCTCGCATGGAAGAGGATGGGGAAATGGTGAGAGCGATACGTTACAATCTTGCATCATTTCCGCCAGAAATTATACCCCGTGGGAAAGTGAAGAAAAAAATATGACATTGACACTCTTCTGCAGAATATTTTTCAACACATGAAAATCATTTCGCAGAGAGACCTTTTCCACGGATGCTATCGCTTGTTGCCTGGTGGATCAACATGATGACACTCCCAAGATAAAGGGGGAACATATTTTTTTCTCAAGAACTTCCTTCACAGCTTCAACTCCATTTCTATCTGGTTCTTTGTTGGACGCGAATTCTTTTCGTATTGATTCACAAATTCCCAATTCACTCATCCTTTTGTTCACACAGCACAAACATTTCCGGATGACAGAGTCTCAATGGTTCTCTTCGCGGCTCAAAACAAATTTTATCCTTTTCATACAAGGCATTCCAAAGGAGGAAGTATCTGGGACAATAATCACCAGAGATTGACTCTATCAAATGCAACAATATTCCGGAAGAAATTCAAAACTTCTCGAGATATTTCATCCTTTCGAATCCACTGCGAAAAAAAAAGAAAGAATTTTACCTTCTACCCACGAATTCCACGCGGATTTGTAGTAATGCCAGGAAGGGAAATTCCTCTGCATTCACTATACATTTTTCAAATACACCAGCAAACGAGGGGCTTTTGAATAGTGACAAAAGAGGGACCTCAATTGAGAGACACTCCAGAGAAACTTTTCACTATGTTCAAAGAGGAAGTCACCTAGAGCTACACCTCTTTTCTCCCGAAAAGAAGAAAGGAAGCTCCCATGGTGTTGCAAAATGAAAGAATTCAGTGCAGAGAAGGTTCTCTAAATGCGTGCAGTGATGCTGCAATCAGTCCTGAAAAGCACAGATACTTCCAAATGCATTTGCCGAAGTCTATTTGATTGTTAAATTAAACATTGCTGCTTGAAAATGGAAGAAAATCGTATAAAAGTGAAATCCAGTGACATTTATTTCCGCTCTGGATAAACATGGGAAGCAACCAATTTATCGATAAGAAAATTGGATGCACTGAAGGGAAACTGATCCGAAGTACAAATTTCTGAGTTCTCATCTTCTTTGAGGTTCTCTTATTCGTCTCAAAGAAAAAGCAAAATAACGTCACTCAATGTAGAGACGTATTGCATCCTTCTGTGGCATTAGTTTAATAGAATTTTCCGATTTTTTTTTATAAAAAAAAAATAAATAAATGCAAGAATGGTTGTACTTTCTTGAGAAAAATTTTATTTAACACACTGTCAACTTATTCATCATCATCATTTTTAACCGCTTATCCCCATTTATTTATACAAAAATTTAGTATATTTATCCCTCCATACGGAAAGGTATCTTATAATACGGAAAAACTTCTCACTTTTTAAATATTTAGGATAACGATCATGAGTGCAGAAAAATTCCCATACGCATTTGTATGTGAAAGTAAGAAATTGGCTTCAACTTTGAAAGCCACTCGCCGGGGCCTAGCTTATCCCTATTGGAGTCACGGGCCCATGACACCCAAATTAGCATCCCACGCTTGTCGATCCTCCGCCACTTCTGGAAGATGTTACAGTTTGATCCCAAGGCGCTCCAATGCAATATTCTGAATTTGAATCGGCCACATTGTCCTAGGTCTGGCTCGAGGTCGACTCCTCCTCACAATGGTTTACATAGCTTTTCTGGGGAATCTTCATATTCATATTCATATTCAAATGGAAATATCTCGAGAACTAATATACTATCACTTACGTTTTATATTTTTAAACTAATCCACACAAAAAGATCTACAAAATAAACCTAAAAGGAGTGAAAAGGCATAACAAGATTTCGAGATAAATTAGAAAAACCAATGTTGAAATGGAACTTTCTTCACAGTTCATTTCATTCAAAATGCAATATCTCGAGAATTATTGCATCTTTTCCAAAGTTTCTTTTTTTTTTAAATTGGTCTACGATACCAGGTCTAAAAATCGATGGTAAATAGAAAAAAATGCTTGAATAGATTTCGAGAAAAGTTGAATAATACGTTAAACTCTTAAAAAATCACTTTTCATTAAAATTGAAATATCTCGAAAACTAACATAGGGGAAAGTGACCATGCTTGATACGATCCAAGCTTGATAATAACTATTTTTTTCCTATGTTAATCAATAGTTATGACTCATCGCAATATATTTCAATAGCTGGTGTTAAGCCTCACATTTCCTAAAAAAATTAGGATCCTAGCTCTTTTTTCCTAGTTTCAGGAAGCAAAAATCAAAAATAGGCCCAAAACTGTAATTTCGATATATGATATTTCATAAGTATTTCTTAATTAATGTCGCTGTTCACGAAAACTACTATCATAGGCACATAGAGGGGTCATCAGTACTAATATTTATGTAAAAATATTTTTACTTGGTGGACACTGTTTTTGTGGGTGGTAACAAATTCATAAATTCTACTTGTGTCCATCCTATATTTTAAGAAGGGTCCATGAATGATAATTTTAATGTGGCAACTATCATTAGATGTGATTATTTCATAATTACACATATTGCAATCCGCCAATTTTATCGACAATTGACATAATCTTCAACCCTGTTGCCTGAATTTTAAGGTTGCAGAATGACATTTTCATGGACTCAAAGTGAAAAAATGGTTTTCGCTAGCGCCCTAATGTCGTAAAAACATGACTTAGAAAAATTACATAAAAGTGATTTTAAAACTAATAACCAGTCTTACAAACAAATTAAGCAGACAGATTAGAGTTCCCTCTAAATATTGATGTGCATTTCTTTGTATCCGGTGAATTTTTTGCAGTGAAAATGGGCCTCCGAATTGTCGAATCAATTATTATACAGGAAGGCTCCGGACCCAACTTGTATAAAAATCGCTACTGAATTTCCATTTTCTTCTTGAGGAAAATCTAAGGATTTCCAGGAACTATTTGAGGTGGGATTATGAACCTAATAAGTGAGACATTTTTTGTCATAGTGCAAGAATCGCTTCGATTTGTGTGTTAATCAGAAAATAATCACAAACCTTGGACATAATTTTACAGTATCAAACATGGTCACTTTCCCCTACTGTCATTTACGTTTTATTTTTTTTAAACCCATCTACACAAAAAGATCTATAAAATGAACCTAAAAGGAGCAAAAAAGCATTATAGGATTTCGAGATAAGGTAAGGTACCCTCACTCGACCCGGTTCCTCGACTCGACCGGTGCGGTGGGTTAATTTTTGAATGTTTGATGGTCAATTTCCTCAATTTCTATGAATTTGTCACTGGTTCGTATTATTATAAATACGAAATAATAAATCAGTATTATTATAATAAATCTACCGGTCGAGACGAGGAACCGGTCAAGCGGGGGCGCTTTACCTTAATTCACAAAAACCGTATGTTTACATATTTTTCAAAATACCTTAGAACCGCTGATTTCTGAAAATTCGGCTACTCTTTTTCGGCATGAGTGATGCTCTAAATATATACCCTGCAAATATGAAGCCGATCGGATATGGTCGCCAAAATTAGTGATTATAGTAGGTGTGATTATGAAAGAATCACACCTAAAAAATAAACTAAAAATGTGTATAAGTACAATTTATGATTGGAGGTACCATAATCCAATTTTCCTTGCAAAACCTAGTTATCAGTTCAATTTTCTTTTAGAATTCAAAGACTTTTAAAATGAATCCAAGCTTATCTCAATTGATAAAGAATACACTTCAGAGCTTGAGATAGTTTTTAACCTTTCAATACCGAAATTGAAATCAAGAAAATCCCGAAAATATTGGATTTTAGAAAATCCTGTAAATTCAGAAAACCGAATATTTCGGGATCTCGAGAATCCTGTGATGCTAAAAATCTTAAAATCTTGAAAATACGGAATTACAATAATTCCGAAATTTTCAGTTTCCCGAAAGTCACGAAAATTCGAAATGCCGGAAAACCCGGAATCTGGTTTATTAGAGAACTGAAATTGTTAAGAATCTCAGCAAAGACTAAGAGAACTAACTGTGTTATCACACTTGCACATTAAAATTTTAATATGATTCACATTAATTGTCGCTAGTGAGAGTCCAAATGTGTAATTTGTGTGTTTGAATCATTTTATATTCAAAATTTGATCTATGTGTTGATAAAAAGGTAGACTTGGCCCGCAAAATTTGATATAAATTGATTTATAGCATTAATGCGAAAAATTAATGCGATTTTCTCTTTAATTTTTTAATGTGAAAAATATTTATGCTTTAGGTAAATTTAAACTTATTTTTGCAGGCCAAGTCCACTTCTTTATCAATAAATAGAAAAACCTCAAATATTAAGTGACTCAAAGATACAAATAACATATTTGGATGCTTACAAGCGACAATTAATGTGAATCACATTAAAATTTTAATGTGCAAGTGTGATAACGCCGTAAAAGAATACACAGTCATTATTATACGGAAAGTTGTTTAGATTTTCCTAATTCATATGAGTTCAGTTCGTTCAATTCGATTTGCTTTATCCACAATTGCACATTAAAATTTTAATACTATTCACATTAATTGTCACTAATCTACGTTTAAATGTGCGATCTGTGTTTTTGAATCGCTTAAAATTTAGTAGAATTTAACCTACTTTATATACAAAAAGATAGATCCTTGGTCCGCAAAATTTACTTAAGTTTATTTCACAAATATGATTTCACATTGATTGGAAAATTAATGATAATCGCATAAATGTTATAAATCAATTTAAATCGATTTTTGAGGACAATAAGACACGTCTAGTTCCTTATCAAAAAAGAAATGGCGAAAAGTCCCAGCTTTGCGGAATGCTCGAACTGACGAGATAGAGGTCTCCCTGAATTATTTTTCGCATGGTCTTTTAGTGTTTACTGGTCCACTAGCGATTAAATTGATCCGTAAATCAGAAAAGCATTTTAAAATCGAAAATTGTTAAAGAAATGATCATTTTAGAACGTTTTAGCATAAGTTACAAGCATACGGACAAACAAAAAATGTAAATACGAGAAAAATAGGTCATTTTCGGATCTTTCAAGTCAGACCTTTCGGTTATTTCAAGACTTTTCCAAAAGTTATAAATTTAACGAAATCGGTTGAAAACCAGGTCCTCTAAATTGATTAAATTTTTTGATTCATTACCGATTGTGATCGATGCAGCCTGTTCGAAAATTTTAAGACCTTTTCAAAAAATCCAAATCCTCCATCCTCTCCAAAACCACGTTTTTTGGTTTATTTCGAAAACGGCTCGTACGATTTCCTTTATTTTTGGATATATTTTAGAGGTGATTCAGGCGAACATTACGTTCAAACATACCTATGACATAAAAAATCACCATCTTGAATTTTTAAAGGAAAAACTTTTTGCTACCTTAGAGGGTCTATTTTTCAACCAATTTAAATAAATTTGGATTTTTTGAAAAGGTCTTGAAATTTCCAATCCGACTGTATGATTCGCAATTGGTAATAAATTGGTTAAGTACCCGTAAATGATCAATCTTTTTAAATATTCCTTTTTTTCCGTCCGTAAACTTTTTACCCATCTAGAGGGGGAACGGTAAGAGATACGAACGACGGAACATTATCATGATTTTTATTTTCGCTTCACCCTTATCCATCCCCTACAAAACAATATTTTTTAGTTTTTTCGTAAACGACTCCTATTATTTCATTTATTTTTGGATATGTTTTAGAGGTGGTCCAGGCGAATATTTCGTCCAAACTACTTTGACTTTAAAAAAATCGCTATCTTGAATTTTCGAATGTCAAAATTTAACTGGTCTTGAAATCAGTTATGAATCGGTTAAATGGGTCCCGGTCAAAATCCCGAAAGCCAAAATCCCGAAAGCCAAAATCCCGAACGCCAAAATCCCGAAAGCCAAAATCCCAAATTGGCCAAAATCCCGAAAGCCAAAATCCAGAATTCTTAAAAATATCACAGCTACTCCCACGATTGTACCCGCGCTTGCTGGAGGCAAAGGGAAAACTTCTGTGTCTTAGGAAATTATTCTAAACACTTTCCTCCATGTAATTTCATCCCTTTCAAGATTTTGAAAATTCGGGATTTTGGCTTTCGGGATTTTGGCGTTCGGGATTTTGGCGTTCGGGATTTTGGCTTTCGAGATTTTGGCTTTCGGGATTTTGGCTGCCACCGGGTTAAATATCGGAGAATCACTTATCTTTTTCGTCTTTACCCATGCCTGAACATTCTAAAATGATCATTCCTTTATCAATTTTTGATTTTGAAATGCTTTTGTGATTCATAAAGCAATTTGATCTCTAGTAGATCAGTAAGCACCAAAAGATCATGCGGAAAACTAATTCACAGCTCTTCTATCTTGTAAGTTCGAGCATTCCGCAAAGTCTAGACGCTTTTCCATCCCTTTTCTCTATAGGTTATAATTCTTGCAAGCAACTCATACACAATAGCAACTGCAAGAGAATGTAGTATTTCATTCATCAATTTGTATCAATTTTAGAGTTTGAGAAGCAAGAGCTCTAGAGAGCTCTCTGTTCGTCCGAAGGAGATCTCACAAAGATCCATTCCGGTTTATCCAAGGGTGATCTTATGGGGTAGATCGTCTTTACCACTGATCTCTAAAACTGGTTCTTCTGGATCCCGGGAATTAAAACATTTTCTATGGAGTGGCTCATCTAGTAAAATTTGGAAAGCCGCGGATGCTTAAGGAACAGCTGTATAATGTATTTTGGGCTGCACCGCCTTTCATAGTGCGACTTTCAGTTTATCCAATTTATAGCAAATTATCCAAATAGTGAAGTTAAATAAAAGTCTACAAGAGAAATTCTGGGATTTTTCCTGGACCCAGGGCTTAAACCGCTGTCTCTTTGGTCGCAAGTCAATTGGGGGTGGTAATCAGGAGTTGGAAGATTCTACCCTCCCTGCAAAATCGTAACAACATTCTTGAGAAAGGAAAAATTGAAAAGTTCTGAACCATCTTTGTAATTTAATTATGCTTTATCCCTTTAAGGACGAGAGCTAAAAGAAATATTTTTTCTAAGTGTAGCCGATGGTCCCACTGTTCCCTATACATTTACTTAAAAGTTTCAGCTGAGTTAATATTCGACGTTACAAGGATAATTAAGAAAAAATTGTACTCATTATACGTTTATTCAAAAGTCATAGTTCCTACAACTTGAAAATTTTTACTTTCGAGAAACGTGCAAAATAGAAGTAAAGGAAATGCATATTTATTTGCAAAATTATGTTAAAAAAGTTTGCGTAAGAGTAGACGAATGACAGAGATTAAATTTATTCACTGGGGAGTACTTTTAAAACTGACATTGCTGGAAAATATATTCCGCATGGCAGGGAAATGTTACCCATTCTCATCATCCAAAGGGATTTTCGCAATGCACAAGACAATTAATTTCCTCCCGAGGATGACTTCATTGTCATTTTGTGTGATTTTGAGTTATTGCTCCAAATCTCGCAAGGATCCATTTTACTTTTTTTCTCTCCTTCGCATCCATCCTCTTTTATTCTATCATTATTATTACCTAAGGGACCTCCCAGAGAGGTTGAATGTTGAATGGAAATACGAAGGCAAATGACGAGGGATTTCTTCTCCAATGTTTCTATTTTTCTCATCCTTTTGTACCAACCAGGCACAATACAGTTTCATTTCTTTTAATTTCAGTCCTATCTTCTACCAAGTTGATGTTGCCCGTCAATGAGAAACATTCATCTCGTTTGTGAATTTTAATTAAAAGCTGCGGAAGTTGAGTAATATGTAAATCGGAAATGCCGTGTGTTTTCTCCTATTTACTTTCCTTTTTCCTTCATTCACTACGCCTTTTAATCCACACAACCAGCTTCCGGAAAGATTTACAAATTTAACTTCATATTTTTTTCAATTAGTTCTACTCTAAAAAGATTACCGTGAATCTTGCAGAGTTATACAACTTCAAAGGAAGTAAATCAACTACGAGATTAATTAGATGTAAAAATTGTGCTTTTATGCAGCAGAAACTTTTGATAAAAGGTTAATTAAACAAAAATGTATATTTATCCTTATTTTACTAGGTGATAATTATTTTACTAATAAATTTAATTAAATCTTGAAAGCTTAGTTATATTTGGTAAAATACTTTTATCTTTTTAAAAGCAAGTGCGTCATCGCACCCTAAAAGAACAAAAATTTCTGACTAATTATCTTAAATTATTTCTTCATTTAAATAATCGAGAAAAGAAATTATTTTAGACTACTTAGTGATGAGCTTTTGGTCCCCAAAACACTAAGCAAAAATCTGTTTTTTATCTAAATAAGAGAGAGGACTCCAGTTATTAAAGCAAGTTCTATTACTGTTTAAAAAAAATACTAGGGTAAAGTGGTACAAGTTAGACTATGGTAGAAGTTGGACAATGGTACAAGTTGAACAGGGATTTTTCTCTTGATAAATTTAGTACTTCATTTTTATTTGTATATTTTTAAAGCTTTAGTTTTATAATTTGGTTCCTTGTGTTAAAAAAAAATTAGTAGGGGAAACTGGGGCACCACCAAACACGGGGTAGCACCAAACACTAATTTTTATTTCTAAACTACTTGGACTATCTCAACCATTTCTTCAGTAGACAAGCATCCCTATAGTGCCTATAAATTCCTATAGGCCTTGCCCTTAGAAGTCGAATATCTGATTAAAAACTCGAAGTGTTTGGTGCTACCCCGTGTTTGGTGGTGCCCCAGTTTCCCCTACTGAATTTATCAAGAAAAAATCCCTGTCCATCTTGTACCGGCGAATTGTCCAACTTGTAACACTATGTCCAACTTGTATCACTTTATCCTACGCACAAGAAATAGAAAATACAATAAGAGAAATAATTAAATAAATAATAACTTAAGAAAAGTATAAAAGAAATAATATAACTTAATTAAAATTCAATTTGTAAATTAGACTTCTGCACTAATTATAATATTTAATAAATAGGTAGGGTAAGTGTGCCAAATTTCGGCATAGTTGCATGCAAGCGCCAAAATCTCAAATTTGAAATGTAATATTTTTAATACAAATTGATTTTTTTATTCCTTTTTCTTAAGAAGTGTTACTTGGAAACTTGTTAACAATTTATTGTCTTTATTTTCTCTAAAATCATTCTTAGTACATTTTAAAATGAATAAAGATGTAAACATAGCTTTGGTCCCCTATTTCGGCCACCTTTATTCTTATAGTTCCTTGCCCTTCGAGATTTCTTCCAATGTCTGTTTCACGTCATCTCGTTTGTCGAAATTACATTTTCTGTTTTTCTTTTGCATTGTATAATCTCTAGAGTACATAAAAACTAAAACTTCATGGAAATTCGAGGAATAAAAGAGGTGGTCGGAATTGCAAGCTGGCCGGAATTAGGCACACTTACCCTAAGTTAAATCCCTTACATAAATGTTTTCAGTGTAAATACGTAGGAAACCTCAAGTACAAACTCCGAGTTTTCTACATTTTAAACGTGTAATTAAATATTTTGTTCATAATACATTTCTGTCTCTTCGTGTTCTCTGATTGGCTAGAGATTTTGAAAGCTTTCATGATCGAGCCAATCAGAGGACGCGAATGCATTAAAAGTAATTTATGACACTAAATATTTATTGGTACCGAATAAATTATTAGTAAAAAATAAAATTAGGCAGTACAAAATTAAAAAGTGATTGCGAAGCGTCCCAGTTTTGCGGAATGCTCGAATGCTCAAATTGCTTCATAAATTGCAAAATCATTTCAAAATGAAAAATTTCTAAAGAAATGATCATTTACTATTTCAATGAGCAATTATAATGTAATATTAAATTTGGTCAGTGTGAAATATTAAAAAATACCGCTAATTTTTAATAATGTATTGCTAATTTCGCATATTTTTACTGATCACTTTTTTTATTTTATTTATTTATATTTTATGGACCGTTTTTATTTTTCACTTATCGTATTGAACATTTTTACTGTTCATATTTTAATATTTTACTGCTAATTTTTTAAATTCTTACTGACCATTATCAATGATCCGATGATACATCATCATCATCATTTTCAACCGTTTATCCCTATTGGAATCGTGGGTCCATGACATCCAAATTAGCAGACCACGCTTATCGATCCTCCGCCACTTCAGGAAGATGTTCGGGCTCGATCCCAAGGCGGTTCTCAGTTTGATTGAGCCACTTTGTCCTAGGTATGCTTCGAGGTCGATGCCTCCTCACAATGGCTTGTATGTATAGCTTTTCTGGGAAATATTACTCTTACAGATCATTTTTAATATAGGGAAGACCGGGGAGGTTTGGCACACTTTTTCGTGTGTGGACTTTGAGACAGTATTCCAAAAAATCATGATAGTGTGTTACAATTTCATGCGGTCAATAGGATACTTATGGGTATTGACTTTATAAAAAGTACTCGATAGAATTTGGAAAACAACTGAGTTTTCTTGGAGAAGATAAAACATTTAACTTGTCGCTTTGTCCCAAACCTCCCCGATGTGGGGCAGTATGGGACGCAAAAGGGGATGTTTGGAACGCGTTTTTTCTCGCACAATTTGCATTATTGGAGCACATTAATTAATTTTGAATACTAAATTAAAAATATTTCTAATAGAAATAAAAATGTTTAATCTTTTTTTTATACTTAGAAATGAATATCAATTTTATTTGTACAGTAAAGTCATGTATTGTTAATCAGTTATTTAAAGTAATTTTATTCTTATTTTTCATCTACCTTTCTTTGCTTTTTTTTTATTCTAAATATTGCAATCATGATCATCAAATTCCTAAGGCGTGAAGATTTCCATACAACTTTTAGTTTGGATTCCTGTTTGATTTTACGACAATTTGAATGACTTGCATAGTACCTGTTTTTCCTTATTTCTCTGAATAAGCTCACGCCTTGCCTTTTCTGGAGAACTTACAATTTTGTTTGTCTGACAAATCTTTATGAACACATGAAAAAAATTTTACGAACATTTACGAACAAATGTTTGTAAAAAAAACAGAAAGGTCGTAAAATCATAATGTTACCAACAAAAAAAATGTGAAAAGGTAGAAACTTTTAGGAAATTCTTACTAGGTGTGATTTACGAGCATTTCGTAGTACTAAATAGGAATTTACAAACATTTATAAATAAATGAAAGAAAAACTTTTTTCCTGAATAACTCCTTTTAATTTTTCTCTGGTCAATTTTAATTTTTTACATACCAAATTTTATTTTTTATGCCTCTGGCACATCCTTTAGCTCGGTATAATTTCATAAAATCAAAATTCACGTCCCTTTCCTTCTCAAAATATTTGAATAAGTCAATCTCACTCTTTCGGTCTTAAAATTAGATTGAACTAAATTGAATTTGGTGTTATTTTTAAAAGAAGAAGAAGAGTCCGAAAGAGTGTGATAGACATATGAAAAGCTTTTAAGAAAGAAAGAGAATGTGAATTTCGATTACATGAAATTTTCCTGATGTAATAGGTGTGTCATAGCCATTATTGGCGAAATTTAAATTTTACTGACAATTGGGTATTTTTACAGACCCAATTGCTCAATTTAATTTATATCTAGATAATTTTTTTAATTGAAAATGTTCAAGTTTTATTTATTAAAATTGTTTGCAAACTGGATTATTTCAACTCTGCTCATGGTGGTTAATTAAAACAACAAGATGTAGTGTTAAATGGTGAAACAATGAGAACTTGCGAAGCTCTTTTATGTAAAACTTGTGGAACTTTTCGCTGCTTTTCATGTTTAACTAACAATTTTATGCAGTTTAACATGTGAATTTTAAATAATGTGTAAATTTAGAAAATCCAAAGTACATTTTGAGGGACTCTCCTTCTTATTATCCTCTTTCTTTTTCCTAGTTTAATGGAAAGTTTAGTGAAAGCTCTGCTTATTTCTTGTTTCTGTGACTTGGGTGTTGCATTTGTTAGTGGAATGACATAGCGAACAGGACAACTTTTCTTGAGAAACTTTCTGTCTCTTAGTCACAGTGTTTATGTTATTCCATATTTTATCCCCAGTTTCGGGGAACAAGAGTCTCTCAGCTGATTTTTCAGTCACGCCTCATATGCCACTAACTCCTCCTGCAAACCTCAGCACAGCAAATAGTTGAATAAGAAGAAACTACTACCAAAGATCCTTTCATTTGGATATCGAAATACAAAGAATTCTAATAAGTTGCTTGTCAGATATTTTATAAGAAAAGAAACTTTTGCCACAGAAAAATGAAATCAAAATTTTTCAACTAGTTTATTTAAATTAGGAAGGATACAAGAACTGTGTGATTTCTGAGAACTTTGGGATGTTTTGAAGTTTAAAAATGCAAATCCATAGCAAAATTGCAATTTTGTTGAAAGCTTGCTTTATTATTAATTTTTTATTACAATATTTTGTTGATAGAGCTTTTGATTAATCTGTAAAGTTCATAAACTTGACTTGTATAAAACGAGTTGGATTACTATCTCCGTTTCTTCGGCGAAGAATCCTCGAGAGGTGGTTGTAGATAGGGACCAGTCGGGTTGTTTCAAACAGAAATTGAAGTTTTCGATTTTATAGTTTACATTGCAAGAAGTTGGTACATAGCATGGTGCTCATATAAACAGAATAGAGCCAAGGAAAAGACTATGTTAATAACAGCAAGCTCGAAATTAAGATTTCATTGGATTTATTTCTAAAACTTAAAAATAAATTAGGCTACGCCCCTTTTAATTTTTCTCAATAATGGTAGAGCTGGTAGAGCCTTTTCAAGCTATTTGTTTCCATAACTTTGGTAAATATACTTTGAGATTTTTTTTTAAATAGAGAATATAATTCATTCATTCATTCATTTTCAACCGCTTATCCCTATTGGGGTCGCGGAGAATATAATTTTGTTGATAAAATAAAAGAATAAAAGTTTTGATGGTAATAACACTTTAAACACTTACAAGTAGCGGTATGTACTTACGGTTTAAGCTTATAATTAATATAATGATTAAACTACATTTAATGTATATGTCAGAGATTTATCTAGTAGAGCGTTACCTAATTGCTTTATTTGCCCCTTTGCGTAAGTCTAGGACCTTCCAGCATTTTTCCAAATGATCATTAAATAAATCCTATTTGTTTAGTTTAGTTAATGATCATTATTCTTACTGTAAATGCTTTGGAGAGGTCCCATGTAATTTACGTATAGCTTTTCCACGCTTTCCTTATGCTTTATAATTTCATTTTCTTGTGGAAGAGATCATTTTAAAAGTAAATTAGAGGCGAGAAGAACTGTACTTCCAATATCGGACACTCCGGACATTTATTTTTCAAAATTCTATAAGTTTTCAGTGTTTTATTTTTTAGATTTTGTTTTGGAAATAATGCAACGCCAAATATACATAATGCGTCATTTCATAGTACGAAATGCTGTAGAAAAAATCCTTGGAAGACTTCTGGCAGGACAAGAAATTTTATGTCCGATATTGCATTCAACGCAAACGTTTATGTTTCATTTTCGTTTATATATTTAGAATAATTATTGAAAAGACACAAATAAACTAATTTTTAAGATTCCAAACAACAACCCTATAAGGGAGACCGGGGTAGAATTAGCCACGTATAGTATTAGACAGTGGTACCTTATAGTTTGCTTAAGAAGGAGTATTGAGGAAACCACTCCTTATTCTAAATAAGGGAAAAGTACCCCGGATCGAAATGTTAAGAGACATGCTCGATATTTAGTTGAAAATATAAGCCTCAAAATACTATTTGGTATTTTCATGTATGATAATCGATATAGTGATCCATTTAACTATTTCTGTGAGTTTGAACTTTAAAATTTTACAATAAATTTATAAAAAATATATGTAATTGCTACTGTGTACTCTGTACCTCGGAATGTCACGAATTTAATCAGGTGTCTCACGGAAAATTGGTTTTATATATTAAATTTACACTAATACACTGTATTCTTGTGAGAATATGGTAAAAAGTAGCTAATAAATTTTAAAAGTTCATTTTAATTGGTGCAATAATATGACAATAACTTGACGATTCGCGGAACACTGCCGATCGCTGGTGCTCTTCCCTTATATACTTCCCTTCCTATTCATTGAAATATTTATCAGCCTCATGCAAACATTTTTTGTACAAATTATACGCAATGAAAAATTTCATTTGGTGGCTAATTCTATCCCGGTTTTCCTGACCGAACTCTGAAAAACGACATTTAAAAAAAATTGTTAAAAATATTGTTGCAGTAATCCTAAAAATAAAACACTTCGTGAAAATTGTCGTATGTTAGGAACATCAGAAAAGACAAGTTCAGTTTTATCAAACATTAATAAAGAAATATTTAACATACTGAATTTTGAATAAAGAAGTTTATTTTAGAACAAGAACATCAATTAAGGGTTTCAAGCCGGTTGATAATTTTCATATAGATACTGTCTACAGGCAAATAAATAAATAAGGACAAATATTACACTTCAAACTGAGGAATTTATGGCTTATATCCAACTTGTCCGAAATTTGGCGCAATTCCCCAAGAAATTCTACATTCTACGATATTAATGTTTATATTTATGACTAATGATTGAGGGTATTACCAAAAAAACAACACTTTTGATAAAAAATAAAAGAAAAAAACTTTCTTTTTTTAAATTTATTATAGCTAGATGTAATCCTAGTCCTACGTTGAATTGTATAGTATTCGAAAAAGTCTAAAAAAAAAAAACTGAGATAATTCCGATAGAAAATTGTCTTGTTAGAAATGGAAACCTTGTGAAGAATGTGGCAAGAAATATATTTTATAATTTCACGAACCTTTAGTACACCTGAAAGATTTATTTCCACTATTACTAGCATTTTCTATAGAAAATTTTCCGCTCTTCAATTTTGTCAAAAACTATTTTCCTCTTTCTCAAAGAGAAATGGTCTTTTCGCACCTTCTTCTGTGAGAGTTGGTTTTGATGTAATGCCCAGAAATACTGGAACAATTTGATGACTAGACATAATTCGTATTCGTAGCATTTTGATTAACTGTACGCACTCTCTTAAATGAAAGAACTATCAATTTAATAAAATCCTTATAGGGAATTTATTTTCACATAAGAAATGTGCTTTTTAAATCATTTAAAAAAAATGTTTTTATCTATAAAAATCTCTTCGTTGGTTTAAAATAGGCAAATAAGGCGAACTGGAGACCGAATGGACTTATACTGGATACTTTTTACTACGAATGATTATTTTTATTTAATTAAAAAAATGTTTCAAGAGAAAATCCTCAAAAGATCACTTAAAATGGACAAAAGATTAATCTTCAAATGATTTTTGTTTCTAAAAATTTTCATTTATGGACGAATTTTGGTCAATGTTTTTATCAAAACTAATTACTGATATCTCCTTCAACAAAAAAAAAAAAACAGTATACACAGAAAAAAAATATTTTACAGTTCGTAAATGTTTGTGAAATCTTATGGCAGACTTACGAAATGCTCGTGAATCGTATAACCCACAAACAAGTTCAGAAAAGTTTTTACTTTTTTCACAAACATTGTTCGTAACATGATCACTTGACGAACATTTTTTGTACTCTTACAAACATTTGTTCGTAAATGTTCGTAAACGCACAAAAAATGTTCGTACAATTTTGTCATTTGTTCATAAATTTTAGTTTATCTGGCGAATATTTTGCGAACATTTACAAACAAATGACAAAATTTTACGATCATTTTTTGTGCGTTTACGAACATTTACGAACAAATGTTTGTAAAAGTACAAAAAATGCTCGTCAAGTGATCATGTTACGAACAATGTTTGTGAAAAAAGTACAAACTTTTACGAACTTGTTTGTGGGTTATACGATTCACGAGCATTTCGTAACTCCATCATAGGAATTCACAAACATTTACAAACATTTTTACAAATTTTTTTTCTGTATTGTTTAAATTCTAATTTTTTCTATAAATTTTTTGCTTGAATACTTTAAAATTTTTGCAAATCTGAAGCCACTATGTCTTTTATTGTGGAAAATGTGGAAAATATTGAATTTCGATTTTTTCGACTTATTCCATTTTGCCCCAGATTCCCCTAACAGCTTCGGTGTACCCTTTACAAAAATGTGTATTGCTATGCTTTGGCTGAAGCTCATGTAGAAACATCCCATTTCCAGATACAAACTATTTTTATCTGTCAGATTATTATCCCAGAGGAATATCAAACCTTACCTTTGTAAACTGAAAATATATTATTCCCACAGGACTAAGGGCTATAATAAGATGAAAGTTGTGAGAGGGAATTCTGTGAATAATTCTTATCATTCATTCATGCCAATTTCTTAAGAGAATTATGCAGGAACACAGAGAAAGAGAGTAAGAAAATCTCCCATGACGGATTTAAATCTATATTACAGATAATAGTTGAGAAAAATTGAACAAAATCACTTATAATTTCATATAAAATGAATATTCAATTTTCAGATTATATGAATTTACTTCCGAGGGAAAAATTTGCAATTGCTTATGCACGCATTCTCAATTTCTCATGAGAAGAATACCCTTTGCCACAATGATATCCTTTAGACGTGATAGGGAAAATAATATTTGGAGCTTATGGGAAATTAGAGAAGATCAAAATGCAAACGTCGAGCAGAATATTGCTTCATCTCCATTCTCTCGCTGGCAAACATTTCATCAAACACTCTCGCGTAACTCGATAGTCTCTTGCCGGAAGTGCACATTGTCTCTCTTGATCAATTTCTTTTATGTCTGAAGTTTCCTGTATAACACGTCAGCGATTTATTCCTCTTGATTTTTCTTTACTACCACTTTTCCATTCTCTGCTGTCATGCTTTATATGAGGATACAACAGAGAGCTACAATAAAACTTGCAATAGATTTTACTAAATCGAAACTGCCCTATGACTTTTACAAAGTTATTTCTAAAGTCTTAAATTGAAAGTATTTGAAAAATATTTTGAAATAAAAAAGAATATTAGGCAGTTCATAATGAGCTGCCGATTTTTACAAGATTTAACTAGGTAACATATAGAATCATTTTTTCATATTAGAAAACTAGGACACTGGTTTTCACGCGATTACAATAGCAATGTGAGATGCCAGGATAGAACAATAAGGCTGATGCATTAAAATATTCAAACCAAGTTCCTGAAGATTCTGAAGGTGCGCCAAAGATGTAAAGGTCCTGGTGTTATTCTAATAAAACCAAATGGAACACAATGCCCTACCTTTGGGCCAATTCTGACTAGTTCTACATAGCGTTCTTGAAGTGTTGTACTGCTTAGAATTACCTAACAATGGATGATTTCCTTTTAATCCCACTAAACAAACAACAAAATATTTCTGGTTCCTGGGTAGGAATTCTGTAAGTGAAGTGATCGCTTTACTTGTACTTTGAATTAATTTATTTGTGAAACTATGTATTTCGAACTAAATGTATTTCGAACTAAAATTCGAAATACATTTGCAAAACTACACATAGAAAATTTTTACTCTAAATTTAAGAATAAGACCTCTGGAACTAAAATTGGACGTGAATACACGAGGTATTTAAGTTTAGAAGCTCTGAGCGAATGAAATTTACTAGAATCCCTATTTCTTTCACGCTCAGAGATCGGGAACATAAGTTCACTATCAGCTGAAAAATGAAAAGTGTCTTGAGATTTGCAAATTCCAACTAATACTAAATAAAGAAGGATTCAGAATTACGGCTTTAGCATTCATCGGATGGGATTTGAAATTAAATTCCTGGGTGTTTCGGTTTAAGAATTTTCCATTTTCTGTGTGTAGGCTTGAGGCCCAAATAAACTCAGATTGATATCCTGGAGAATATTTAGTCTGTAAAATTTGGAAACAAAGAATTATCCCAAACTTTGATAAAATTGAGGGCTTAGGATCATCGATTAGAGGTCCTTTGCATAAATTTCCAGCTAGCCAAAATCTGAAACCCATAGTAGCTCCTGATCCTTGTCCTGATCTGAGAAATAATTAGGCAATCTTCGACATAAATGGCTCTAATTAAAGACTTCACTTCGCTAACCAAATATTCAAGATTTTTCCAACTTATGAGCTAACTTTTACAACGATATATTACTTAAGGGAAGATTACCAGCTTCCGAACGCGCCAGTTTTCGAATATTGCAACTCTTTTTTCTATTTTCCGAAAACAGAATTCTAAATAACAAGAAATTATGCCCAATGTTTTTTTTTAAATTTTTTTCTGAGGAATCTTAAAAATTCCACCTTTATATTTTATGCCCGGTTTAAAAATCCTAACCAAATAGAACGAATCTCAAAAAAGAATATAAAGACTTGACCACTGATGAAGGCTTGGAGACTGGGTCGAAAGCTCTTCAAAAAGTTGATACCGTCGTTGCGGGTGACTTTGCACGTTTTTTCGCTGTTTTTCAACTTTGCCCTCTAAAAGTGGATAGTTAAAGTGATGGGAGGGGGGTTTTTGAGTAAAATTATTTGTATTCAGTTGTTAATGAATGGATTTTGTGCCACTAGCATTAATTTTATAAAATTTTACTATGTTTAAAAAAATCAAGAAAAAAGGCTTGCACTTGGGATAAGGTGCGGGTGACTTTGCACTTTTTAATAAATACTAAAAAATCAACAATTTCTGATAATAAACGGCAATGAAGATCTTCACATCTAAGGGTAAGATGCACGAGATCTACAAGATGACATGATCGCCATCTTGATTTGACGTTTCTGTCCGCCATTTTGAATAACTGTCATAATCTAAAACAGGTTCGATTGGGTTGAAATTTTAGTATGTTGTAGCTGATATCAAGACCTTTTCAGAACGTATGTATGTTCCGGTCTACGTCAAGTATTTACCTTGATACAGAGGCTCAAAGTTTGAAAATTTGAAATATTCATATTTTGGCGATCTTTATTTTCTAATCCTGAATTTTGAAACCTAAACGAAATGCCTCAGTAACCATTAGAAATGGTTAAAGCTTTTATTTTATATATTTATTTACTCTTACATAATTAAAAAAAAATAAATGAACAGTGTATTTATTTATTTTTTTTATTTTTTCATCTTTGCAAAAGTTTTTCAGATCTTCAAATAATATGCTGTTATAAAGAAAAACATTACTTTTTTTGTTGTTTGTTATTTAGATCTCATCGCCTAACGATAATTCTGCCTTTTTTGTGATGGTTTCGATAAAAGAAGCTCTCCGTAGTTCTGTATTAATGAAAATGTCAAAATTTTGAACTTAGAGCCCCAGTACCCAGACAATCGCTTGACCTAGGTCGGATTTTGTATATGTTCTGAAAAGGTCTTGACATCAGCCAGAACATACTAAAATTTCAGCTCAATCGGATAAGTTTTTTGTTTTGACAGTTATTCAAAATGGCGGACAGAATCGTCAAATCAAGATGGCGACCACACCATTTTGTAGATCTTGGTCATTTTATCTTAATTTATAAAAAAATGGATAATTTTTGGCAAAATACTTCTATAATAAAGCTTAAGAAATTCTACTATATGCAATTTTATAATATAAATCATGCGTTCTTAGGAAGACTATAGTGAAAAAAAGGAATTTACTAAAAATAATGAACAAAATCGAAGTGGATTATTCTAGCCAGATAAATTTAGAATAGATTTGGGCAATTTACTTCTCTGAAATCGATTTTGGAATTGCATCTTCAGATAACTTTTTCGCGGAGTCGTTTTATGACAAAATACCTATACTACAATTTCATTGACTATTACTGAAACTACAAGAATCCTTTTGAGGATCATTGTACCTTACTTGGTACTTAACATATCCCTATATACTTTGACATGGTAGACCGGATCGACGAAGACTATCAATAAGTGCTAGAATTGTTCAAACTCTCACGAACAGCAGAGTGCAAAGTCACCCCCCGAGTGCAAAGTCACCCGCAACGACGGTACATTTTCCCTGAGTGATTTTCAATTTCCGACGATTTTAGGATCACTATTGGTATGCTTAAAAATTTACAATATTCGTAGGCTGATATTTCGGAAGCTGAATACTTTCACCTATTCAGTAGAATTCCATAACTCACTGGCAATGCCATATGACAAATTGCATTGGTTGCATTCGAATATTACGAGAGCTTTTTCGAAGATGTGATTCTGTAGCCGTGACATTGCTGTCCCAGCTCACGTAGCATTGTCAGAACTCACATATTTGTGATTTCTGACATATCAAATGATAACGAATTTTATTAAACAATTCAACCTATAAAGTAATATCATTAAATAAAGAGATTCCATTAGCAAAATCAATTAATTGCATTTTCGAACTCATGTGATATGAGAAAAAAGTTCGATTGGCATTGGCAGATTTCGAACTCACGTGTGACATGTATTTGACAATGCTACAAAAATTACAGAATTCCCCTACTGGGCTCCTTTGCTTTTGGCTCTGTGTTTTTGAAAATACTTTGAATTGGCTTTTGAAAAATCTATGAAATATTCTGACGTAATCATTGATCATGAACTGGCGCAATATACTTTGACAGGAACTTTTCCGGTGTTCGCCAGTGGAAAAAGTCCCCCTAAAATGAAAAGACTTTTTAGTCTTGCCCAAAACTTGGTGACTTTTTTCACTGGTGATTACCGAAAAAGTCCCTCTGAAAATATTCCTCTCGTTCAGTAGGAGCGCTAGGAGAAAAGCTACCTTCGGACGACTCAAGCTTCGGACAATTCAATTTTTTCTCTATGTTCCCTATGGATTTCACCCATAACTCTTTTCTGAAAATTTGAGGCAATGGACTAGCTATTAAATTATAATATTATAATGGGCCAAATTCATTTATAACACATTGAAAAAAATTTGTGCGAAGCATAAATCGTCTGAAGGTTGCGCGCTTTCTCCTAATAACTTTCCGGATTTGAGAGCTATCTTCAGTTGAGTTTTTCTTGTACCGATTCAAAGGTACAGTGCCCGCTCTCTAATCCTGATCGGCATACTCCGGACGAGTTATCGACGGTTACATTTAAAATAATTTTGAGGTCATGTATACATGTGTTTAGCAATGAAAATGAAATTTCGTGGGATGTTTTTGTTTAATAAATGTAGTATAATAGCAAAAAATTCTCTAATTATGACTTATTAATATTCTTTAAAACTTTTATTCTAATTCTACATAAAAACTCGTATTATATTTTCGAGACGTTGAACAAATTCAAAAAATCCATCCGGATAACGAAGTGGACATCTGTCATATTGTCTCCTAATCATCCGAATAACAAAGCGGGCAATGTTAAATGTCAACCGAATTAGAGAGAAATTCGGGCGTCAAGTTGTTTGAAATGTAACGATTTTATCGTTCATTTGCATACTCATATTGAGTTTACATGCTCATTGCTATTATAAATTGCATGAAAACCACTTAATAATGCAAAATCACTTCAAAACTAACAAAAATCATAACAAATTTCAGCATATTTGCATCATTTGATAATCATAATCGAACTTGAAAAATGTCAACAAACTATTTTCGAATTTAACTGCCGCCCGAATTAAAAAGTAGCCCGATCTTAAAAGAGCCGTATTAGCGAGAGTCTACTGTATATCAGAGAGAACTTACCTAAAAATCCGTTGGAAGTTCGAAAGTTTGAAAAGACGAGTTACACAAAAGTGAGCAAGTTCATGAAATGAACATTTACTATTTTAATGGGATAATTCAAACGTTCTGACATCTTGAAATTCCACAAAACTACACAAAAAAATCACTTAGCAGCAAACATTTACACACTGTTGTTAACATTACTGACAATTGAAGTGTCAGGAATACCGAAATTCGAATTGGCAGAACAATTAGCGCTAAAACAGCGAATACGTGAACTTGCACTTTAGACTTCCGGCAGATTTTCGAATAAGGTTTGGCTTGGCTTTAGAGTGGCTTTGTCTTTTCGAAAGGTTATTGATAACTTTTAAGATATAACTTCAGAATTCAGTAGAATACTTCATCCCTAATCTTGTTATAACAAATCTGTTTAAAAGCTGCATATGAATAAAAACATGATACTTTTTACATATACAATCACATAAGGTTACTCTTGTGTTCTTCTATAATTAAAAATGCTGAAAATGTGAATTAAATTTCCTTCTCATTGTATATCACGTTCCTTTAGCTAGTCTATAGAAGACATTTTGTATCCTTGATGTATATGACATATTGAGTGTTCAAAGGGTAGGAAATTTCAATAAAACACTCTTCATTCACGTATAAAATTCACTTTCACATGACCGGATAGAATATTTTCTGTAATGGAAGCGCGAGCCAAAGTGCATAATTTGAATACAAGGATGTATGTACAAGTGATGGAAAAATAGCTTCAATTGAGAATTTTTAGTATATCCTTTGATGTACTTCTCGTGAAAGATTTAATAGGGCTGGGGCAGCAAGTAGAAGTTATGAAGGTTTCCATTCAATACTCCATTTGAAGTGCCAAATTGAAATTTTCCACGTACTTTGTATCGTAATGGACTTTTGCTCTTTTCAGTGCTTTTAAATACCCCTGTTAAGTATTTTACACATTCCCTTTGTGTATCGCAATAACCGACGTTAAAAATGTACTTAAATTTAAAATTTTCAGATTTCAGATAAGTTACACTAACATGAGTCTCTATTTAGTTTTTATTTAACATGATTTTATTTAAAGTGATCCTCAACGGCGATCTAGAGGAAGAAGAATGTCTGCTGAGTGAGATTAATTCTGCACAATAATAGGCCATCCACGGTGACCGGGGTGGAGCCAAATAATTTGGCTGTAAATTTCCGCCCAAGAACTTTGATGGCAATGCTGAACAGATGGGGGGAAGATGGAGAGCAAAAAAGCAGTGCAAGCCGAAAGTTAAGAGGCCCATGAAGGAGTCCTCAAGAGGATCTGTGAAAGATTCTGGAGCCAGGCGAAACCTCAAGGAAGACAAACGATGTGTTGTAGAATAACTTCACGGCATAACACTGATTCATGTGTTTCTACACACTTGAAGCATGATTATTGATTTCAACAACCACCATCAACATCTCAGATTAAATGACGACTGTAACATTGTTAACACTATAAATTAAGTAGAAATGATTATTGTTTAAAATTAACTCTTTTCAAAATAATGAAGAGGAAATAAAATAAGAAAAGCTATATTTTAGCCAAATTGTAAGAGGAATTCTGGCTAAGTTAATCGTAATTCTGAAAAAAGTAAGAAAAGGCCTTCAGGTTTCACACACATTCTGGTTTCGAACACTTCATATTTTTCCTATATTCCTTTTATAAATCTGAATTCAATTTTTCAGAAAATGTGTGATTTAACACTGACTATATTAATTTATATTGCTATAGGTCAAATTCATTAAAGGAATATGAGAAAAATATAGTGTTCGAAGCCAGAGTATGTACGAAACATGAAAGCCTTCCCCTACCTAGAACATTTTTTTTTACAAGTCATGGAAGAAACTCAGGAGGAAATTCAGAAAAAACAAAGCAATAGAAATTGCTACATACTTGAAAGTATATCGAGTATATCACCTGAAAACAATGTTCACATTATTCTCATAACATTCTTTTAATATTAAACGACCTGTTAGTTCTTAGAATGCTGGTACAGTGAGACCTCGATAGAGTCAAATAATTATTTCCAGGCCTGTTGACTCCATTACATTCAGTGGCTCTATCGGAGTCCGAACAAAAATTATTTAAAATGTGAAATTTTGATGTAAAGGAGTATTATTGTATGTTTGTACTAGATAATTGATAAATTTAACACAATACAGTGCTGTCTCTCTATATGCACACTCTCTATATGCACAGCTTTTGTGTCGGTTGCATTCAAAATCAATTTGTTTACATTTTGACAAAGTAATAAAGAAAATTATTTTCTTGGTAACTAATTTTTCTTTTTTTTAATTTTATTTTTTCTGTCTCATATTATATTTAAAATAACACGGGAAATTCTAGAACAATAAAAAATGATAATTTATTAAAAGAAAGAATAAAACCGTTGAGAATTTCAAAGAAAAGTTGTGCATATTCAGAGAGAGAACTGTCAAAAAAAGTACCCAAACTGTGCATATAGAGAGACAGCACTGTAGTAGAATATTTTGTTTAATTAAACCATAAATTCAACACCATCTGGCCCAAAAATATCGTATGTTTGGGCAAAAATTGGAGATTAAGGAATGATTTTACGGAATGTTTATTAGTAAATATCTTACGTATAAATTACTCTCAATGTAGTAATTTTGAGGTACACCTACGATGTTAAGATAAGGAAGTGGTGTCTAAAATATTTCTTTTTTCACTTTTTTTTAGAAGAGCTCGGGAAGATATTTAATTGTTGAAATTTCTGACACAATTAACGTTATTAATTAGCAATTGTTTTAAACTTTAATTGTATGAAAGAAGAGATTGACGATTATTCTGACGTAACTATGGCTCTAGACTTCACAAAAAGAGCAATAAAACCAATTTTCTCATTTTCTTGTTGTTGTGAAAAATTGGCGCTAAATGGTTACAGCGGTGGCAGCCAAAATCCCGATAGCCAAAATCCCGAACGCCAAAATCCCGAAAAGGCCAAAATCCGGAAAGCCAAAATCCCGAAAGCCAAAATCCCGAATTTTTAAAATCCTGGAAGGGATGAAATTATATGGAGGAAAATGTTTAGAATAATTTCCCAAGGCACAGAAGATTTCCTTTTGCCTCCAGCAAGCGCTAGTGCAATCGTGGGAATAGCTATGATACTTTTGAAAATTCGGGATTTTGGCTTTCGGGATTATGGCCTATTCGGGATTTTGGCTTTCGGGATTTTGGCGTTCGGGATTTTGGCTTTCGGGATTTTGGCTTTCGGGATTTTGACCGGGACCCGGTTACAGATATCTATTTGAGGTCTGCAGATGACCCCCCAAATAAGTCAACCTGGGGATTATTATTATGACCCTCATTTCCACCCTACCCATCCCCTTCATCTTCAAAATCGTTTTTTTTTTGTGATTACAGGAAAACACGTCATACGGTATCATACCCAATGGGCAAACAATTACTCCGACTCAAAAATGACTGGGTTTTGTTCTACAAGAAATGGTCAAAAAATTACTCTTATTTGGAATCTTAAAAATTTTTCTATTCGCGTCGAATTTTAGTCAAAGCATTACTCAAAATTGAGTTAGTAATACATTGGTAATTTTACGGGCTGAAAATTTACTCTACTATGCAGTAATAAAAGCGACTCCAAGGGACGGTCCTTTTCCGTACGAAAAAATGACGCGCCAAAAACAATACACTTGCCGTCTTTCTCTACCGCAAATGTACGAAATCGACGTACGTATTCTCAATAAAAAAAGTCAAATACACTCCACAAATTGGTACTATACTATCACCTTAGACACCATTTTCTCAATAATTCTTCACATATTTTATTGTTTTTTGCTACTTTTTATGAAATTTGGTCAATTTTTTCCAATTTCACTACTCACATTTGTGAATATTTTTCTCATTCAACTATTGCTGAATGAGCCGTCTGACATGTCGAAAATGTTCCAGCTGGATGACAACAACACACAAAAATCTTTTAAAATTTTCACTAAATAGGACTTTTAGACACAAGATTTTTATCACACAATACTTCTGAGACAGGAGCAAACACCTGAATAACGAAATTTAATTTTCCATAAAAATTGTCCGGGTATTTATCAACCAAAACACTGCCTAATTTTTGCTTAATTTTTGTCGGCACTGTCTTTTTCTAAATCACAACACATTTCTCTACTGGAGGAGCTTTTCCTCCTAATGTTACACTATAATATTATTGAGAAAAAATGCGAAATTGCCAACTACTTTGCGAATTCACAGCACTGAGTAATTCCATTTGCCATTTGACAAGTGAAATTTCCCCTCAGACATACCCAGCGAGGGGAAGATTATTTATAGGGACACTGGAAGTCACTGGAAGAGCCCATTTTGACGCGTCATATTTTAGTCGTGGGCGAGTAATCTCAGAGTTATTACGACGCCAAGTGACTTTCGTAATAACCGTCATATTATTCCCCACTTTCCGTCACTCGACGCTCTGACGACCGTCACAGGATCCATTTTTGGATCCAGAATACGTACATCCAACAGTAATCTTCCTCGAAATTGCCGTTTTGGTAGGGCTTAATCAAAAAATCTTAAGACAAGAGAACTTTCAATCGGTCAAAACGCTTAAAAACACGAAAAGAAAATTATTTTGTCGAAAATTGATTACACGGTTAATATACGAATTTTATCATAATATTGTTTTTCTTATGTTAAAAACGTTACGTTGATACACCAAAACATTAATTTTAATTTCGAAAAAGTCATAGGGGAAAGTGGTCTGCCTTTGAACGAAAAATGATGTTCAAAATTTGAGATTTTTTTCAGAGTAAACTACAACATGAGTTTTACTTTTCACTACACCAAAATATTCTCTTGTTCATTAAGCTTCTATGCTTACCCCATTCAGGACTCGCAAGTCCTCAGTTTTTCCTGGTGAGGAACTTGAAAATGTGATATCAATATATTCAAAGGCAGCCTGCATGGTCTGCCTTTGAATGTGTTTGGGCAGCCTTTGAATCTTAATTTTTCACTGAGAATATTAGGGCTGTAACATTAAACGGCCCATAATTGATTAGCATGAACCCTAATGCACTCAATAAAACCACCACTGTAGTCAAAAGTCATTATACAACAACATTTTTTACATTTTTCTGAAGCACTGTTTTTCACTTGAAAATTTGTAATAAAACGCCATTGAAGTTGACAATTGTCAGTTTGAAACATCTCGGCCGGAGCAAGATAGCATTTTATAAGTATTTGTATGACATTCGTCAGACCAAAGTAGGAGTTCTATTCTGCTCCCGGACAGGAAGCTGTCAGATGTTTCAATGCATGGAAAGAGAGGATTCAAAGGCACACAACATTAAGATTCAAAGGCTGCCGCAGAGCAATATTTGCAAACTTTTATCACTCACAAAATTTGTCTCATCTGAATCAAAATGTATTTGGAGAAATACCATCCAAGAATAACCTTCTATGACTCACAATAGAAGATTTGTTCTAAAAATTATTTTGATTATGAAAAAACACATAAATTGTGGAACATCAAAATTACAGTTTAGAGCTTAGTTTCGTTTTTTTGCCCTAGCACCTAGAAAATAAGAGCTAGGGTCTGCATTTTTTGATGACTTGTGAAGATTATGAATAGCTATCTAATAGTTAATAGAAAAGAATTTATGCTTTAAAGAAAAGTGAAAAAATTACAATATTCAAAGGCTGCCGCATTCAAAGGCAGACCACTTTCTCCTACAAGATTATTAGTTCAATAATAATGGAAAAGTTGATTCTATCGGAGTCAATTTGGATCCAAGTTGACTCTATCGAAGTCCGTAGAGTAAAAAAATAGCTGTTGATTCTATTGGAGATTGCCTCTATCGGGGGTTGACTCTATCGAGGTTCCACTGTATTTCGAATTTCTTCAACTGAGTGATGATAACTTGTAAAGTTTCCAGGAAAAGTATTTTTTAACTGCTGATACGTTTTCAGAAAGAGCAAAGTTCCTCTCTTGAGAAAGAGGAAATTAGTTTTGTTTGAATAGTTTCGCAACGCATCACTTCTTTTCCTTTCCTTGAAATTTTGAAACCTCTTAAAGGTTTGAGAGATCAGTTTGTTGTTAAAATTTCTATGACTGATGATGAATATGAAAAGGTTACCATATCACAAAATTTAGAGAAACTTCGTGGTTATTTCAAAGAGCAATTATAACCATAATAATTCAGTTCTCTAATAAAATGAATTTATTGTACTTGAGAATATTATTGTCATATCAGTTGCTCTGAGAAACTTCAACCCTGTGCTTAAAATCTTGTACATGTGTCTGGGGCAGAAAATGTGGGGTGACATGAGGATTATAATTTTACACGACACTTAACCTGATTTTCCCCATTGAACCTTCCTCTGGGACGCGCGCAAAAGCACTCGGCAAAGTGCATGAGAATTTTGTGGCTTTCATCTCACACCATCCTGCATCATTTACGTTCTCACCTTATTTCACAATTGCTCCACCATCTCTATTGTGGCAATCATCCCGCGAAAATTCACCACGAACTTCGTGCCATGTGGGAGGAATTTTCACAATTTTACTGCAATTCTTTTTTTTTTTCAAGAGTAAATGTGTAGGGAACAGGAAAAAAAGTATAATATGCGGATGTGGGGAAAAATAGGGTTGAAAATTGATGAAATGAAAATTGTAAGGCAAAAATAGAGGTTGAATTTCATGGATTTTTCAGATGGATACTAACACTGTACGTGGCCCCAATCATCTGATTGCATTGTGAGCTTTAATATTGGGAAAAGCACATAAAACCAAAATGGGATATGTTCATATTTTGAAATAGCCAAAGGGTTTCTCATTATTGCATTTGCATTTCGCTGCAGAAACCTGAAGCTTGGACAATTTCAGATATGCATACGCTTTCAGTAAATGGTACTATGCAGGAGAAAACTATAATATTTATGTTAGTAATCGTATAAATGTCTTTTTCTTCGTCCGATTTTATTTTCATATGGGAAAAATTAAATCGTATTCTCAAGAGAGTACTAGTAGGTGGCAGTTAGCTTTAATTCATTCTATTGTAATACTCCACTGAACATTATTGTAATAAATTCTATTGTAATACGTTTATTGTAATGCTGTAGTTCAGCCAACCATTGATTGACTCATACACTGGAAGAAATCCGAAAAAGTCAAAATAACATTCCGGAAATGTTAATTTCACCTTGCAGTATTGATCCGAAATCGGTGTAAATATTACCCTTTTTAGGTGTATTATGGGTTAAAGTTACCCTTTTTTCATGTTGATTTTACCCTCAAAAGGTGTAAAATTAACATTAAAAAATATTGATTTATTTTTACACCCGAAAAGTGTTAAAGTTGTGACGAAAAAAAGTTAATCGTAGCCTCTTTTTTTCTCAGTGTATTATCATAGAATGTGTTTTCTATATTCTTGATTCTGAAAATGACCAGTTGCTAAAACCTGTACATCCGGTAATGTCGGTCAACTAAATGTGTAATGCTTTAACTGACAAGGTATGACTAAGGTAAATAAAACGTTATTGAACGCCTATTTTTTTTAAAAATTCTGATAATTAGAACCAGA
The DNA here is from genome assembly GCF_024763615.1 of Phlebotomus papatasi. Lineage (NCBI taxonomy): Eukaryota > Metazoa > Arthropoda > Insecta > Diptera > Psychodidae > Phlebotomus > Phlebotomus papatasi. Next base: position 60,834,841 of record NC_077224.1, read on the forward strand.
GTAGGGTAAATGTCCTAATTCAAAACCATTTCCAGATGCTTTAACTTTGACACAAGATTCAACACATTAAATTCATAGTTTTTCTGAAAAATTCAATGGTGAAAAGCTACACTTTTAATTTTTCTGAGAAATTAACAAATTTAAATTTGTGAAAATGAATGGATTTTCGCTTTATTTGGAGCAAAATTAATTAAATAATGAAACTGTGATATAGAAAATATATAAATATAATAATTTGGTATTGTGTTTATCATGAAAACAATGACGTTTCCATTTGGAGTAGTGAAAAATTTCCATTTGGAGCAGGTTTTGAATTACCTTAATTTACCCTAATGGCCATTTTTTAAATTTTTTTAGCCCTTTCAAGCTCGGGTCAGGGATTGGGAAGTCAGAGGACGTTTACTCATCGAGAGCTTTAAAACCCAGATATAACATACTAAAGTGGATCTATGCCATAGGGGCGGAGCTATTGAGAAAATAAAAAGAGTGGCCTTCAAAATGGTGGACGCAGGGGTGAGGGTGGGGGATCAATGCTCCAACTTGCACTTTTCATCCGATCTATAACCTCTTCCGAAAACCGCAAGTCAATATATTTCTTAGTTCAGGAGCTATTAAGATTCAAAGAACAGCCGACCGGATGACTGGGAAATTTAGGGTAAAGTGGTACAAGTTGGACAGGGCTTTTTTCTTGGTAAATTTAGTATTTCATTTTTGTTTGTATATTTTTAATGCTTTAGTTTTATAATTTGGTTCCTAGTGCTTAAAAATAAATAATACAGTGTTTATCAAGAAAAAAACCCTGTCCAACTTGTAACACTATGTCCAACTTGTATCACTTTACTCTACTTAGACACCCATCTATTCGTGATCAGAAAATAGTGAAATGAATTTTATCAATGTTTGGGCCTGATCGGAAGACATGAAATTTTGGTAGGATTATTGTAGGTGAGATTGTTAGGGATTTCACCTAATACCATTGAGTCATTCCAAATAATATTTTTTAAGATCAAATGTTAAAAAGGCACTAGACAGCGCATTTATCAATCGAATGGGGTTATGTTATAGCTCGTTGGAAAGGTCTTGGAATTTCTGGTAAAACTGAACCTGTTTTAATCGGTTCTCAACCTGTAATGAACCGAATTGAAACCGATAACTAATTTTTGTACGAAATTCAAATACATTACAACTAAGGTGTACTTTGGGCAATATTATGAATAATGTATAAATTGGTTTGAATCGGTTGTGTACGGGCAATGAATTGGTAACTAAATTTTGTAAAAAATTAAATTATATTACTATTAAAACTATTTTAGAGGATTTTTTGAATGATCTATGAATCGGTCCAAATTGATTGAGAACCGGTAGAATTTTGAGGTACGTCAACTATAAGTTACGAGTTCGAGCATCCCGCAAAGCCTTTGACGCTTTGCCACCCCTTTTTAATTGGCTAAAATATTAAAGTTTAGAATATTAAAGTGAAGTATGCTTTTTGAATTTTTCAGTTCTTTAAACCTTTAATACTCCCCCATTTTACTTACCATTCTTCATAGGGGCCTCACGGAGTTGAAAGTGCTTCTTGTGTTATCAACACAGATAAAATATAATATTTTTTCATATAATTCAGCTTTCAAAGAGACATTAAATTGTGATATTTTTTTTAATTTTTATTTTTGATCAATTTTTTTATATTTATTATTTATTAAATATTCTTCTAGCTTAATTCAATATTCTTAAATCATTTTTAAGATTTTGACTGTATATTTCTAGTCTTCAGAATTTTGGGGAGTATTTTGATAAAAATGGTAAGTAAAAATAAAATTAATAAGCAATGAAATAATATTGGCAAAGGGAAAATTAAGAAGTTAGCAATCAGTTTAATTTTCTTTACTGACCAAAATTAATTTATTACATAAAAATTGATTTGTGTTCTTACCAAATTTGATTATTTACCTATAGCAAATGATATTCTCTTTTTTGAAAGAATTTTAAAGGAATTATGACTTATTATAAAATTTATTATTTTATTAAAAGTTATGGTAAATTTACCCAGTAATTTATTATAGTTTCATTGTAATTTACATAAGTTAAACCATCTTGGAAGTCTTGCATAATAAATTAAATTAACAAACATTAATAAAAAAAGAATTTTTCCGATCATTGAATAAATAATATTTTAAATTTAAAGCAATACGCTATTTACTGAATATTTTTTTCCGGGAAAGAACATCCAGGAATGCAAGTTTAAAGTTGAAGATTACTTTCATTGTCATTCGTTATTAAAGGTAACAAGGAGCAAAAGTAAAGATGAGAAAACAGAAAAAGAGAATAGAGTGAATTTCAGGTGCTATTATTCTTCTTTTTCAGTATCCTATTGAAAAAAAAACAGACAAGTTAAAATTGAGATTGAAAATTATTCCTTACTTTTTCTGTTCCTGAATATCCAGATGGTAAAACTATTCCTGATTTGTCTGCTTTTGTATTCACGAAGGACAATTACAACAGATAAAAGAGCTGCTTTTATAGACGAAATTTAAATTCGATTTAAGTGGGAAATCCAAGAGCGATAGCGTGAATAATGGACGTGCTAATTTTATAGATAGACAAAAAAAATAAAAGTTCCAATACGTTTTTTTCTGAACATATAAAATTAAATCACAAAAAATTGAAGTAAATTTTCTTCTACTAAGTTTCCTATGAAACTGAATCGAATGATATTCTATGTAAAAGATTTAGTTTTAGATGATTATGGCTCGGGCACACCTTTTAGATCAAGAAAATTTCATGAAGTCGAATTTCGGATCCATTTCTTTCTCACGTGTTTTGCATATGTCTATCTCATTCTTACGCACTCTTCTTCTTCTCTTAAACATCACTCCAAATTCAATTTAGCTCAATCGAATTTGGTATGCGAAAGAATGAGATAGCCATATGCAAAACATGTGAGAAAGAAAGGATTTCGAATTTCGACTTCATGAAATTTTCCTGATCTAAAAGGTGTGCCGGAGCCATTAAAATCTATTTTTTAAATATTTTAATTTCAGTTGTAGGAATGTTTAATGTGAAGTTTCACTGTGAACAGATTGAACTTCGATTTGCTTCAATAAAATATTACATTTACCATTCATGCAACAAATTGCAATTTAAATGCCATTATATGTAATGTGAAGTGCTGCCATAAATCCCCTATTTATTAAAGTTAATTGAATTTAATTTCTCGGTTTGTAGGATTCCAATGCAACTGATTTATGTGGCAGGATTCAATTTTGAACAAATATTCAGGATTCAATTTATGGGGACGCATTGAGACCCAAGTGTTCTTATATCACTATTAATCCAACTCGAGAGTTGTTAACTTTGATATTGAAATTATTCCCTCTGTTTCTCACTGTCATAGATTTCCTTTGATGTTGAGGATATGGCTGAGCCAATAAATGGGGCTGTCCTTCTCACATTTTCCGAACATCACAGGAAATCACTCATGATGTGTGGCATATTCAGTGAAAAGGAGTCTCTTCTTAACCCAAAAGTTTATTATGGAAAATAGCATTGGGATGGGCAATATGAAGTTCCTCAACTATGGAATTTTCCTACAACAGAATTTCTCATCTGTTGTCAATTAGAAAACCCGAGAGTTATGTTAAATTCTCCAACATTTTATCATAATCCTATCTGCCCAACTCAAATTTATCCCAAGTCCTGCTCATTTTATATTTCATGTTCAGTGATAAAATCTCACCAAGTTGCAATTCCCATTCTAACAGAGTGGAAATCTGCAAAGTTGTCAGATGAGGGATCAATTGATGATGGTACACCACATTTTAGGACTTGGTTTATCAGATGAGACCACATCGTAGAGTTTATTGCTTGACAAATCAATTCAATAAAATTTGTAATGAGGATAATCTTGTTATCAAACAAGCAATTAATATTCTATTTAGAACCTAAAATATTAAAATTTGTTTTTGTCGATCTGTTCGTTGAAATTATGCAGATATTCGCACGCAATGTACGATATAATATTAAAGTGCAACACGTTTTTCTGCTCTATAGGGGAGACTGGGGCACATGTAAACATTTTCGATAGATGCGAATTTCAGGTGATTTTCCAAGGACACCGTAATTTTTTGGAAAATCTTTCTTAGCTCATGTTTTACCCTTGGGTATAGGCAATACATCGAAGGTAATGCGGATGCTGGAAAACAATTGAGTTTTCCATAAAAATAAAATTTGTGTCACCGTGCATTTTTCTCTTTTCACAAAATACCAGGGGTAGAAGTAAACATTTTCTGGGGAGGATGTAAACACCCTTTTTCCACCCTTGAAATTAACTTTGTACCACTTTCGATTATTTTAATTACTTAAGGTCAATTTCCCACTCATTTACCCACTCATTTTGTGAAATTCAAATTGCCTGTTTACATCTACCCCAAATGCTGTTTTCTGACCAATTATTAATTCTTTTGAAATAATGAGAATCTCAATTTCTCTAGTAAATGCATAAATATAATCCTAAAAGACGTAGGAAAGAACTGATATTGCTACATTTCGATTATTTTACACAGTTTTTAATTTCCAGGTGGAAATCCAAATGACCAAAATAATCGAAATATCAACATTTTCAGGAAAAATGGTTTTTATTTTTAAAGTATTAGGATTATATTGACCAATTCTTCTGTGGACATACATCCCCATGGTATCTATGAATGCTTATGGGTTTTATCCTCTGGAGTCTTAAAATTAATGAAAAAAATCACAGTGTTTACAACTACCCCAGTTTACTACTGCCCCAGTAAGCCCTAGAATTTAATTTAACAGATTTAATATAAACATTTTAAAAGTTTTGTAAATGTACATACGAAATTAATTGATAGAATTTACGATATCCATATATGTATTTAATTAAATTCATCTGTAAATATGTCACATACTTTTAATTGTCAAATAGTATTAAAATATACTTAATACAGCTTATAAATTTTTGAAGGCAAAACACTTTTGGTCAGTGGTGCATAAATTTACATGTCATTGAGTATTTGATCCTTGAATTATTTTATTTTCATCGAATTCTATGCTTGGCCAAAGCTTTAGCCAATTTGAGAATAGATTGGGGATTAGAGAGTTTGAAAAAAGTTTAATAATGACGTGCACATGTCGTAGACAATATTTATTAAAAAAGAGATGTCAAAACGCCCCAGCTTTTCGTGCTCATTCATGAGAAATAGTATGTCACTCATTTGCACCATTTGCATACTTTTTGTATACTTGTAGGTTCACTACTTAATAAGAGGTCGAAAACCAAATTAAAATTGAAAATTAAGTAAAATGTGTTAAAAATTCAAATTTGACCAAATCGGTTGAGAGATAAGCTCTCTACACAGAAAGAAATATTTTGTAAAAATGTTCGTAAATATTTGTGAATTCCTATGGAGGACTTGCGAAATGCTCGTAAATCGTATAACCCACAAACAAGTTCGTAAAAGTTTGTACTTTTTTCACAAACATTGTTCGTAACATGATCACTTGACGAGCATTTTTTGTACTTTTACAAACAATTGTTCGTAAATGTTCGTGAACACACAAAAAATGTTCGTAAAATCTTGTCATTTGTTCGTAAATGTTCATAAAATGTTCGTCAGGCAAACAAAAAATTACGAACAAAGTACAAAAATGCTCGTCAAGTGATCATGTCACGAACAATGTTTGTGAAAAAAGTACAAACTTTTACGAACTTGTTTGTGGGTTATACGATTCAAGAGAATTTCGTAACTCCCCCATAAGAATTCACAAACGTTTACGAACATTTTTACAAAATATTTTTTTCTGTGTATGCTTATTTATTTTTGATCAGGAATTACCCAAAATGGTAAATTTCCGAGATTCAGGTGTATATTCGTGAAATGTTCATCGGAACTATTTCTAAAACATATCTGATGATGAATAAGATCCCTTTAATCAATTTTAAGTATAAATATAACAGACAAAAATCAAAAAAGGAGTGGCAAATCGTCTCAGGCTTTGCGAAACCGATTGGAACTGATTCAGTTTTATCGGAAATTCCAAGACTAGAAACAACGAGCCTAAACATGATTCTATTCGGTTGATAAATAGCTTTTTAGAACCTTTTTAACCTTTGATCTTGAAAAACCGATATTAGAAATGATCAACAGGATTTTAGAATAAAGACAAAATACTCGCCTGAACAACCTCTAAAACATATCCCAAAATGAAAATAATATCATGATGTATTTTCTAGCAATCCCAAATAACATGGTTTTGAAACGACTTATGGGGGTACCCTGAAGGTTCCAAGTCGCTATCTCTAACCGTTTGGCCTCTACAACTGGCATCAAAACACAGCACCGACAGCGTAACCCAAAAAAATCGAAATTTCAGATTTCCAAAATTCTACCGAAATACGACCCCTTTTGAGGGTAAGGTGTCGAAGTATGTATATGACTCAAATTCGAGGGGCATTTAAATATTGCTGTCTCTGTGGAGTTCGAGCACTAAAATAAAGTTTCGGATTAGAAAAAGAGAAGAGAGAGAAAAAATGGAAAATCTTTCGAGAGAATTATTAATTTATGGGGGCACAATTATTCAACACAATTATTCATCTTTATTAATTTGATGCTTGAAACTGATTTTTTTGTGCTATTTAAGACTGTTTAAACGGTGAGCCAAGTTCGGCTTCTGTTTCTGAATAAAATAAAGTTTAAGATTTGATATCACTGAAAGCCCAAAATAACATATTTGAACGAACATTAGGGGAAGTGCTCATAATTTTGGACAATGTGCTTATTAGCATTTGAAGTGCGACATTTTCAATATTAATTGAATTATTTTTTGTAATTCTCTTTTCAGAAGAGTTGTTTAGAAACTTAATAAGATGTTTCAGAAAAGAGATGTCAAAGCGTTCCAGCCTTACGGAATGCTCGAACTTATGAAATAGAGCTATTCGTGAATTTTCTTCCTGCATATTTTTTGGGTGTATAACAGTTTATAAATGATTAAATTCATTCGCAAATCAAAAACAGTTTTGAACTAGAAAATTGGCTAAGAAGTAAGGTAAAGGCTCATAATTTTGGACAGTTTGCTTGTAAGCATCGATGTTTTAAGTTTGAAGTGCGATATTTTCAATACTAATTGATTTCTTTTGTTAGTCTCTTTTCAGAAGGATTGTTTAGAAACTTGGCAAGCTATTTATCGTCCTTCTTTTACTAAAACTAGTCTTAATACATTTAAAAATGAATTGATATGTAGAGGCGAATTTGACTCCATTTTTGGACACCTTGCTTGCAATTTTGGACACTTTACTTGTAATTTTGGACAACTAATCCGCCTCAATAGGATACTCATTATCCTCCATTTCACAAACCTGTTTTACCAAATCTTCTTCGTGTTTATGAGAAGGAATCGTAGAATGTCACAAGGACTCCGAAAACTTTCCACATCATTCAATAAAGTAGGTTGACTTCGGTACACCAAATACGCGCGGATTTGCGCATTCTCTGGCCTTTTCGGAAGCCTTTTAAGGCTTTTCTTACTACATCTCGTTCGTAGAGATGATGCTTCTTTGCTTCTCCATGCATTTATACAACATAGTCATCACAAGAGCTAAAACTTCACAAAATTTCGTGAAAAAACACCTGTCCAAAATAAGAAGTATCACCTCACTGGTGAATCTCTTAGAACATTACCCATTTTTCACACGGAAAAACGTAATTCACAAGGCAAATCTCACTTCAGGTCAAATGTACAATTCGCACTATTAACGTGAATCAACAGAATATTCAATGGATATTTAACAATATCACTCAAAAAAAAAAGCGTGGAAAAATTGTTATACTTCACCACAGCGACTGAAGTAAACACGAAGTTCTGTCATATTTCTCGTAAGCAATTGCTCACACTGAAGTTTCAAGAAAGCAATTTTAACTCAAATTATATTCGAAATTTAACGAATTTAGTGTTAAAATCGTTAAAATATTCAATCAAATATTGGAAGAAAATTTCAACATTTTAATTTTTTTATTTTTAGTGTCCAATTTTACCCTCAAAGAGTTCAAAATTAGAAGCCGTCCAAAATTATGAGCATTTTCCCTAGCGACTATTATGAATTGTCGTCGTCATTTAATTTTTTATCAGAGATATAGCAGAATTAAAGCTTATCAATGCAGCAGGTAATATGACAGATCAGTAAATTAATCTGTAATTATTCTAATCTCATCTATAATTACTTACCTTCTTTCAGCTCTGTCCAAAGCAAAATTTTCATTGCCGCATATACTCACTGAAATCCATTAAAATTCTAGATTTTGTTAAATTTAATTTCTTCACGAAACTTTTTGCAAAACTTTGCATTATTTCGTTATGTAGTGGTTTTTGGGGTATGTCACAAAATATTGAAGACTTTTCGAAAGATAAGTCACATGAAAATAGTCTTGGTGAAAGCTGTGCGATACCAAGGAGTGTCATTAAAAGAAAATTATAGTGATTAAAATGAAATTTTCAACATAAAACTAACTTTGAACTGTTTTAAATTCAAAACATCGCAACTGTAAATACTTTTGGGGGCATTTGACTGCATTAGAAAATGATGTCATGTGCCTTCATGAAAATTTCATTTTGCATGATATCCTCACTTATGACAAAATTTTCGCATTTTCATACAATATTCGATGGGTTTTCCATCGCAAAAGTTTGCTGTGTATTGTAATTTTCTGGGTTAAGTGATACAGCAGCAGTGGAGACGACTGGTAATAACCAGGCGCCTCCATTGATATTTCAATTGTGCTACAATAAGCTTGTCACTTTTTTAACACGATGCAATGCATTTTCTTTCAATTCTGCAAAATAATAGAATAAAAACAAATGGGAATTGAATATTAGTGTGAAATTGTTTCGAAATTGGATTCATTCCAATAGAAATGAAAATGAGGAAATAAAAAAAAAAACAGAAAAAATGATAGCTGGACAAATATAAAAACAATAAAAAAAACACTTATAGTTTTTATAAGCTGTAAAAATAGTGATTATACTTTAAAAAACTCGAAGCGATAAATGATAAATTCATTGGAACATAAAATATTAATTAGATTTTGTTCTATTCACCATTTATATTGTTTTATTTTCTGCTTATTTTTTAATGTTACAATGTATTTACCCATCTTTTCTTTCCAGTAAAATACGTTACAATAGACTTGTTAGTTTTTTTTTAAATCACATAATTTGATTTACAATGGAAAACAAATGTAGAGGGTAAAATTACAAAACAATAACGTACAATTATTCATTTTTTTTTCTTCAAAAATATTGCTTAATCTCATTTGAAAGTTAATACTGAAACATTTGATTTAGTTGATCATTGCAATATTATGGTCCAGGAGGACTCTATATAATCCTCTCACAAAATTTCTCAAATATATTACAAGACGTTAACTTCCAGTTAATTTCTCTCACCAAAAAAATTAATTAGGGAAAGATATTGCAAGAATTATCCACGCTCCTTATATTTCAATTACAAAAAAAATTTTTATTCTAAAATCTACAATGTCATAAGATTTAAATGTTACAGTTACAAGTTTTTTTTTGCACAATTTTTCTTGGGCTCAGTAGAAAGTTTTACAAAGAATTGAAGAGATAAATGATAGTATTTGATTACAGTATCTCTTTTGTTAATTAATATTAATAATAACCTGTATGAGTCATTAGGTTCCATCATACCAGATAAAAAAAAAATTAATTGCATGGTAACTTTTCGCGCATTTTCTCAACATTCAGCAGGGTCGTCTCATTGTTTGGGATAATTGGTAATTTGTCATTTTTCCTTCAATCTTCCACCCACAAAAAGGGCTCATGCCCCTCTCTAAACACATTCTGCCTATTCATGGTTATATCCAGCATTGTTTCATACCATCCTCTCCATTGCTAAAATTACCATCCCAGCAATTATTTCAAGGCAGGTGAAAGTCCTGGGACAATTTATTTGCAATGAAAATTGAGTTTTCTGAATTTGTGAACGCACACTCTCTCACTTTCACCAGCTTTCATTCCTCATGGTTACTCATAGGACAAATATTTGAGGAAAGAAAATAATGTTGATGACATAATACATGGTGCAATAAATTTGCTATTTCGGTGGGATATCGAAATACAATAAAAAAATATATATTAATAATTCACAAAGTGTACAAAAGATATGCAAAAAATATTGCATGTATTCGATTTTTGTAATTTTTTTAGTAATGCATTAAAAATAAATCTGGATTTCATCAAGTTTTGAATAACAAAAATGTAGTGTTTTTTTTAGTGATGCAGTCAATTCGTTACATATTCCTATAGTGTTTCCTTCTTCCCACATTTCCACTGTATAAAAGTTACTTTGAAAGGAATATAAGTAATATTCTAAGGGATTTATTTGAATGATTTTATTTAACACCTTCCGGTGCAATTTTCAGTTTCAACACGGAATTCCTTTGAATCGATTTCTTTAATGGCCTCTACATACTAGAGCAATTTATGTCCATATTAATGCAAACAGCTTACGCTTGTCTAGGCAAAACTGTCAAATATGGACATAAAATTCTTATAATAATGCACAAAAATATGAATGACATTAAAAAAACACACACCATCTGAAGTTTCACATAACTTAAATGTTTATTACTTTTTTTTATTTTTCGTTTCTATAAATACAATAATTAAAATTATTTTGCCGAAAAAATAAATTTACTACACTAAGTAATTTATGGACAAGGAAGACTGGGGCAAAAAGTCACAAAACGGATGCTTTACTTTTTCACAAGCTACCCGAACGCCCCGGAAATTTCTAATTAGAGTAATTTTAGAGGAAATTTACCGCTCTACAACTTTGTGAAAGTCATTTTTCTTTATTTTGTAAGGAAATACATTTATCGTGCCGTTTTCTAAAAGGTAATTTTTAATCATTCTCAGAAATGCTGAGGCAAATAGTAACAGGCATGGGGTAAAATTATAACATTTTCATTCGCTTTATTACGTAAATTTAAAAAAAATTATTTGGATGACATATTTTCATAGGAGATTTATTTCTCTACACCTTTTTAGAAAGGTGTTTTCTCTATCTGAACGAGAAATGCACTTTTCTAATTATTTTCCAAATCTATATTTGGCAATAAAATTCTATTCAACCATTCTGAAAAGGCTAAAATGGCGAAATGGATGAGATAATTTGATATTTCTGCCGAAGAGTTGTCGAACAAATGTCACTTAAGTGTAGAATAAAAACAAATAAAAAAAATAATGGAAAGAAGTGTTTTTTGTGTTCTTTTTAAACTATTAATCTTAGATTCAGTAAAACCCGGAAGAATTTTTATCCTTCAAAGTATATACATTGGACTTTGTGTATTTTTTTTTAGATCTTCTTCCTTTTTTTTTAGATCTTTTTTAGACCATGACTGTCCACAACAACAAGCGGCGACACATGGCATTGACGTTTCTTTTCGCCATGAAAAATAAGATATTCCTGTCAAATCATTGCTCTACCTGCCGATTTTACTCGGAGGTTTCTTCAATTGTAACAGTATATTCCAGTATATTCAGAGAAAATCTGTAGATTTTCGGCAGAATTTCTGCCTGGAAAATCTACAGATTTTCGGCAGAATTTCTGCCTAGAAAATCTGCATAGTGTCCATTACTTCACAAAAATATTGTTGATTTTTGAGAAACTGTAAAAATTATAAAGAAAATGGTATGTTCTGCTTAACAAGAATTACCGATTAAACATTTTAGACAACTAAAAAGATGCGAGCAAGAATGCTAATTTCTTAAAAATCGCCAATGGAATGATACAAAAACACGAAATTTAGATCAACACTCTGCTTAAAGTTTTTACTTTACTATTCTCTACTTATAACACGGCTTCGCAGATTTCTTTATTTTATACAAACACTGTGACATCACTAAAAAACACTTTATTAAATTTTGCTAACAAAATTCCACCATTTGCAAACAAAATTCAATGAAAAATATTCCATCTTTTAAGACATAGCTGCCTTAAAAGTCTGGAATGTAGAAAAAATCTGCAGAAAATCAGCAAAATATTTTCGTCAGAGTATGATCCAGAATTCTTCAGAAAATCTGCAAAAACTTTCTGACGAATTTTATCCCAAGCCCAAATAAAATTCGTAGGAATATCTACAGATTTCTCGGCAGATTTTCGGCAGAGGTGTAGATATTTTCTGCAGAAATCTTAAAGATATTTGACGAAATTATTTGACGGGTTGCTTCAATTTTTGTTACTTTTTACCCCAAGTTTAATAAAGGGATTTCTGAAGAAAAAGATCTTTGAAAAATGCTAAAACGGATAGCGGCTTCGTATACAAAGACTGAAAATCATTTTGAAAATATTCATCAGTGCATCAATTTTGGAAAATAAAGTAGTTAAAAACTGATATCTGCTGTAAGGGAAATATTTCAAAAACAGAATTAAAAATTTCAATATTTTTAACTTCCTAAATTCCTTGTTCGAATATAAGAAACTTACGACATTGAAGAAGGTATATGGAGGCTATCTATCTAAAAAAATTTTAACCGCTATCTTTTTTTATCTTGGAATATATTGAATTTTGAAATTTTCGATTTGTGACTTTTTGCCCCAGTCTCCCCTAATCTTATTTCTCTTTATTAAAAATAAATTGTATATGTTTTAATCTTCCAAAATATTTTAGAGTCATCGTGTTCTTTCATTGGCTAGAGCTTTGATTGATTGCAAGATCCGACCTAGAGAACGCTGTGGAACAAAATTTATTTTTGAAATAAATATTTCATTGTATTTAAATAATGTTTCATTACCCATTTTTCAATTTTTTTCTTTTATCACTTAAGGTAAAGGCCCTGTAGTCGGCCACTTGCTCAACTCGGTCAATGGAATTATTTTTTTCACTAAAAACTCGATATTGGACTTTTCTTAGAAGGGCACTCAATAGGTCAAGTGGTAGAGCACTATATTAATCATATAAAAAATTTTTCAAGAAAATCCTAAAAGAAGTTTCCCGGAGTAAAAATCACCATTAGCATAAGTTACCTTCCCTCTGAATAAATCAGTTGTGGAAAATCTTAAGGTGTTGGAAAGATTTATGTATAAGAATACCTAAAATATATATTAAACCCCAATTTTCGCTAGAAAGTTTTCACCATGACAGACTGAAAGCTGAGAGTGAAAGTGAAACAAAATGAAAATGAATAATTGTAGTTAATATCTCTCTCTTTAAATTGATTGAGGTGAGAAACATACAGTAGACATTCATCACACTTAATCACTAAGTTAATAATTATTTCTCACAATGTCTGGGTGTCTGAAATAGGGAATGGTTCTCAAAAGACAGTATCTTGATGTTCTTTAGGGGTATGGAGGATGAGAAGATCACAATTATTAATTTAATCTAATGACAGTGTTCATTGAGAGTCAGAGAGGTTTGTTGCGGAGCACTGGTTTTCCTTTTTGTACATCCTACCAGTGTGAAAATGTTACCTCTCCCTTTGGGAAACATGATAATTGTATTGTAAATTTTGAACACACTTACAGCTAATTGAGAGTGTCACCACCTTCCAGTTTGTCCGCCTTGAGGAAGAAATGCCAATATGCAGAGTGAATTGGCAAGAAAATCATGGCAGATGATTAAATTGCAGCCACTTCTTCCTCCTCCACGGGATCTCGCTGATGGCAATTATCTGCATCCCCCATTCCACTCTCGTCCACTCCAGATGTACCTTGGGCTGACATCAGGAAGGTAAAAGGACGAATGTTGGCGTGATTGTTGCTGGAGGTGTAATTGAATGTTGACTCCTCCATCGATTTCCACTTAGCTTGGTGATGGGTTGAATCGGCCAAGTTTCCTCCTGCAGAAGAGATAGAACGATACTTTTGCTCAAAAATCCTTAAAGGCCTTCCAACTATTATCCTAAAGATAAAACTATTCTTCTTTCAATTGTCCCACTTCATTGTTAAGCTAAACCTTGGGATATACTTCGGTCAACCCTGAATAACTTAAAGGCATTGTGATTCTTCAATCGAATATTTTAAATTTTAAATTAAAGATTTTAATCGGAGAATCCCTATTATACTTTATTTAAAGGCTTTTTCCTAATTTAATACTTAAAAATTTATAAAATATTAAAGCGTAAATTTGGCCTATCCTTAATTAAATCAGATTAAATTTGTTTTTTTTACAAAACTTTTAAAATAAATCCATAAAATATGTTTAGGATCAGTAAAATAAGATTTTAAGAATGAATTTTCGGTCTTATGGGATGTAGTAGATAGTAGACGGAAAAATAGACCCCTCTTGATTTTTACTCTTCAATTCATCACGACTTTTCAAGGATGAATGTCCTCTTTATCAGGTTGCACTTCACTTGGACTTTTTCACAATTTTTCACAGAGATGTTCACCATTCAATAGGCTGATACAGAAAGTTATGCATATTGGATATGGTAAACATCTCTGTGAAAAATTGTTACACCACGTTTTGTATTGTAAAATAATGGCTTTCAACAAACCAAAAAAAAAAAAAAACAAAATAAAGAAAAGCTCTAGAAATTTAATTGATATCTGTTACGACGTTTGTGATCAGTATTTTATTTACATTTGACCAATAAATGAAAAAGTTTGTTATTCAAAAAAATAAGCGAAAAATAGCAATATTTTAATTGAAAAAAATATAATAATTTTAAAAATTCCTCTCAATCACAAGAAAAATCATTTAACTTAATGGTCTTTAGATTATCGATTTGTACATATAATGGTGCTTTTTCAATAAAACTGAAAATGGCCAATCCATCTCAAGACGACCGAAAAAATCGCAAATCGCGGGTTCATGGTCTCAGATGTTTTTTTTAATTTTACATATGTTAAAATACACGATAAAATATTATATTCCTATTTTTTTTTTGCCCAAAAAAAATTCCTGGCCGGAGATACATGGCGCCAAAGATGGCCTCTGGCGCTTCATTCGTCAATTGAGATTTTTAGCAAATATTTCAAAATGCTCTATCTCGCGAACGGGTTAAGAATTCTTCTTACTCTTTTTTTATTTCGCTGAGAAAAAAATGGGGGTGCGATTAACTTTTTTTCCTCATAACTTTAACATTTTTAGGTGTAAAAATATGTCAACATTTTTTAATGTTAATTTTACACCTTATTAAGGGTAAAATTAACATGAAAACGGTAACTTTAACCCCCAATACACCTAAAAAGGGTAATATTTACACCGACTTTGGATCAATACTGCAGGGTAAAATTAACATTTCAGGAATGTTATTTTGTAACAAATCCACTTTATTACTTTTTAATTTACATGCGCTCTTGGCGAGCGCCAAGCCAGAACAACCAACTTTTGGAGGGGCGATCCTACTTTTATTTCTACGATCGCCCCAATTATTCTTATTTTATAATATAAATATGTGTTTCACTACAATTTTAACTTTTTCGGATTTATCTCAGTGTTGAAAGATAATTTTATACTCTTTAAAACGATATACTCGTTTTCGTATTATCTGTTCAAGTTTTTGTTGTAACGATCTTTTGAATGTTTTTTGAAAAAATTTAAAAATTAATTTTTCTCAAAAACCCCATTCTCAAAAATTTTCATTTTGTCACTGTTGATCGCAGTAACATTGGGTACAAAATCAAAAAATAATTTCTTTTTTTCAAAAACGCGAGTCCGAAAAATTTTGATTTTTCAACTGTTTTATAAGTATTGTGGATGTGGAGTACTGTATTTCCTGAAAAATTGTACTCAAAATTTTGAGTTTAACTGATATTTTTTCTTTTTTGAAAATGTTATGAAATTTTGAATATTAAAAAAAAAATAAGCGCAAAAGTGGAAGCTCGCCTTTTCAGGGAATGTAGTACTCAATGTTACTGATCAACAGTAAAAAAATGAAAATTTTTGAGAATGGGGTTTTTGAGAAAAATTAATTTTTAATTTTTTTCAAAAAAATTCAAAATACCGTTAGAAAAAAAAAACTTGAGCAGATAATACGAAAACGAGTATATCGTTTTAAAGAGTATAAAATTATCTTTTAAATAAAAAAAGAGTAAGAAGAAATCTCAAACCGTTCGCGAGATAGAGTATTTTGAAATATTTGCTAAAAATCTCAATTAACGAATGAAGCGCGAGACGCCATCTTTGGCGCCATGTATCTCCGGCCAGGAATATTTTTTGGGCTAAAAAAAATAGGGGTATATTATTTTATCGTGTATTTTAACATATGTAAAATTCAAAACATCTGAGACCATGAAGGGTACCCCTATGGTCGTCTTGAGATGGATAGGCCCAAATATTTTTTTGCCACTTCTCTGTTCTCAAGCGCTTTTATAATCTCAACTTTTCTTTGTATTGGTTTTTGTCACTACTATTTAGTGGTTTTAGAACACGACCGAGAATGAGAGAATCAGTCAAAACACGAACCAAAATAAAGAAAAGTCGATAATGTAGAAGCACTTGAGAACAGTAAAATGCTAAACAAAACATGTTCATTTTTCATTGGTATAGCATAATTTTGATTCTGAAATCAAAATTATTCCATAGTAAAACAAATAATTTGTCCTTTACTTCTATGTTCTTTTGCAATCTTCGATTTTTTGCTAACATTTACAATGAACAATTTTGAAGCATGACTCACATTTTAATTAAATATTTAATACTACTATTTTTTTGTCGACTCACGTTCTCTTATTGGCTGGAGTTTAATGCCTTCAGAGCATTTAAAAATTCAGCCAATCAGAGAGCGCTTCGAGGCCAAAATATTTTATGATATTAAATATTTCATTTGTTTATGCTAATCAACATTATTTTTTGCTTATTTACTAACCAAATTTTTGTGTGATAATTGTTTTTTTATGATCTGAAAAACAAAATTTTTATCGTTTTGTTGTTTTTACTGACAACATTTTATTTCTTTTAGCCATGCTCGTAAATTGCTTGCCAAATTGCAGAGCTATCACAAATTGGGGAAATTTGATAGCATTTAAATTAATTAATTAAGGAACATTATTTTTTAAATTTACAACTGTCTAACCTGCTGAACAAATACAATATTATATGTGGTCAGTAAATAAACAATATATTCTATTGGTTTCAGCAATTAGTAAAGAGAAGAAGTAGTCAATCAATATTTAAACGTTTATTTTGCAGTCAGTTTTCTGGTTTTATTTCGAAATTAAATTTTCAATCCGTTGCAATTTTGAAGTAAATTGCAATATCTTTGATGGATATCATTGTCGAGAAACCCAAAGTACAAATGGGAAAGTCAAGCAAAGTCAATTCCTTTCATTTTGGAATCTCTTATGAGAAAATCTATTCCATTGAGAGCTCCTCAATATAGGTCAAATCATGTTTGTTCTCCACTCAATTACCGTGATTCTCGATTCTTGGATAAATCGTGTTTCTTTCCCATCATTGTAATGAAAACATCTCAAGAGGAAAGAAAAATAGTTCATCTCAACTTCTCAGGAAACTTCCACTTTTTATTCATTTAACCTCAATTTATAGGTGAAACACCCATAGTAATTATTTGCTAATTTCAACCTGTCACAAAAGGCAAAGGAACTTTTTTTTTTAAAGTTTCAACAGTGAATATACAGTTTACAGCGGTTTCAGAGAAGCAAGTTCTTCGATGCTTGGAAGGTATTAAAACTTTAAATTATTCATGCACATGGACCAAATTAGATGGAGAGTAGATGAAGAAGAGGAGAAAAAGTGCTCGAAAGCTCTTTTGAAAAGACCATAAGGAGATTTCAGAGGTATACAAAGGAAATGCTGTTTACAAACTGAATTTAAAAAAAAAAAAACGTTCAGATGCACTCTGCAAAGTGAAAATTCTTACTTTGAGAGTATCTTGAGCTGTAAATTGCATTTACTGGAGCTCTGTGAATATAATAGTCTTTAATAAATAAATGTCTTTTTTATACCTTACCACATTTGCACTTATTGCACTAAAAGTGGTATGTCTATTTGGTCTATTTATTTAGAGAAAATTTGCAATAAACTGTAGTTAAAATGAAGGATTCAATATTACTTATCATTAAAATATATTACATACGTAGATTACATTAGATGATCAGATATATTAAATAAGCCCCGCCCTAAAAAATAATAGCCTTCGGTATTTTTTCGATTTTTAGAGTTACACGAATAAATTATCGATCCAATGATCATGGCTGCAACATTTTGGTCATTAAAAAATTAAATTTGGTCAGTAAAAAAATAAAGAATCTCGTCAGTAAAAAATCTAGTTTTAACAGCGTATATTTTGGTCAGTAAAAAATCAAATTTGATCAGTAAAAAAATAAAATTTAGTCAGTATAAAAAAAATTTAGTCAGTAAAAAATCAAATTCGGTCGAAGAAAAGTCAAACTTGGTCGGTAAAAAGTTAAATTTGGTCAATAAAAAATAAAATTTGGTCAGTATAAAATAAAATTTGGTCAATAAAAAAATTGAATTCGGTCGGAGAAAAGTCAAACTTGGTCGGTAAAAAGTCAAATTTGTCAGTAAAAAATAAAATTTGGTCAGTATAAAATAAAATTTGGTCAATAAAAAAATTAAATTCGGTCGGAGAAAAGTCAAATTTGGTCGGTAAAAAGTCAAATTTGTCAGTAAAAAAATCAAATTTGGTCAGTGCAAAATCAAAATTAATCAGTAAAAAATGAAATTTGATACGGAAAATATAAAAAATGGTCAGTAAAAAATAAAGAACCTGGTCAGTAAAAAATCAAATTTTCTGTGCTTAAAAAATTGAAAAGTTAGGGTAAGTGTGCCTAATTCCGGCCAGCTTGCAATTTCGGCCACTTTTTTTATTCCTCGAATTTCCATGAACTTTTAGATTTTACGTATTCTAGAGATTATACAATGCAAATGAATAACAAAAAATGTAGCTATGACAAACGAGATGACGTGAAAAAGATATTGGAAGAATTCCCGAAGGGCAAGGAACTATGAGAATGAAGGTGGCCGAAATAGGGTACGAAAGTTATGTCTATATTTTTATTAATTTTTAAATGTATTAAGAATGATTTTAGAGTAAATAAAGACGGTAAACTCTTTACAAGGTTCCAAGCAACACTCTTTCAGAAGAAAGAATAAAAAAAATCAATTTGTATTTAAAATATTACATTTCAAACTTGAGACTTTGACGCTTGCATGCAACTATGCCGAAATTTGGCACACTTACCCTATCTGTATCGCCTGTTGAGGCAAAGGGAAATTTTCTGTGTTTTGGGAAGATATCAGTAGCACCTGTTGATGAGGCAAAGGGAAATTTTCTGTGCTTTGGAAAGTTATCAGTAGCACCTGTTTAATTTTTGTACAAAATTTAGGAAAGATGAAATATGAAATACGAAATGGTAAAACACGAAATGTACTAAAATACGAAGTTTCCGCAATACGAAATGTGCAATACTTTTTACCCGGATATGCAAAGTTTCAACTTTTATTGATTTCCTTTTAGTTATTTTTTTACTAAATTATTATTCACTGATCATATTTAATTTTTCACTGATTAAATTTTAAATTTTACTGATTTAAAAAAAAATTACTGACCAAATTTGACTTTTTACCGACCAAATTTGGCTTTTCTCCGACCGAATTTGATTTTTGACTGACCAAATTTTTATTTTACACTGACCAGATTTTATTTTTTACTGACCAAATTTGATTTTCTACTGATCAAATTTGACATTTTGCCGACCAAATTTTATTTTTTACTGACCAAATTTATTTTTTTTCGATTTTTTAAAAAAGTTTTTTACTGTCCATATATAATTTTTTACTGAAGAAATTCGACTTTGCACCGACCAAATTTAATTTTTTAACTGATTTTTTAAAAAGTTTTTTACTGACCATATTTGTTTTTTTACTGACCATATTTTATTTTTTACTGACCGAATTTGATTTTTTACTGACCAAAAAGACTTTTGCCGCCAGTTCCCTACTTTTCGCTACTTATACTGAAACCGCAATTTTTCCATTATTTGTGAAAGAAATTAGCCGTGAAATACATTATTTCAACTGCTGTGACTTATGGAGTTGAAAAACACTAATTTCCTCTTTTGAATTTTATTGTTTGACCATTTTTTAGAGGAATATTTTAAGCAAGTGCATCGAATCCAATATTGCTTACCAAATATAGTAAGTGTCAAGAATCTTATATCGAACAAAATTTACGATTTTGAATAAATAATTTACCTATTGAACATTTAATTCTATTCAGCGGATACATAAAATTTGTATTTAGTTAGCTAATGTTTCATTTTGTATTATTTTTATGTAAAAATGATCCATGGCGCAAAGTGGTAATATTTTTAAATTGATTTGTCACCTGTCGCTATAGTTTTTCAATAGGCGACGCTAACTTCACTTCATAGATCCTCAGTTGTCAAATCTGCTTTGTTTACTTTCTGCAATAGTCTAATAATTTGAATTTTCAAATAAAAGTGAAGAAAAATAATTTAAATGTGAGTAAGGTAAAGTGCCCTAAGTCAACCGGTTCCTCAATTCGACCAGTAGAGTTATTAATAACATTATTAGGTCAATTATTCCATAAATAAATACGAATCAGTGACAATTTTATAGAAATTCACCATAAAACATTCAAATATTGACATCCGGTCGAGTCGAGGAACCGGTCGACTCGAGGGCACTTTACCTTAATAATAAAGTGTTCATAAAGAAAAAGAAATGCCAAATGTATTCTTTGCATAATATTGCTCAAAATAATCGAGTTTAACCTTTCCAAGTGGGTGGCGAGAAGTCGTTACAGAACTGGCGAAAAGTGGTAAAAAGTGGCGACGAAGTGGTTATTTTTGCATTGTTAATAAAATCAGTGTTTTAGGTACTCCCGCGTTAAATTGTTGGACTTTTGTTTTGACGAATCTAGAGCCAGTATATCTATGGAAATCAAATTTGATATCAAATTTGAGTTATCTGATTATAAGGGATCAAAAGTTATAATACAGTTAATATCGCTTTTTCCTAAGAGTGGTGATAAGTGGTTACTCCACCCTATATTTTTATGGTTTGGTTAGTTTCCTTCATCCAAAAGGGAGCAAAGAAAGAACCTCCATACATATTACAGTTACGTTTTAGTACTAAACCGGTGCTCCTGAAAAATATCTAGATTGACTAATCCTTCCACAGTAGTATCTTCAATTTGCACAAAAAGACCTCAAACACAAATTATTCAAAAGTAAACCCTTGAATTAAAATTTCTCATGAGGGCAACTCCTTAAGGGGCGTGACTTAATATTCAAGGGGGCGTTACTATTACTGTAAACTCACCATTAGACTCTTGCAGCGCACTCAAACTAGCAGTTGGGATAATTCGATGGGGAAACCTTGGAGAACCTTTAACACGTTCTCTCAACGTCGGCTGTGACGTTTGGTGCACAATTGAGGGTCGTCGTCCGCCAGGAAGTTGGAAATTCACTCGTGGCTCTGTCCCATTAATCTCCTCCAACTCTGGAGGTGGTGTCTGATTGTCGAGTGGCACTGATCCACTTATAATAAATGCCGGTGGGGTAAATTTACGATGTCGTGGTCTCATATACGATGGCTCTCCCATATCCCCATGTGAAGTATGCAAGGATCCTCCACTTCGAGCCAATGATGTCCGTCTCATTGCTTTGAATCCACTACCTGCTGTATTGAGAGCCTGGCATGAAGATGTACCACCAGTTGATGGCACTAAGCCACTCAAGAGGCCCATGTGAGCTTTTAGAGCAGCTGCTATTCCACCACCAGCTCCACTTCCGCCAGCTTGACCACTAATTGAGATTGTCGAAGTTTTGCGACTCGGTGGACGAGAACTGAGAAAAAGTCCCCGGATGCGATTCAGCAAGCCAGAACGTTCTGCTGTGGCTTGCTGATGAGTCAACCGTAAATTGAGGAGGTCAATTGCGGGCAGGCGAATTGTGGTACTACCACAGGGCTCATCCAACTGAGGCTGGGAGCTAAATGTAACAGATCGACGCATTGGAGCCTGAAATTCACAATAAGACTTATACAGAGCGATTTAGACTTAACAGAGGCATAAAATATAATAAATAGTCCCTTTGGTCAATAAAAAATACAAAATCGGTGAACAAATTCAATTACATTCTTGTTAAGAATCCAATTTAATCATCAATTTTATTTATCGAGTTCGATTTGTATTAAATATATTGATAAAATGTTGGAAATTGTATACACTCCGCCTCAAAATCTTGAATCTATCCTAATA
The DNA here is from genome assembly GCF_024763615.1 of Phlebotomus papatasi. Taxonomy (NCBI): domain Eukaryota; kingdom Metazoa; phylum Arthropoda; class Insecta; order Diptera; family Psychodidae; genus Phlebotomus; species Phlebotomus papatasi. The sequence continues at coordinate 60,857,098 of NC_077224.1, forward strand.
ACGGCTTTTAAAAGTCAGAAGTTTAACCCTTAAACGACGAGACACTTTTTACGGACTGAAAATCAAGAATAAAAATTAAACTGGGAAACATAATCAATGATAAGTTTTACATCTAACTTGGAAAATGCAACAGAGTCTAATTCGGTGTACTTTGCGCCTCTATGAACGATAGGGACGAAAATAGCCCAAAAATTTAAGTAATTTTTCTGACAATACCAATGAATAATATTTTTCGCTTTAATGAAAAATATTACGTATGAGTATTGTAGTTTTTATTGTCAAAAGGGTTTTGCTTTAAAAAAAATTGGAAGTATAAAAAATAAATAAAATCAATTATGAATTTGAGAATTTAAAAATTCGCCATTTTTGAGCTTAAATATTTACTACATAGCAAATAGCTAGAGACTTGCAAAAAATATTCTAGATTCCTTGAACCTTCTACTTTACAATTATGTACAGACATAAGAAAAAAAAATAACTTTAGGTAGTCAGGAAAAATTATTTTCTTTATGGGACACCGGTGTTCCATTCGTCCATAAAGGGTTAAAAGGCTATAATAAAGGCTACCGATTAGTATCATATTTAGGCTCATTGGAAAGGTCTTGGATTTTGTGACAAGTCTAAGATGGTACTAATCGGTTATGAGCCGATCGGTAATTTATATTCGAAAATCAATATTCTATTACTCTTAAACTATTTTGGGGAATCTTTTGAGTGATTTATGAATCGGTTCAGATCGGTTGAGAACCGATTGTCGGTAAATTGTGTGACAGTACTCTTGAGGTATAGAATCTAGAATCTAATGCCGGCTTCAGACCTGAGGTTTAGCGTTGTTCCCAAAAGTCTCAAATTTCAAAATAGTAACCAATTTTATTGATTTTTCAGAATTAACCAGATAATTTATTCATAATATTCAATCCTAAATTTTCCTAAAAAAAATCTTAATTGATAAGAAATAAGAGAAGTTGAGCCATATGGCTATAAGTCTTAGGTCTGAAGCCCGTAAGTTACCCTCTTTTCTTATGGTGTCTACATATAAGAAGCAATTTTCGTCAAAAATGGCCTTTTTTAAGGTTTCCTTAGTCTATTCCACTTTCTTGGACTGAAAATTAGACTGAACTAAATTTAATTTGGTATGATGTTCAAAAGAAGAAGAAGAGTTAGAAAGAATAGGATAGATTTATGCAAACGTTTAAAGAAAGAAGTGGATGTGAATTTTGACTTCATGAAATTTTCCTGATCTGAAAGCTGTGCCGGAGCGGCCGTAACCATGAGAATTTGGATGTTACCATTTGAATTGGTTATCGATTGGATAGCGATTTCACCCAGAAAAAGAAACTCCGTGTAGGGGAAGTGCTTATAATTTTGGACAGTCTGCTTATAAGCATCGAAGTTCCAAGTTTAAAGTGCGATATTTTCTATAATAATTGACATTTCTTGTTACTCTCTTTTCAGAAGGGTTGTTTAGAAACTTAGCAAGCTATTTATCGACATATTTTTATTAAAATTAGTTTTAATACGTTTAAAAATGAATTGATAAGTAGAGGTGACTTTGACTCTTATTTTGGACAACTTGTTTATTAATTTGTCCAACTTGGCTGTAAATTTGGACAGCTAATCCGCCTCAAGAGGATGCCCATTGTTCTTCATTTGATGAACCAATCTTACCAAGTCCTCTTCCTGTTCATGTAAGAGAAACGTAGAATGTCACAAGAAGCCCGGAAACTTTCCATATCATTCATTAAAGTGAGTTGACTTCGATACTCCAAGTACGTGCGCATTTACTCATTTGGTGACCTTTCCGGAAGCCTTTGAAGGCTTTTCTCACTACATCTCTTTCGTAGAGATGATGCTCCTTTGTTTCTCCAGGCATTTGTCCAACCTAGTCATCACAAAAGCTAAAACTTCACGAAATTTCGTGAGAAAAACACCTGTCCAAAATAAGAATCATCACCTCACTGGTGAATATCTTAAAAAATTTCCCATTTTTCACACGAAAAATATAATTCACAAGGCAAATCTCACTTCAGGTCAAATGTACAAATCATCAGTAACGTGAATCAATACAATATTCAATGAATATTCAATAATATCACTCAAAAACAGCGAACAAACTTTGTTAGTACTTCACCAAAACTAAATAAGACTGAAGTAAGCCACGAAGTTCTGTCATATTTCTCGTAAGCAATTGCTCACACTGAATTTTCAACAAAGCAATTTCAACTCAAATCATATTCAAAATTTAACGTATTTAGCGTCAAAATCTTCCAAAAAGAACAAATATTTAGATAGAATTCATTTTTCATCAAATATTGGAATAAAAATCCATCATTTTAATCAATTTATTTTTAGAGTCCAATTTTACCCTCAAAGTGTCCAAATTTAGAAACTGTCCAAAATTATGAGCACTTACCCTAGAACAAGTATATTTGGACAGAAGAATTCAGCTCGATCCCAAAGAGTTTTGCTACTATTTTTAATAAAACCCAATATGAATACGATTAGGGGAGATCAATTTACCCATATTCCTCTTAAAAATGAAATTTATGAATACAAATTGACCAAGGATTACAACGAATGCTCTCAAACAAATAATTTTCCCATCTGACATTAATTATCAAGCTAAAATAAATGATTATTTGGCCAATTATAAACATTTTGTCTTACTACAGCCGGAAAGTTGTACAAAATTTAACATGTATTTTACCAATTTCAGTGTAAATAATTTGTTTTAATTGCAAGGGGAATTGTAAAAGAACCTAAGGGCAAATGCTTTTTGGGTACTGAACTGGTTTATTTTATTGCTCATTTACATAAATTATTATTCAATCAAGCCTGGTGGACAAAAAATATCAGTTTGTTCGATAAAAAAAATTATGCGTTGTTTTTAAACAAACAAATGTGTAATTTTTTTAAATAAACATTTTGAATAAACGCTTATTGTCAAATAATTAATTATTAAAAGGGAATCATGAACTTACTGTATTGATAATAAATTTAATTAAAATACTGAGTATATTAAAGTCGTAAAAATGTGAATGAATATATTGTTTTGGTCTGATACTGAAAAGGTTAAAAATATAATAACGATTTATTTGTACAACTTACGAATTCATGTGAAATTTAATTAATTGTTCATTGAATTTTATTAACTAATATTGCCACTGCTTAGTGAGTATAATTTATCACACTCAAAATTAGTGCATTAATTTGCAAAATAATGGTCTTTCATTCATTGTCAATGAATACAATATAGTTAATTTTATCCGGATTAAGTGATCTTTTTGTTTATTTAACACCACAACATTATTGGACTTATCGCTGTATTTTAATGAAAATCTTTTAATCAGTGAAATTAATATATCAATATCTGCTCACTCAACTGTAATAAATCTGATTTGTTTCTTTTTGAAATATTGCAGTGTAATTATCCGGTCTTGTTTGCAAAACAACACAGAGAAAAAGCAACTTATTAACCACAAATTAAATTGAAGAGTAGCAATAATTCCAAACAATTGGGAAATTGCAAATTGTTGAAATTAAAAGTGAAAATCAATAACTAATTAATTAGCTGATAGGATGGAGGATACATTGGTTTTGATTTGAATGTGTACTGCCACTGAAAGGGCTTAATTTTACTAAAATTGAGTTTCTAATTAATTTGACTTAGCTTTTTCAATGAAACAGATACTGTTTTCTCAAATTTCTTGTCCAACAATAATATTCTTTACTGATATCGCGTATTTTATTTTTTTTTAAATTTATGTTAGTTTTTGTATTACCTTTTAAATGTTTGAAGGGTTTTACAATTAGAAACGGATAATAATAATAAAATGTAATGCCCAACGCACAATAACTTTTGTTTGTAAATATGTTTTCAAAATTTCCTATATGAGAGTGAGCAAGATAACTAGACCTAATGTCAAAAACCTGTTTACAAAACAAAAGTTATTGTGAGTTGGAAATAATGGTCAACGCACAATAACTCTTGATTTATAAACATGTTTTCAAAATTCGTCCTTCTTTCGCAGACAGATATTTCAGAATGTTTTCTATATTAAATCCTCAACATGCTGAATTTTTTGATCGTTAACGAAAAATAGAATTAAAATTAATATTATTAGTAAACATGTAAAGTAATGAGAAATAAAAATATGATTTTTTTCACTATTCGTAAATAGGAAAATGATATGACTTGATCAATCAATTTTTAAAATCTAAGAAAATACTTTTTAATAATTTTTTATAGTAATTATATAGATTATTTTTAAGAGACTTTGATATAATGATACGTAAAAGAATCTGCTATTTGGTATGAATTCAAATGCTATGCAAATGCAATACAGTGATAACTATATTTTCTATATTTCTTATCACCATTAAAAAGTGTATCAAAATAGCCAATAAAAACTCCAGAAGTGCAGGAAAAATTAAGGATTTTATGTTCTTAAGGGGTGAACACACACTTCGTAAAGTATGAAGTAAATTAATCTTGTGTAAAAACGATCATAATTGTGCATAAAATCCACACAACATAAGTTAAAAAAGATTGTCACAGAACCGGCACTGGTTCAGTATAAAACGGTTAATATTATGTTCAAATCCGGCACAACTTAAGCTAAATATGATTCCACTTATGTGTAATACACTCATAGCTTCAACACGAAATGGACAAATTACAAATAAAAAGCGCACAGCTTCAGCACAAGACGTTTAAAATTGAATATAAAATCGTCACAGCTTCTGAACGTTTAGTAATTTTGATCGTTTTATTCGGGTTCTGTTCAGATTTTGTTAAAAATCGATACAATATCGTTATTTTTGTATGAATTTTTGTTTAACCCATTCCTTACCATTGTATTATACATCATACGCAAATTGAGTGATTTTTGATGATTTATTTCTGAGCAATTTTTATCCGAATTGCTGTCGGGAATGGATTTTTAGTAACATTAGTTCTTGAATTACTTGAGAAAAATAGTCCGACAGAGATGAAAATACATTCTGTTATTATTTTCTTGCTTCGCGAAAGGTCATGCAAAATTTTTGCTCAAAATGGCGGACGGAAAATACGACATCTCGTCGAATTTGTTAAAATTGGCCTTCATCCTCTTTCCTGATTTGAATTCTAGTTACCAATTGGTGCTCTTGGATAGTCACTCTAAACAAAGTAATAGAGTTTGTAATGAATTAATGCACAGAATTTAAATTGAGTGACCGTTAAGACGTGTGTTTGACAGAGGCTCCCCGCGCCCCCATATGAGATAAAAAAAATTTCTTTTCAAAAAATTCATCTACTAATCTGTAGGAAACTAATCCCAAAATACGAATATTCTATCTCAAGTATTTCTGGTACATTGACTGAATGGGTTAATAGGTTACTTTCAGTTTAATAAGAAAACACGATGGTTTGTAGAACATTTAAAAAATATTTTTGTAAACATTTATTACTACAGAATCAGTGTTAGCAAGAAGAGACTGATTCTCTTCATGAACATTGTTTTCTGGGATAGGATGTCTTGGACAAGGTATATAGCAATTTAAAAAAAATATTAAGAAGAAAGAAGGAAATAATAATTTGAATGATTTTCCGAATATTGATGACTAATGGAAACCACAGAACAACTGGAACACTCCCTGAGCATGTAGGTTAAAAAATTATGCGTCATTTATATGGTTTGTTCAACCGGGTTGAGGTAAATTTGAACTTGGGTTGCCTGTAAATTTCACCATGCATTTTCGACGACAAGCTTTACGGCAAAAAAAACCTCAAAATATTTTACTGATTACAGAGAAATCTTTGATTGAGTAAAAAGTAAGAAAAATTGAACTTGATATTTGATAAGTATCAATCAATTTTAAATTTTTTACATTTTAACTTTACATGTTAAAAATGTAGCACATGTTAAAGTTTTTTTTACTATGTAAAAAATTCGCCCAACCTTGCAAGTGACAAACATTTACGAATTATTTAGTGGGTTATACGATTCATAAATTCCCAAGGGAAATTTACAAAGGTTTATGAATAATTTTACAAAAAAAAAAAATTTGTGTAGTAAAATAGTCAATAAAAGTAGCTAGATTTAGTTGCCTTAAATAACGTAATTTGCCTAAAATCACACAGTCCTAAAAATCGGACATACTGAGAGATTGACTATGTAAGTCAGCTTTAGTACACAAATACTTGTAAAGTGTCCGTCTTTGAAAATTTTACCCTAGTTCTCAAGCATTTGATAAATGATTCTTTAAAAATCTTCACGTGTGTGAAAATGCCCCACTCTACCCTATTCGATTTTCTGAAAATTTTCCTACCTGCATGTGATCTGCTGAGGGCCAGCTTGCTCGTGGTATAACTGGCGGAAGAACAGACAACAGGAGTAGTGGGAGTCCTCCCCCAATGCTAGGCGTCCTAGGTTTAGGTGGAGTACCTTCGTTGACAACACTAAGTTCTGTTTTCATGTGCCGACCTAGAGACATGTTAGAAGACGTGACAGACGATGCGGATTCTAGCAATCTCTCCAACTTCTGAATCTCAGCATCAAGAGCTGCCACTTCCTTGCGATAGACTCGATTCTGTACTTCAACCCGATATTGCAATTCACGCCTGTCGTCCATAACAAAACGTCGTGTATTGAACTCCATTTTGAGGCCCATACTTCGTCCAATTGGGTCCGCTACGTCGTCACCATGACTCCAAATATCATAGAGTTTAGGAAGAAATAGGAGACATAAAGTGGCCGTAGTAGACGTTAGAATAAGAGCGGCAATTGTGATAAATGCCAGCGTAACACGTTCAGATATGAGATTTGCCAGTACCACCACAATTGCGCTCGTGATAACGACAGAGTATACGGAAACTCCTATGTACTGGGAATCATTCAAAGCTGGAATCTTCACATGGCGAGTTTCCCATGCCATGTAGACACCCACAACGAGGAGAAGACCCTTATATGCATACAGGGCTCCGAGCCAACTGCTGCTGTGCTGTGACCGACAAACTTCCACCTAGAGGAAATCAATGAGATTGATTGTACACGTACAGGGAATGATAATTGATACAATATCGACTTAGTATGATCCCATCCTCAACAGCATCCCTCAACCCAAACTACAAATCATGTGATTGTTTGTGGAAAATTTACGGTGTAATGCAAATTGGTTAGCAAGGTAAACAATGTTGGAATTTCCGAGGGAATAAGCAATCTCTCGAGAGGAAATTTCTCGCTGACCGCGGAAAAAGTTAATTTACCCTCATTAAACATTAAGCCAAAGACACACCAGGATGGTCACTAAGGTGCCACGCGGGAGGGGAAATATATCTCGCAGAAAATGGACTGGTATGGCGTAATTAATTAATCCCAAATTATTTGGACATTTCACTCATCTCTTATGTACCCTATCTATCTAACTTTTTTTTTTTAACTTAAATTGAAATATAGGCTTTCATTTTTTATTCAAGATCACAGGGTGAAGAGCTTATAAAGTTTTAAAAGGGAGCATAGTCAAAACTTCCTGAACATTTTTCTTGTTAGGGGGAGGTGAGGCTACTTTGAGCTGTGGGACTAAATTGTTATACGACTTTTCCGCCTATTACTAAATGAAGCTGGACCTTACAATTATTTTATTTAGATCCACAATTACTTTGTGTATTCAAATTACATCATGTTAAAACCCAGTTTCCATTAGAAATATTCGAAAAAATCGTATAACAATATAACCCCACAGCTCAAAATAGCCCCACCTCCCCCTATTGAGAAAAAGTGAGGTAACGTGAAAAGAAAATTCAGCGAGAAAAATTAAATGATTTATTTTAGTAATGAAAATGAAGACTTGAATTAGTAACTGACATAAGCAAGAAATAAAGAAACTGAAGTAGTTTTTAGGTATGTATAATTTTAATAGATATAAAATTTTGTGACAATAAATTAATATGTGGAAAATGAGCTCAAATATCCAAATTATCAAATATCCAAAAGCTATTGATGAACTACTAAGTAAGTAAAGGAGTGTTAGGGACTTTAACTGCTTAAACTGCTCCATTCTGCAATAAAGCGGTATTCATTCTAGAGGTTCAGTCGTAATTCCCAAAAATTTCTAATTTCCACAATACAAGGAATTACAGTGATTTTTCATATAAGCTTTTGGATTATTTACCTACACTGACAATGAGAGAAATCAGAAAAAGTTAAAATAACATTCCGGAAATATTTTACCCTGCAGTATTGATCCGAAATCGGTGTAAATATTATGCTTTTTAGGTATTAGGGGTTAAAGTCACCCTTTTTCGTGTTAATTTTACCTTTAAAAAGGTGTAAAATTAACATTAAAAAATGTTGATATATTTTTACACCTACAAAGTGGTAAAATTATAAGGAAATAAAATTAATCGCATCCCCGTTTTTTTTTCTCAGTGAATACACAAATTATAGGTAATATTTTTCAAAAATCTTGTTTATTGAGTAATTATAGTAGTTGAACCATATAGACGAGCCTTATACTGGCTTCAGACTAGAGGTTTATGGCTGTTGAGACTTAGGCCGGATTCAGACCTAAGGTTTAGCCTAGTTTCCGATGGTCTGGAAATTAAAAATAGCAACCAATTTTATTGTTTCTTTATTTGAATGATCACTTGCCCATGTTATCCAATCTTAAGTAATAATTTTCTAAAAAATCTTGATTGATAAGAAATTAGAGAAGTTAAGCCACATGGCTAAGCCTTAGGTCTGAAGCCCGTATCAGCATTTAAGTCATAGTCTGAAAAATCGGTTTGTGGCTAGGCCCAAAAATTTGGAGATTTAGCTAATTTTTCCTTGAAACGAAGGTTTAGTGCTTTGTTAGTGGCTTATCGATGATAATGCACTCTTAGACCGTCTTCAGACTAGAGGTTTAGCATAGTTTCCGAAGGTCTGAAAATCCTAAATAGCAACCAATTCAAATTTGTTCTTCTGATTCAAATATTAATTCCCCTTAATAACCCATTTCTAAGTCAAAATTTTTCAAATATTTTAGACTAATAAGAAATTAGAGAAGTTAGGCCTTATGGCTAAGCCTTAGATCTAAAGCCCATATTACAGTTCACGTAGTACTTCAAAATTAAATTTCTCCACCATACTCAAAAGAAAAATAATTTGGTGTATGTATATTGTATATGTATAAGTTCGAAAACGCACTTTGTTTATGTTTTCGTAAAATGCCATTTAACTGCCTGCCAGATTCCAATGATGTCAGAATCTAAGCACTAAGTCTCAATTTAGGTCTGAAAAGGTTTCTGGTTCATTCTCAGTCATCCGCAGAGCCATGTTAGCGAGGCTATGAACCATAAACCTTAGCCTTAGGTCTGAAACCGGCCTTAGGTCTGAAGCCCATATTAGTCACGACTTCAAAATATCCGCAAATCTGAGGAATTTTATTGCTCGAACTGTACAGAGAGAGATGTATAAATAATTCCTCGATTTTGAGTGTTTTTTCGACTCCTTACCCCTTAAAAGGTCGTATTTTAGAATTTAGAAGAATTTGGGGAATCTGAAGTTTAGAGCTGTTCAATGTCCGTCTGATCGTCCTTCCGGATCCGGACGCTACCATGTCAAGAAGCCAAACGGTTAGAGACAAACGTGGGACCGTCGTCGGGGGACGCCCCATACGTCGACCCTGAGACCATTAACACGCCTCTCATTTCCCTTCCACCCCTCTTCTTCCCGTACAAAACCATATTTTTTAAAACGTTTGAAAACGCATTGTACGATTTTTTTTAATTTTTTTCATTGTTTTTGAGACTATTCAGTTGGAAAATTCGTCGTTATACGACAAACCCATTAAATGCTTGTTCCTAATACCACGCAACAACTGCCATTCACATTTTATAATTTATTTAAATAATTGGAATTGTAAAACTGTTATAACATGTACAAAATTTGGCATATACGATCAGTGATTCAGTGATTTCTGCCGTTTACCTGATGAGATCGGTAATGAAGTCGGTCGGCAGCCGCAATCAAGCATAGTGAGAAAATAAATTGAATTGAAATTGAAATTGAATTATTTCTAATAACGGTTTCTAAGGTTAAAAATGCTCTAAGAGAGCGTATTTCTTAACCAAATGATATCGTGTTTGGGCTTGTTGGAAAGGCCTTAGAATTTCCGATAAAAGTGTATCGGTTGCAATCGATTGGGAAACCAATAATGAACCGGTTCATAGCCGATAACTAATTTTTATCCCAAAATCAATTATATTATATCACTCCTAAACTATTTTGGATGATGTTTTCAATGATTCAATCTGTGCAATAAATCTGTTATGAACCGGTAAACGGTAAATGATGCGAAAGTACTTTTGAGGTATAGCGTCTAAGTTATGAGTTCAAGATTTCCGCAAAGCTGGGACGCTTTGCGCTATAACTAATTATGACTTTATGTCGTTAACAGAAATTATGGACAGGAATGGATCTTAGCGATTTTTTGTACAGAGAAGTTCTGTACGAAGTTTTCTAAATTAAACATGAATGAGAGGGAAGTAAATGCGTAACAAAGAATTATAGGGGTATTTCATTATTTAATATAATTCTAAGCTATTGCTTAGCTACTTCGCTATTTGTGAACTTTTTCAACAAAATAAACTCTCATTACTGCAGTGCACAAATAATTCCATAATCATTATCCCTTGCTCTTTTCGTTTATCTCCGTCGTTTTTGACGGCAATGAATGTTTGTCTGGAGGGTAAACTGTTGGTGTTCAAGAAGAGTCACAAAAGTAAGGAATGAGAAAATATATGGAGCTGAATGGAGCAATTTATCAAGATAGGGAAGAAGATTGAATTTTATTTTATAGTCTGGAGAATGATGAAAAAGAAAAGTAAATATGATGTTCCTCTTTTTTCACTCACCTGTGGCTGGTACACTACACTCCGGTCAATTGAACTAATCTCAAGACTTAGATTATTCAAGTGGCGCTCCATGGGATCCGTCACAATCCACAATGTCACCACCAGTCCGTCTAGTAGCAAGAGGGCACAGACTAAGGAGATTAACTGTGTATCTTGGAGCATTTTATCCTTGCACACACTCCCACCACTTCTTGTAAAGATACGATGAACTCGGTACGTTTTAGCGAACATTGAGCCAAAAGCCAAGGAGAATCCCGCAGATAGTAGATAAACCCGTGCCTGAAAATAAATAGCGCTTTAGTGAGCAATCGCCCTTAGTCTTATTTGTTCTTCAATTTGCCAAAAGTGCGCTTCTTCTCATCTCACAATTTATTTTTCCTTTTTGTCTTCTGAGAATCACAGCTAAGGAAACCCAACTATAAAAATGTCAAGATCAACGTTGATAGTTTCAGAGTTCCAAGTTCCATTTTATTCCAATTTACAGGAAAGATAAGGTATTTGTGGCTGACAGGCAAATCTTTAGAGCAATTTCTGTAATTGTCTCATGATGAAGTTGATAAGCTTAACTTAACAATTTTATTGCCACTAATAAGACTTTTCTTTTAAATCTAATTAATTAATATATTGTGAAACCAAATTTAAGAATAGATGTATTGTAGAAAATTACGTAGAGAAGGGTGGAGCAGTTCAGTCATGGACAACTTTGAAAATATAAAAATTTGGGATCGATACTATCTGGAATTAGTTAACTTGCACATTAGTTCATAATCGTTTGATAAATGCATTTTAAAATTACTTTCAGCTGTTTATAACAGTCCCATTCTCCCCTACAACATTAGGACAGGGTTAGCCATGACAGATACCAGATAAGAAACTAATGGAACATCTAAAAGTATATCAGTTCGAATTTTTACTTAAAATTTAACTATTCATGTATTTTTCTGAACGGATTTCACAAAAATTGATTTTATTTAAAAGGTCTTGAAATTTTTACTCGACTACAAAGATCTCATCTGGAGATGAATAGCTAAAAATCAAGGAAAAGCTGGGTGTTCAGGGCTGAAGTTTGATTCTCTAAAAGTGTTTTGGCGATAAAGATAAATGGTTTTCTATTTTCACAAAATGTTGTTGATGTTCGAAAATTTAAATTTCGTTTAAGAACTTTCGAACTGAATTTTCGAACTATATTGTCAAAATTTCTTGCAGATTTTTGACGAAATATCCATATTTTCTGTAAAAATTCTACGAAAAATAAATTTTCGTATAATGTGCGAAGTTGAGTCAAAATTTGACAGAATTTTTAACAAATGTTCCAAAAAGCATCTACAACATTTTTACAATAGTATTTCTGCTCTCAACTTATTATTGTTTATTAAGTGGAAGATATTACCTTTCTTGTCATTTTTATATTTTATTCTTAAACAAACAATATTTGTCCGAAATTATGGGGATTTCTCAGATTCCCTATGCAGAAATACTGTCGAAAATATGTATATTTCCTCTGATGGCACCGTTAAAATTAAAAAAACAAACGCTGACCTAAATCGAAAAGTAATAATTTGGTGGGGTAGAAGGTATTTTTACTTCTTTTTGTCCACGTAGTTGTTTTAGTAGGGTAAAAGGAACACCTATTGACCTCTATACCATTTAGAATGCGAAATTCGATCACTTAACCTTATCGAAAAACGCAGATTAATTAAAACAAAACGTTATATTGCTTAGATTTTAGTGAATGTATTAAATAAATTTCAACATTTTTGCAAAAATGTCAATGGGCTCAAACAGAAGTAGATTTTGATTCTCCAATAGTGTCTTAGATGAAAGGTAAATGGAACTCTATTTGCAGAAAAGGTTGTTGAAGTTCGAAGAATTCAAATTCAATTTCGAATTTTCATACTAAATTTTCGAACAAGGTGAGGAAAATTTATCAAATATCACACTAAAAAGCTGGCAAAAGAGAGTTACTCAGTGATTATGGAGTGATTAAATACTGGGGCAAGAACAGTAAACGTCGTTGTTTTATTTTTTTCCTCACAACAATGTGAAGACCAACATATTTTGACACTTGAGCACTTCGAAATTCGAACAGGATGTAACTTCCGCCACCGTGCGAAAGTATTAAGAAGTAAGAAAGTCTCTTTTTTGGATCTTCAAATAGATTTTCGAATTTTTCAAGATCTACTTCTGTACGGAAAGAATAGGGGTTCCCTGTCGAACAGGTGATCTTTCGATCCTACCTCTTATTTGAATTTCGAAGGATCTCAAATGTCAATGTCCTTATATGTCAGTTTTTATTTTGTTGTGAGGAAAATCAAACCAATATACGACTTATAATATTTCTGAGCCATGCTTAAGTCCTTTGAACTTTTTAAGCAAATTTTTTGATATCTCTTTCTGTGATTTACAAACTCTTATAACATTAAGAGAATCATAGTACAAAACTTCGTAATTATATTTAAATTTTTCGGACATCAACGACTTTATGCAAACAGAAAGCTCCAATTATATAGCATGACCGATATGCTTTTGAAAATTCAAATTGCGGCTGTATGAGCTTAGCAATATTGATATTATAAACATTTCGAGAATCGAACAAGTAATAGACCTACGCAGAAAAAAATATTCTGTAAAAATGTTCGTAAATGTTTGTGAATTCCCATGGGGAAGTTAATAAATGCTCGTGGATCGTATAACCCACAAACATGTTCGTAAAAGTTTGTACTTTTTTCACAAACATTGTTCGTAACATGATCACTTGACGAGCATTTTTTGTACTTTTACAAACATTTGTTCGTAAATGTTCGTAAACACGCAAAAAATGTTCGTAAAATTTTGTCATTTGTTCGAAAATGTTTGTTTTCCTTTCGTACATTTTACGAACATTTACGAACAAATGACAAAATTTTACGAACATTTTTTGTGTGTTTACGAACATTTACGAACAAATGTTTGTAAAAGTACAAAAAATGTTCGTCAAATGATCAAGTTACGAACAATGTTTGTGAAAAAGTACAAACTTTTACGAACTTGTTTGTGGGGTATACGATTCACGAGCATTTTGTACATTTTGTAACTCCCCCATAAGAATTCGCAAATATTTACGAACATTTTTACAAAATATTTTTTTCTGTGTAGTGGAATTATCAAGAAATTAAGACGTATTTTATTTAGTTTACCAAACTCTTGCAGTGAATACATTATTAATGGATTTATTGTAATAATGGGGAAAACACGGGCAGAATTAGTCAGGGGAAGAATTAGACAGTGGGGTATCTTAGTTTTTCTTAGAAAGAATATTGAGCAAACTACTTATACAGAGTAATTAATGCCACACACCACACAGTGAACCTTCAAATGATGGGAATTTGCTGTTTGATTGCAAAGAGAGCTAGTTTACAAAGAGAGCTAAAATGCTAAGAGGGAATCTCGTCTCATGGAGTTAATAAATTATCTATCTTATCGCTAAGAAATGACGACTTAGCTCTTTGCAACCAAAGAGAAAATATGAATCATTTGTAGGTTCACTGTGTACGAACCATGCATTCCCCTAAGTCTGATTCAAACATGTTTTTCACAAATTACAGCCAAAGAAAAAAAAACTTGATGGGTAATACGGGCTTCAGACCTGAGACTTAGCGAAGTGGTTTAACTGCTTTAATTTCTTATCAATCATGTTTTTGGGAAAATTTAACTTAGGATTAGATTATTAAAGACAATAACCTATTAAGCTCTCAAAAAGCAATTAAATTGCACGCTATTTAGGATATTGAGACCTACGGGAACAGGGCTAAACCCATGAAGACCGCTTAATTCTGCCTCGGTCTCCCCTAATTATGTACAACAATTTCTGTTAGTGCTAAATGTAGACTGTTACTAAATTTTGAATCACAATGACTGTGAACTATCAGGACTTTTCATGCAGTTTCCGTCCAATAAATCCTTGGTTAAGATATTCCTAAGAAAAAACTGAGGATAGGAAATCAAGCCTTAAGTGCGTTCTTGTGTTTGCTGGAGAGGTTTGGAGGAAAAAAAGCCAATCAATGAGAAACCCTTAATCAGAGGAAGAAGAACAAAAAGCAATATAATGAGGAGGAATGCGCCAATTTGCACCGCCTTGTCCCACCCACACAACCCCCTCCCTCTAAGCACTTGCAAAATCAATTCACTGATGAAACGCAATTTTAGTTGAATTTTAGTGTCACCAAACCCACTCAAAATTGGGGATTTTGATGGAAAACGAGGAGCTTTCGAAAGGAAATTTCTAGTGAAATGCAAATCTATGAAATACTCTCATTACTTATTCATACAAGTCATCATCTACGGATGAAGTTTGGCTTCAACCGAGGCAGTAAATTTACTCAATTTCCTACTAGTTTTGTGCAATTTCACCTTAAAACCCCAGATCCTACCAAACTCTATTGCATGAGGGTGAGATGGAAATTAATGTAAGAGAAACAATGTTGAGCAAATAGAAATGGGGAATGAATCAAATGGTCTATATGAATCCTCCCACATAATTGGATACTAGGCATAATTTAAACTTCAACACAAACATAAGCTAGTTAATTGTTGTTTTCCCAACTTTCTTCATGCCTAACACAAATTATTATTTCCTCAGTCACAATTTGTCCAAGAACAAACTTGACCACTTTAATAAATACATAATTAAATCGAGCTTTTCTGTATGGGACAGGAATTTGAAACCATTATACCGGCAGGAAAAGCAATTTTCCTGTTCATCATTTAGGTCCATCTGAGCTGTCCATCAATATGTCTTTCATAAATTGTGAAATCAGAGATGGGACTTTCACAATTTTTCAGCAAAAGTTGTGATCCTGGGCGTTAAGGGTATATCAATTTCCTGAGACTCACGTCTCTCCATTTTCCAATAAGTGATTTTGTAATTGGCATAAAAGGGGAAGCACTACATTCTTCCTCTGTCCCATAACCAAGACATTTTAAAGAGATTGATGAGGTAGCTGTTTAGATATTGTAGAAATCCTGTAACACGTGTGCGATATTATTTGGTTTTGATAAATAGTTTTTAAAGTAAAATAATAATAAATCTCTAAATGAATTTTTCCTCTGCTATTCACATGTGTCAGAAAATCGTGGTAGAACTTTATTGTATGTACATATTGTTTCAATTTATCATGAACGAAATATTTTAAAGCGTTTTTTTGTGTAATTTTTGTGAAATTTAAATGCATTTAATATTCATCAGTATCAGTTTTCGTTTTTTTTTTTAAAGATATACATTTTAATATTTGTACGATATTATAATATTCGTGATGTAAAATCGAACCAATAATAACCATAGCAATTTTCTTTCTTTAAAATTGGCCACTCAATGAGTCCATTGGCAGAGTGTTTGCTCTATGATATAAGGGTTTCGAGTTTCAGTCCCTTTTAGGTCATCAAGATTTTCTCTGGAATCTCTGGCATTAAAGGTATTCAAATTACTTCCAGTGAGCATAAAAGGTTTTAAAATTAGGTTTAAAATTTTATCATCAGACTACATCTGTTCTTAACTGGAAATGGATTGGTAAAGTATTTAATTGATTTATGTTTTAGAATATTACAGTAGTACATATCCTTATGCTTGGTTAAAGATAAT
Source organism: Phlebotomus papatasi (assembly GCF_024763615.1). NCBI lineage: Eukaryota > Metazoa > Arthropoda > Insecta > Diptera > Psychodidae > Phlebotomus > Phlebotomus papatasi. Next base: position 60,873,594 of record NC_077224.1, read on the forward strand.
CTACAAAGAATCTTTGATAACTTCCCATATGTGGACATTATGTAAGAGCGTTTTTTTCCTTTTCTTCCGATCAGTTTTAGTCTCATTCAAAACTTGGTTTTAGAACGTCTATAGGGGAGCATTGTTCCCATAAAAATTTCCAGCTTTCACCCCCCGGAGACAACGTTTCACAACTTTATCTTATACGGGTTTCAGACCTAAGGCTTAACCACAAGACTTAACTTCTCTAGATATTTATCAGTCTTAAATTTTTAGAAAATTTTGACTTAGAAATGGATTATTAAGGGGAATTATTCTCTTTGAATCAAAAGCACAAATTAAATTGGTTGCTGTTTAGGATTTTGAGGCTTTCGGAAACTGGGCTAAACCTCTAGTCTGAAGACGGTCTTAGCGTTTCAGATGAATTCTGAGAAATGATGTCACGTTGTTTGTCCGTCTGTCCTTCTGCATAGAGCCCTAACGGTTAGTTACAATATTCAAACTATATTTCCAGAAATTTTCATTTAAAAATTTATCCTGTGGGACTTGATTTTTGGAGACATTTTTATAAAAAAAAACATACTATTCGGTGGACAAGACATCTCGGAATTGGTTCATCTGCTAACCAGAAACAAAATATTTCCTGTTACCTGTTGAGTTAAACTAGTCTTTGAACGAAGTTTTTTTTTTTTCAAAAAATTAAATTTGAATTTTCAAGAAAATTTCATGCACAAAAATACCAGTTTTGACGAGTTTTACACTACATTTCGTCTTGTAGAACATAGAACAAGTTTTCATCAAGTAAACATAAAATCCTTCGTTCAAGGATTAGTTTAATTTATCGGCTAATAGGAAATATTTGATTTTTAAACTTTATATACACCAATTCCGAGAAAACTTCTTCACAGAAAAGTATGTTTTTATTTTCAAAAAAATCTCCAAAAATCAGGTTTCAATGAGTAAATTTTTCAAATTTTTAAATAAAAAATATAGAAAATAATAGTTATGTTAATGTTGTACTTTTATATGCCTGAGATCTAAAATTAAATTTTCTTTTTAATTTACTGAGAAAAGCTGAGCAAATATTTTATTTATTATAGTTTTCTGGACCCACGCAACCCCTTAACTATCTTGATAGAATGCGTAAATGAGAATATATTGAGTTTTTTTTATGTAAGAAGTGTAAGAATCATTACGCCCGTTTCGCTCAGAATCATTGAAAAAGATTATTTAATTTAATTAATTATCAAGCAATTGCAACTCATTAGTAACAACAATGCCAAATTGATGAATACTCTATTTTATTTTTTAAAGATGTTTGAGAAAATATTTAAATTTTTCACAAAATAATCGTTTGACTTTCCATGCGATTTAAACCAATTGCATTAAGCACTTCAATCAATCACTCTAAAAGTTATTACGAGATCTGGAAGCGTTATCGTACGACAACAATAAATTTGTTTTGAACATGGAATTTTATTATTTTTTACTAATAATTGAAGTCAAACTTCAATTATATTTATTTAACACTAAACCTACCGAGCCCGGTCAAATTGACCTTTTGGGAATATTTCTAATATTTACGTAGACTTAAACGTTCAATTGTTACTATCTAAGTGCACGAATTTTCTTAATTATGTGCTATATTTTTGAGCGTTTACTTGGTTTGGAGATTAGATTTTCCGACAGATTTGGACAAAATTTGATTCACTTGTATTCAGTTTTAGGATGCTATAGAATAACTAAAATAGTAATAATGAAAACTGTAGAAAGGATTTTTTGGGGATTATTTACACCTAAAGGATGAAATGTCCGCCTTGATTACCTCTAAAACACATCCCAAAATGAAAGGAAAGTGTGCCAAATTCCGGCCAGCTTGCAATTCCGGCCACCTTTTTGTTCCTCGAATTTCCATGAATTTTTAGATTTTACATACTCTAGGGATTATACAATGCAAAAGAATAACCAAACATGTGGCTTCGACAAACGAGATGACGTGAAAAAAACATTGGAAGAATTCCCGAAGGGCAAGGAACTATGAGAATGAAGGTGGCCGAAATAGGGCACCAAAGCTATATCTACATTTTTATTCATTTTATAATGTATCAAGAATGATTTTAAAGTAAATAAAGACGATAAACTTTCTACAAGGTTCTAAGCAACACTCCTTAAGTAGAAGGAATGAAAAAAAAATCAATTCCTATTAAAGATATTACATTTCAAACTTGAGACTTTGACGCTTGCATGCAACTATGTCGAAATTTGGTACACTTACCCTAATGTTTTTATTATAAATTTCAAAATAAATTCAGGTTTTAAAGCATGGTTATACTGATTTGATTTACCTGGCACATTATCTACCAATTTAAGATTTTTGAACGAGATGGAAGGTAACAGTGGTAAACTGTTGCGTGTAAATTTGTCAGATGATTTCATTATTTGGCAGAGCTTGAGGCTTTTCATTAGATTTATGACCACAAACAGGTGCCAGATTACGACATTTATTCCCAGCCTGGGCCTATAGTAAATTCTCCACATGTGGTTTTGCTGATAGTCAACCCCAATAACCTACAAGCTCCTGGCAGCCACTTTTCGACAACATTCCAAACATATTTTGTGGGAATTTGAGAGACATCACGCTGCCAACACAACAGAGAAAATGGTTAAGGATGAGCGTGGGAAGATCCTCTAATCAACATTTATGTGGTGCTTTTATGGGTGCTTTTGATGGGATTTTGTGACAGTATCACCCTTGCGTGCAATGCGTTTTTTTTTTTCACTGTGAGTCCAAATACGACCTATTCCGAGTTAGAGACAGAGATGAATTACCTGGTAAACTTTATGAATGGAATGAGGGGCTCAATAAATAATTTACTGCACCTAAATGAGTTTCTGAATTCATGTCCTTGGAGGACAATAAATGATTTTCTTGGCTGTGACAATTCAAGAGGAGAAAACTCTTCCCTTGGGAAAATCTCCCAAGCTTTCCTCTGGCAGCATAAGAAGCATTCATGTAATGCCTCACATATCCTTTGTATCCGTATATATTTGTATATTGCCTATCTAGGTAGCATTCAAGTTACATGTTAAAAAATTTAACCATTCCCAAGCATTATCTTCCATCTAAAATCTAAAGTTAGATTTTAGTTTCCTTGTGACCTAAAAATTTATAACATGTAGATGGACTATTCTTCCCATTTAAAATTTACTTAGAAATTAAAATGAACAGATTTATGCACAAAAACTCGTAAATTTGTTTTATGTAATAGTCACGAAATCTTCGCTCTTGAATATCTGGCAATTGAGTTGTTTACTTTATTGGTGACTTTATTGAAAAACTGGTTGTTGATAGATAGTAAAACGTTTCCATTTATTATCAACAAGTAGGGTGAAAATTACCCGTTAAAAATCATTGTCTTTTAATCATTCAAATAAACAATTTGTTGATGAAATAAAATACCCCAGTGCGCAGTGGATTAAACTGTTCTATATTTCTTTCAGAACTATGCTGACAATTTTTTTTTAGTCTAGTTAGGTTTGACCAAGAAACTTTATAATGAATGTCTGCAAATGCTCATTGAGTCCAATTAAAATATACCCAAGAGGCAAAGTATAGCAACGTTAATTTTTTATCAAAAGGCACTAAGTGATGCATGAAAGAAAGTCTGCGAGTTGCAGTTTTGAAATTAAAATTTGCATGTCAAAAAGAAATCTCATACTCATAATAACATTTGCACCATCTGTGATGGAGCTATTATTTGCATTTAATTAAAAATTGATTTTTTTAAAATATTTCAGTCCAATCACGGAAGTCATTAAAGTTTCGTATGCTTTTAAAAACTATACGATCAGACGAAATTAAACCCAAATATCTTATATCATCAAATGTTTAATGACATTTAATTATGTTAAAGTGCTATAAATGTTATCCAATTATTGTGCTATAAATATTATCCTTCTTTGGTATAAATTTTATACCATTGTGATACAAATTGTTATTGCATGTACTAGAAGTTTTATGTCATTGTGCTATAAATATTAGGGGAAACTGGGGCACCACCAAGCACTAATTTTTATTTCTAAACTATTTGGACTATCTCGACCATTCCTTTAGTGGACAAGCATCCCTATAGTGCCTATAAATTCCTATCAGTCTTATCCTCTGATATCCAATATCCGATTAAAAAATCGCAGTGTTTGGTGGTACCCCGTGTTTGGTGGTGCCCCAGTTTCCCCTACCCCTTTTTGGCATAAATTTTGTCTCATTATGGTAAAAGTTTCATTCCAGTGTAGTATGTATTTTATCACATTACAGTTTCAATTTTATCTCTTTATGGTATCACTGTCATGCAATTGTGGTATAAATCGTATCTTATCGTGGTATAAATTATATCTCATTTTGATATAAATTTTCATTACCTTGTTGTATAAATATTATCCCATTTTAATAATTTTATCCCATTGTCGGATAAATTTTGTCAGTTTTAGAAAGATATTTTTTTCAAGAATTTTAGCCATATAGGGTAAGTGTGCCAAATTCCGGCCAGCTTGCAATTCCGGCCACCTTTTTTGTTCCTCGAATTTTCATGAATTTTTAGTTTTTACATACTCCAGAGATTATACAATGCAAAAGAATAACAAAAAATGTAGCTTCGACAAACGAGATGACGTGAAAAAGACATTTGAAGAATTCTCGAAGGCCAAGGAACTATGAGAATGAAGGTGGCCGAAATAGGGCACCAAAGCTATGTCTACATTTTTATTCATTTTAAAATGTATTAAGAATGATTTTAGAGTAAATAAAGACAATAGACTGTCTACAAGGTTCTAAGGAACACTCCTTAAGTAGAAGGAATTAAAAAAATCAATTTCTATTAAATATATTACATTTCAAACATGAGACTTTGGCGCTTGCATGCAACTATGCCGAAATTTGGCACACTTACCCTATTTTTGTTATATTTTTAGTTATCTCAAAAGCAAAAACACAAATACTCTTGGGCTTACATTAATAATAATAATAATGGTAGCACAACGTTCCATAGAGGAACTAGGCCTTCCCGCAAGGGGAATTCGGGACATCCATTAATATTTTTCCTCATACAGGGATGGGGTTGTCAGTCCCATGCCCCGTGTAATTAAGTGCAATCAAGCTCACTGGATGCAATCCGAATACCTTTAACTCCAGAAAAATTCCTGGTGACCTAAAGGGGATTCGAACCCGGGACACTTGCATTATAGAGCGAGTGCTCTACCACTTGACCCACAGAGTACCCTTGGCGATCAAAAATCTATTCAAAAACACCCACTATTTCAGGCGTAACACGTTTTCGAATAAATAAAAAAAGTAAATCCGAGAAAGGTAAATCATTTACGGGTACTACACCGATTTATGAACGATTAAGTCCGATGCAGTCAAGTTGGAAATTTCAAGATCTTTTATAAAAATCCAAATTTAAACAAATCGGTTCAAACAAGGTCCTCAAAAGTGGTTAAATTTTGATCTTCGAAAATCCGATATCGAAATGGTTTTCGAACATGGGTATCCAAGGACCAAATATTCGCTTTGACCACTTCCAAACAATATTCGAAAATGAAAGAAATCGTAGGAACAGTTTTCGAAATAAACCAAAAAACATGGTTTTGGAGGGGAAAGTTGGGGGAAAATTGTCCTAGATAATGTTGACTTATGAGGGGGACGTCGAAGACCGGCTTTCGATATCTCTTATCATTTGGCGTCTAGTCGTGTCATAAATTAAAAAAAAAATGAATTATATAACTGCTCTCTCTTTGAGTTCGAGCAGTAAAATTTTAAATTTGATAAGAAATTTTGCTATTACTTCTAATACAAAATTTATCATTTTTTTTCAAAGTCAGTGACAAGCATCTGATACTGAGTTACCTAATTTTTACTAAATACGGAAAATGTGGTTAGAATTTGTTACTTGGGTATTTTTTGAATTTACATAAAACTTGCAAAAGCTTTTCCATTAGCTCTTTAGACAATTTTTTACATTCGAATGCTCTCAAAGAGAAAGATGTCCTGGCATAACAACATTGAGAATTCTCGCAACAAACTGCATTATAGTCAAAATTAAATTTTCTTCTGAATTCGACTTCATTAAATTGGCCTCAAAGTGCACCACAAATTAGTACTTACTTTATAATTCTCTCTTGGCATTGCACTTGAGATAAATTTTAAAATTTTATCATCCTTCCCCAACCAACTTACTTTTCATTCATTTTTGCGTTTCGTCTTTTGGTGGAAACAGGGTATGAGAAGACGATTGAAAGAACTAGAAATACTTGGAGAAGATAAAAAAAGTAAATTTTCTTCCCATTCAAGCAGATGGGGAAAAATCCTCGAGATTTATGAAATGAATATCTCTTTGTGTAGAGTAAATTATCAAAGTGGATTTATGACATTAAAATGGCACTTTAGAAATGGTTGAGTAAATTCATTTTGCGCTTCTTGAGCATCAAATCTCTTCAATAGAAGAAATCGTACATTAATGTTGGCAAAATGAGAAAATTAGCGTCATTGAATTGTTCTCTGGAGAAATTCCGAATAAAATGGTGAATTGGACTCAAGTTGGTAAAGTTATTATAAAAATGCTGAAACATTTATGTAAATGAATCTCAGTTTAATTTTATTTGTCGTCATTGTATCTGCAAAAGGTGACTCGAAGCAGCATCATTAATTTTTAATGTATTTTAGTCTTACAATGAACTAAGCAAGAACATTGCAAATTATACCAAGAAATTGCCAAAGAACATCTTCTAGGGAAGATATCTTCAAATCGTATTATGTAATTTTATTCTTCAACAAGTACACCATTAAATATCGAGCATCTAACGAGACAATATAATTTATCATTGTTAGCATTTTATTTTGCTGCCAAATTGGCATTATGTGATGGAGAGAAGATGGGCCAATTTGATGGTGGAATCATGGCAAAAAGGAAAGATATACTTACTGTACAAACAGTGGAAAAAGCCACTTCCGTGGCCGGAAGTGTTGAGTAGTCGAGCCCAAGAAGAATTACTGCCATGTAGACCAAAATACATCCCACAGCTGTTATGTTGCTCAATTTGGGACTCGACAGTTTTATTGCTCTGCCAAAAAAGAAAAGGATAAAACTGTACTTTAGGACAAAATTCATGACTTTTTAATACTTTCATGATGGATTTTAGAAAGCACTCTCATGAATTTATGCGGGAGTTAAAAGACTATTTAAGAAAACCCTCTCTTTATTTCTTCACCATAAAATAGGATTAACAAATATCCTAGAGTTATTTTACTCACAAAAAGCAAAGCACAACCTAAAGGTGAAAATCAAGTCTTGTGCCCCACTTCTTCTCCCTAAAAAGTAAGTATTGTGAGAATATTTATGAAGGTTTGCTGTAGTGGAACTTATATTTGCAAATGAATTTTGAAAATAAAATTCTTAAGGCTTCTGTATAAAATTCAATTTGAAAAATGAATTTCTTTGACAAAGAATTCCAAACATTAATACAAAATTCCGTGGTAGGACTTTATTAAAATGTCCTTTCATTTCAGAAGAAATCTGGCAAACCTCTTTTCTTATTTAATTGCAATAAAAATTGATTATAAAACTAATTGCAAAAGCCAATTACAAGACTTCAAAAGTTTCTCACGCTCTTTGGCTTCAAACAGTTCCAATTTTACCTTATATTCCTTTGAAAAAAAAAAACTTGCAAAATAAGGCAATATATTTTAACAACTTGTCTTAAGTCACACTTTTCCTGAAAAATTAGGTCATTCATTAAATAAATATATGGTAAAAATATGAAATGTTCGAAGCCACAGTGTAGGGGAGACTGGGGCAAAATTTTTCAAAACAAAAATTTCAAAATTCACTATTTTATAAAATAAAAGAGACTGAGGCTTGAAATTTTTATTATAGAATTATAGATAACCTTCATGAACCTTCTTAAACTTAGGGGGAAGTGGGGCACCTTTGAAATGGGGTAACTTTGAAATCATTTTTTTCTCGCTTATTTTTAAGAATTTGAACGCTATGTATGATAAAATGACTTTAGTTCTACAATTAGTGTTAAATTAATGATCCTCTTTTTTAAATTTTAAGATATTAGAAGCAATTTGCAAAACAGTCTCAAACTGTAATTTTGCTCTCGAAGTTTTAGGTAATTTTCTTCACAATAATAATTCCTACCAAAAAAGCACTGCTAGGGTTAATATGCATAATAGATTACTACAAAAAATTAGACCCAGAATAGCTTATTATTATAATTTAGCAGTAATTTTTCAGAAATATCTTTTGGGGCAACATTGAAATTTAAAATGGGGTAACTTTGAAGCACTTCTGGCAAGACTTATTTTCAAATAACCTTACTTTTCAGTAGACAAGCAGACATATACAGAAAGTTATGTGTCAGTGATGAATTTCGTTTAATTTACTTAATAAATCCTTTGTCTTGTTCTAATCAACTGTAAAGACTGTGAAGATGGTAGTAGCTCCTTCTTTAATAGCTTTATGGAAAGCTGTTCCTAAAATATGTTCACTTTCCTGACCACTCTGTACTTATTGGAAGCATTGACTGACAGTTCCTCAAAACACATCATTTCCTTGTTTCATTTTTTTTGACAGAGTTTCAGATGCATTAGGGTTACCATACGTAACACACCGCAAAAATTGATGTTTACCTGCATATTTTACACACAAAACATGATTTAAAAATTTCTTTCATTGCTCAAACGGATTTTTAAGTTTATTAGACTATGTTCTAACTGTAAGACTGCTCAAAATCAATTTTACTTATAAAATAACACACAAAAAATGTCTTACAAATGTACCCTGAACCATTTCAAAGTTACCCCACATGGGGTACATTTGAAAAGAATGTCGTGATATTTTAATTTTCCATTTTAGGATATATCAGAAGTTTTTACGCCCAAAAAATAAATATGTTATGAATCACAATTAGTAAGAGACTTTATTTGTGATATAATTGATTTCATTCACTATGTCTATAAGGCAGCAAAAAAGTCCAAAGTCGGAACTTCATTCTCATTTCAAAGGTGCCCCACTTCCCCCTACAAAGTTTCAAGAGATTCGAGGAAGGATTATGTAAAATAAAAAATAATGAAATTTTGAGCGTGAAGAATTTCGGTCCGATGGGGTGTAGCAAGAATTGACGGAAACACTAGACCTTTCTTGACTTTCGCAATTTTATTCTTTACGACGTTTCGAGGATGAATGTCCTCTTCATCAGGTATCGAATTTTGTTGGGAAATTTTGAGCCCTATTTTTGGAATATTTGGTTTACAGAAAATGTCAATACTGATTAGCTCAATTTAACCCATTCAGTCAATGTACCAGAAATACTTGAAATAGAATGTTCATATTTTGGGATTAGTTTTCTACAGATTAATAGATGAATTTTTTGAAAAGAAAAATTTTTTATCTATTATAGGGGCGCGGGGAGGCCCTGTCAAAAACACGTCTTAACGGTCGCTGAATTTAAATTCTGTGTTTTAATTCATTACAAACTCTACTGATTTAGATAGAGTAACTATCCAATAAAACAAATTGGTAACTAGAATTCAAATCAGGAAAGAGGTTGAAGGCCAATTTTAACAAATTCGACGGGATGTCGAATTTTCCGTCCGCAATTTTGAGCAAAAATTTTGCATGACCCTCCGCGAAGCAAGAAAACAATAACAAAACGTATTTTCATCTCTGTCGCACCATTTTTCCCAAGTAATTGAAGAACTAAAATTACTCAAATATCCATTCCCGACAGCAATTCGGATAAAAGTTGCCCAGAAATAAATCATCTAAAATCACTCAATTTGCGTATGATGTATAATACCATGGTAAGCAATGGGTTAAGCACATTTCTCGTTAAGATAGAGAAAAATTATCTTTGACAAAGTTGTAGAGGAATAAATTTCCTATAAAAATATGTCAATTTATATAGCAATTTTGAGAATCTCTGCAAAATCGACTTTTAGAAAATGATTCGAAAATCACATTTCTTTCGAGATAGAGGAAAATACTCTTCTGCAATGTTGTAGAGTTATACATTTCTTATAAGAATATGCTCATTATAAAATGTTTAAGTTTTCTCAAAGCTCGTGAAAGAATTAAATATGTGTTTTGACAAGTTTTGCCCCAGTCTCCCCTATGCGTAGTCTTAAAGCTTTCCCCTGCTGCTCAAATATGTTTTCTTTTTGCTGCACAAATAATTTTTTACTGCTTATTTTAGTTCATTCCTTGATGAACTAGAGAATTTAAATTATTTTTATGTTCAACGTATTCGGAAATTATATTCCCCATATCTGCCGAAATATATAAAAGGGCGCTTAATGTATATGTGTGTATGTACAATAAATCTATTTGTATTCATTTAATTAGTTTGTAATTAAAATAAATTAAATTTCAATTTAATTTTCAGTTTATGTTTTAACTGGCACAAAAATGCATAATTATTGCTATTTCATTTCTACTGTTTTTCTCTACAAAATATTTCAACCTGAAAATAGCACGGTAATTGAACGAGTAATTGCAGAGTTTCCCGGAGAAAAAAAAACCCTCCCCCAATTCGTCTGAAAACAGTTTTAAAAAGGTAGTGCAATTTAGCAAACAATGAAACTCACTTGAGCTTGCGGAAGTGGAGATTGAAGGCGAGAAAAGCCAGTGCTAGTGTTACACCAACGGATGCCAATGAGGTCATAGTGTAAAATGCCACGGGAGCAATAGTTGCAATTCGCAGCTTAAATACTCGCTTGGCAATTGGCACTTGCCCACTCTGCCATTGTACTGTCATACATTCCGGACACTTGAAGTCCAAATGTTGCTCTCCAGGGTAGTAGAGGGCCACCGGATTGAGCTTTCCACGTTGGATTTGGTAAAAGGCGGAAGTACCCACCCTATCAGCTCCACTAAACGACACTGGACCCTGGAAAGAGGACACAGAAGAAATGTTTAAAAAAAAAAATTCAATAAACACAATTTATCCACAACTTCCCTATCTCTTATTCTACTGGAGGCAAGAGGGATAGAAGTTAAATTGTGCTTTTCTTTGAAACACGATATTTCAATCGATTTTCATTCTCTTTTTTTTAAGTGCAGAAGATTTCCTCAGATTACAGAGGACGGAATTTTTTCTTCTGTTCTTTTGCTGAATTGACCAAATTTATCCATAAGGATGTGGTTTGCGCCTTTTACGCTTTTAAAACATCCTCTTTTGTTGTGCGTTATCTTATTAAATTTCTTCTCAAAAAAAACTTTAGGGGAATGTAGGCATGGTTCGCACAGAGTGAACCTTCAAACGATGCGAATTTTCTATTTGTTTGCAAAGAGCTGACTTACCATTTCTCATCTCGTCTCATGAGCTTAATAATTATCTACACTAAGAAAAAAAACTAAAAAGTTAAAAAAATCTATGGTAGAGTTGCATTAACTCTACGACTATCGATGTGATTGTTGCTCTTTTTCGTTGTAAAATGTAGTAAATAAAAGTTGAAACAACTCTTCGTGCGAGTTGAATTAATTCGTCAGATATCGATGTAATTATTACTCTTTTTCGATGTAAAAGTTCAGCTCGACTGAAGTATATGCTTAAGTGTTTTCGTTTTAAGAATATACTTCAGTCAAGAAGATTTTCGTGTGACAAAGTTCATATGGAACATTAGGGGAATGTTAGAGAGTAATCTATAAGGTAAACCTAGAGGGGTAAACCTAGAGGGGATTCTATAGAGTAAACCTTGAAACAACGCAATTTTTCTCTTTGTTTGCAAAGAGCTAGTTCGTCATTTCTTAGTCATAAGATAGATCATTATTAAGCTCATGAAACGAAATGAGAAATTGTAGGTCAGCTCTATGCAAACAAAGAGGAAATTCACATCGTTTGAAGGTTCACTCTGTGCGAATCATGCGTACATTCCCCTAACTAAAAATATGCTTAACAGTGTTTCAGGAAGACATGTGCGTGCATCATACGTGATATTTCACTCGGCATAAAGGGAACTTGAGATCAAGAAAATAATAATAAAGAAAATGATAAAATAAATAAAAAAACACAAAATTGCAAAATCTATCCATTTTGTAATTTGAAAGAGTTATTTTAACTCCAAAAAAGATTTTTTTTAACCGTTGGAACAAGTTATTTTAACTCTTAAAACGAGTTATTTTCAGTCTTAAAAAGAGTTCTTTACTTTTTTTTGTCATGTGAATTTTAGAAAAAAAAGTTAAAACAATTCTTCCGAATATTACACCTAAATAGAAGTAAAATCAACTCTAAAATATAGTTAATCGAAAATCACAACGAAAAAGAGTCAATTCAATATCGATTCGAGTAAGTTTTACTCGATTATTTTTCTGAGTGTATTTTATGGCTAAGAAATGACGAACTAGCTCTTTGCAAACAAAGAGAAAATTTGCGTTGTTTGAAGGTTCACTCTGTGCGAACCATGCCAACATCCCCCTACATTACCCTGCTGACTACTCGAAAGTTTGTAACTATTCATATAAATCTGAAGATGAAGGTTATAATCAGAATTTCAAAATATGCTTGTATAAAAGCCTTTAATAAAATGTTTGCTGTAAGTTTAATAGAGATGAATGCAATTCATTAAAAAAGAATTTAACTAGATTTTTACAAATTACATTTTATTTCTCTTAATTCAGTATTATTTTTTCTCAAACTCAAAGAAAGAATATCCCTTAGATCAGAAATTGTTGTAACTGACTCATCACCTTAATGGCGTCTACACACTAGAAGCAATTTTCATAAAAAATGCCCTTTTAAAAAATATTTGACGTATCTGCTTATAATGATAGAGAAAATTTTCTTTAAAAAAGCATTTTTTTTTAAATTACTCCTGTGTGTAGATGGCTTAAGGGGTTACGTAGGTCAAGAATATTATAATTTATAAATTTTTTTTTATTATTTCAGCATATTCAAAAAAAAATTATTTAATTCAAACACTTATGCATATAAAACTACAACACTCAAACTATATTTTCCAATAATACTCATTTAAAAATTATAAACTTCAACCATTAAGACCTGATTCTTGCATTTTTTTTTGAATAAAAAAACATACTTTTCGTTGGGCAAGATTTCTCGGAATTGGTTGATCTGAAATCCAAAAGCCAAATATTTTCTAGTCCTTGAAGGAAAGATTTTATGTTGGATTGATCACAATTTGTTCTTTAAGAGGAAACGTGGTGCAAAATCCGTCAAAAATTATATTTTTCTGTATGAAATTATCCCAAAAATTCAAATTTCAGTTTTTCTTCAATTTTTTGTTCAAGAATAAGATTAACTCATCAGTTAGCAGGAAATGTTTGGTTTTTGAATTTCAGATAAAACAATTCCGAGAAATATTGTCCAGCGAAAAGTACCTATATTTTTTCAAAAAGGTATCCGAAAATCAAGGCACAAGTTGCTGAATTTTTAAAATATTTTAATGAAAATTTTAGAAAAATATTTTTTAAATGTTGTGCTTATGCTTCAGAGCTTGAATTATAGATAATTTTTTTTATTATGTTGAAAAAAGAAATAAAAATTTGCTGTTTTCTGTCATTTTTGACAAACCTAACCCCTTTATCAAAAGCTCGTTTACACCGTGTATTTCTCGATTAAGTTACAGAATATTAATTTCTCTCTTTTCTACACACCGATTTCTGATAGCAACCAATTTAAAAAAAAAACTGTATGAATTAGCATAGGGAAATGTTGGGAAATGTAGCCTGACATTGAATTCATCAGCTTTTGAATATTTGAATTTTTCTCTTATTTTTAAAAGCGAAAATTCTATTCTATAAACCATAATAAGAACCTATACTATTAACTATTTTTTATTAAGTTAGATTATTAAAATAGAATTCTTGCCTGGGGAAATAATAGAAAAATTGAAGTATTCAAAGGCTTGCACATTCAAAGCCAGATCCTTTTCTTCTATTCGTTCAATGTTAAATTATCTCCAAAAGAAGGCTTAAATTTATAACTAAAAGTACCAACTTGTAAGACTAATCGGTTCTGTGACTAAAGTAAAATGAATAAAATTTAGAATATTTTTGACAAGAAAAATCTTAATAAAAATGTAATTTGTAAATTAATGCTTCAATAACAATATTTAAAAAATAATATTAAGTTGAAGGTATAAATAAATTTATTTAAATAAACTTTAAAAAAATCAAAAATTATTTGACTGCACACTGCAAATTCTTAGATTATTTTTTATGATAATATGTACAAACATTCAAAAAACAATATTTATACAAACACAAGAAAAACGAAAAGTAAAATTAAAAATTTTGAAAGTTTTATAAATAAAGTACTATGATTACATTCGAATTAACCACATTTGGATGTTACAAAAAAATCATTGGAAATGGTATTAAGTGAATGAAATATCGAAAAGTAAATTCTTAGAAAAACACAAAATTAAGCTAAACAAGATTAAAATAATTTTTTGAGATAACTCAGTTAAAATAAATTAAAAGTTAGAAAAGTTACAACTTTAAAATTTATTTGGCATGCAGATGTGACTAATAGTCTGTCTGTTGGTATACTAAATTCGCGAAATTAAAAAAACTGTCGGCTATTCAAAGACCATTACTTAATAACTTTATGGATAATAAATTATTTTACTGAAACCGAAAATATTATTCCTTTCAGCACAAAAATGAGAAAAATTGTTTTTGTATAAATTATAGGTGTAAATGTAGATTTATGGTATTAGACTCAATCTTTGAGGAAAACAAGAGTAAACCCGAATATGGAACATAAAACAAAAAATCTGCATTACGCTTTTAGAATTCACTATAATATGTAACTTAAGGATATGCTACAGGAAGTCTCAGGAGTGCTATTACAGTATCACTATCATAAGTTGTTCAAAAATTTAAAATCATTAAAAAACTTGAGATATTGTTTTTTTTATTGGAGGTCATCGAAGACTGGAAGTCGATATCTCTTATCGTTTAAGCTCCAGAACGGTGGCAACTTGAAAAAAGACGATTAACTGCTCTCTCTCTCTCTCTGAGTTCGAGCAGTAAAAATCGTAAAATTTGTTTAGAATTAATGAGATTTGCTAATTTTTATGACTTTGCAAGCATTATAAGAAACTTAACTCAGTGCTAAAGGGTAATAAAACTAATATCCTAAGTATTATTTTACAGCTTTTAGATTAATCTGATACTAGAAACTTTTTAGGGTAAAACTTATCACATAATAAAATGCTTTCTTATTCAACGAGAAGTAATAAAATTGCATTAGAATGATAAGAAAATTAAGACACTCTGTCTGATGAATTGAACTAGATAGTGAATGGAAAAAATCCTAGAGATTCATGGAAAATGTTTCTCAATGGAATTGTTAGTCTGGAGAAAGTCTTTCTCCAGAAAAGGAGAAATATTTCCTGTTGAGAATATATTTGGAAATGGCAAATTCACAACTTTGTAAGAGATTAATTCTGCAATATATATGAAATTGGAAATTTCACCCCCCGCCCAGATCTACAATAAGTCAGTGGGAAACTCACAGAAACTCCAAGGAATTGTAGTCGACTGAATTGATTGAGGAACTCTGTGGCCATGTCGTATCTGGTGTAGTCAAAGCCATCCAGCTTGGACTGAATAGATTCATTTCTCCAACGTTCTTCAGCACCACGAAGCGCCAAGGCAATCGCCCAAACTGCATCGTACGTCTGAGGAGCATACCGTGACGTTGGTTCCGGTACTTTAAGCGCCAGCAGTTCTTCCATGAACATCCTGTTGGTCTATTGGGAAAAAGATGTTGGGATAAAGTGAGAAAAATGTTTTTCGATTAGCTTTTATTATGTAAACAGGTGTACGATGTTGTACAAACCTATGAAAGGGAAAATGTGGGAAAATCATAAATCTGGCGAGAGAGGATCAAAAATGTACGATGTTGTACAAACCTATGAAAGGGAAAATGTGGGAAAATCATAAATCTGGCGAGAGAGGATCAAAAATTTTCCCTTTTATGTTTTGATGTGTCCCTTTAGGTGTGAAGAGATTATGTAGACAGTTCTTAATGAGCTATCAACCCGCTGCAACTCTTCTGAAGCTGTCCGGAAGGGTCTCTTAACCTCACTTCCACAAAATGGATTTATTTCCCGTCTCTAGAAGCTGCTGTTGAGGATTGATGTTCTATCCACCACGTATTAGATCATAAACACTTGATCTTCACTTAACTAATTCATTTATTATTAACTAAATTACAATAAAATTAACAATAGTTGCAAGTTAAACGCGCACAATCTTTCTTCGCTGCTGGTAAGAGTAAAAGAAGGGCGAAGAACGAACGGTACGGTTTTTTATATCTCAAGAAACCTTTCAACAACATTCTTTTCTCATAAAAGCTTTAGGAATAGATGATCATTTCGAATTAGTCCACATCAAACTGTTACTATATGGAAATTTGAATTATATGAAACAATAAATTAAAGGAATGCTTTATAACGCTTTTCAACTTCACGTTCGTGCGTGAACATGCTCCCCGGTCTGAACTCGAAAACCTTAATTGGTTTATGAGTTCAGAAGATTTTAGCTATTTATTATGAAATTGGAAAAAAATGGACTGTACTTGGTAATGGCTGGAAAATTGAATTATTCTACATTCGTTTGTCCTATCATTAAAAGGAGAATCGAGCTTCCTATTTTGCAGAGGTTGAGCTAATCTCCCCGGATGACCAGCATTAGGAATAAACATTGCCAGGAATCTTATCGGAAATGTGTGTTCAAATATAATTAGCGTAGAGGAGAGAAGCCAAAGATTGAGACCCCTTTTTTTTTTACTGATTTAACAAGAGATTCTAGGGGTTCAATTAATGGCCATGGAAATGGTCCAGATACGCTGGGATCCGAGAGAGAATTTGGGGATTGTGACAAATTCTATGGTGACTTCCTTATATCCGTGATGCACCGAAAAAGATATGGGAACGTTGAAATCCAATGCAATGGGCGATGGTCAATGATCCAATGATAGAAATCCAACAATAGAAAACCCAACGATGCACCAAAATATTGAAGGTTTTCTGATGGTTAAGATTCTCAATAACGTCACACGGATCATTCGAGACTTTCATAGAAGTCCTCGAGTCCAACGAGGGTCCTGGATCATAACAGCTCTCCGTGAACTGAGAAGGAGTTCCAATTCCTCTTCTGAGATTTCCAATTGTAATTGCTCTGTGGTCGATTAAGCTAATTGTCTTGTCCATGGGATTATGGATAACGTCCTTGAGCATAATGTAATATGAAGCAGCAATGGCTGACTTTGAATTGAATATATGAGAAGAGCATTTCATAGTTAACTTGAATGTATATTCCCAAGGATGTTTGATTGCGATTGCTCCAAGCAACGATTTATGAAATGGTGAACGAGTTGCGTTTTGCAACGGAATAATTCTTTTCAGTATAACGAATTCTCCAAAAACTGTCCGGTTAACATCTCCGGATAAATTCGGGTGGAGAAAAAACTTAGAAATTGTAGGCATGTCCACACTCTCTCGAAAATGGAAGGCAGATTTATCGACAGATGGGACGTGGGATTTTAGGAAAACATGTAGAAGCAGAGAAGTGTGTTTTCCTGTAGTTATGTGCCCACAGATGACCTCGTGATCGATTGATAGCATAAATTTGGAGTTATATCTTCCTGATGGATGGTTTTTCTGGCTGGCAATCTCACATAATGATGGATTGCGGAGTCTCTGAATGTCGTAATAGAATGGCAACGTCTTGACATCAGAGAAGGCATGCATTGAATCTTCATACGTTGTCCTATCCGGAAACGCACTTAATTGTTCAGGCACGGTGCATTGGTCCAATATGGAGGACCAGATTGGTTGGAAGTAGATTTCCTTGCCCAAAATGAACGGCTTATAGTTCAGAGGAAGAGATTTCTGACTCGGGATGACAATGAAAAAATTATTTTCAATGTCGCAGTCCAGCATAGCTCTCAGTGGAATAATATCGGAGCTCCCTGTGAGAAAATTCACCCAGGCTGTCACGTGGAAATGATTAGATTGGATACTGTGACTAGCAAGGGTATAAGGCAAGTTGGAGACCACCGGAGAACGCAGAATCCATGAGGCTAGCGGATTGTCAGAAACCAATGATGATTGGGCTAAAGATGCAGGAGTCAGTAATGAAGGAGGAGCCGGCAATTTGGCAATATCATCGCTGACATCATGGTCCAGGCTTGTCATCTCGCAAAAGAGGTCTCTTTCTCGGCTTCCAGTAAAAAAGTCCACAAGATCTGTTGCTAAAGAGGCAGTATACAGTAGAAGGCAATCAGAATGAGTGGATGAGGCAGGCAGAGTTACGGAAGGACATCGAGAATGAGTAGTAGGCGGATGTTCAAATACTGGAGGTAGTTGATTAGAAACCGTGCAATTGGCAAGCGAAGAAGGCATCAAATAACTGACAGTAGGTTCTTCCAAGAGCATGGAGTGGCATAGGCTGTCATGTCGCGCCTGGCATTGTCTACACTGTGGTACAGTGTAGCTATCTGAGAGATTAGGTGGTAGGCTATTTTGACATGAACACAATTCTTCCGAGGATTCAAGTCCCTCACTTGCATATGGTAAAGGAAATTCATGGCATCTATGCAAAGGATGAGACAATTTGAAGCACCATTCGCTATTTGATGGTGCAGAGGCTTCTCTATAGTTTGATAGCTCATTGGATTGTTGATAAATTGAAGATTGTGCAATGGGATTGATTAGTGAAGAATCCAATATCGTGGTGGTAAAACTTGAGGCATTGAGGCATGGTGGGAAATTCTCTAATTCCGCTGGTGTGGAGTCTTTGTCACATTCTCTCCCCCCTTGGGTCCCAGGGTCTGAATCTGAACAATGCAACGCGTACTGAATAAAGGATGCTTCGCAGTCAGTAGAGGTAATGGCAGAAATTGGCACAGGAGACTCAGAATTGTTATGGGTTAAGCGCTGGTTAGCGAGTGGGGTGGAGGAACTGACATTAAAAGTTTGGCTTGTGCTCTGAAGGAGCTTATTTGAATTGACAGCGAGATCAGTTACAATATTAGAGCTACTTGCGGTGATTGAGAGCGCTGACATGAGCCGCTGAAATTGTAGTTGGCTCTGACGTAGCTGCTCGTTGCCTTGCTGCTTTAGCTCTTGGATGAGGCTGTGGACATTAGTTTGTGTCTCGGATGTCTTCAAGTCAATGGACGATGCTGGCAGGTACCCCATGATTTCTTCAATGGAATCGATAAGCACAAAACATCGATTATGGAAGGCGGTTTTGCTCGAGACTTCAATTTCCTTCTTCATCTCGGTGGTCTGGAAGGCAATGATCTGCTCTTGTAGTAGTTGGTAATTGGCTCGTAAAGATTCGACTAAGACCAGCTGGGATTGGAGTGCGCCATAGTCAAGGAGAGAGAGGTCATCTTCAGTGATGTCATACACGTAGTCCTCAACTCTCTTCATTGCTGAAAGTATGGCATCTCGTTTTGCAGTCATCATTGTGCAGCGAGACAAAGGCATTTGGGAATTGATAAAGTCCCGTTGGAGATACCGCTACAGACACCGTAGATTGGATGGATCACAGACTTCTCGGAGACTCAAGTTGACCCAAATTGCGCTGATTCCCCTCTCCGGATGAAGAGGGAGAAGGACCAAAAATGTACGATGTTGTACAAACCTATGAAAGGGAAAATGTGGGAAAATCATAAATCTGGCGAGAGAGGATCAAAAATGTACGATGTTGTACAAACCTATGAAAGGGAAAATGTGGGAAAATCATAAATCTGGCGAGAGAGGATCAAAAATGTACGATGTTGTACAAACCTATGAAAGGGAAAATGTGGGAAAATCATAAATCTGGCGAGAGAGGATCAAAAATTTTCCCTTTTATGTTTTGATGTGTCCCTTTAGGTGTGAAGAGATTATGTAGACAGTTCTTAATGAGCTATCAACCCGCTGCAACTCTTCTGAAGCTGTCCGGAAGGGTCTCTTAACCTCACTTCCACAAAATGGATTTATTTCCCGTCTCTAGAAGCTGCTGTTGAGGATTGATGTTCTATCCACCACGTATTAGATCATAAACACTTGATCTTCACTTAACTAATTCATTTATTATTAACTAAATTACAATAAAATTAACAATAGTTGCAAGTTAAACGCGCACAATCTTTCTTCGCTGCTGGTAAGAGTAAAAGAAGGGCGAAGAACGAACGGTACGGTTTTTTATATCTCAAGAAACCTTTCAACAACATTCTTTTCTCATAAAAGCTTTAGGAATAGATGATCATTTCGAATTAGTCCACATCAAACTGTTACTATATGGAAATTTGAATTATATGAAACAATAAATTAAAGGAATGCTTTATAACGCTTTTCAACTTCACGTTCGTGCGTGAACAACAGGTTTTGAGGAAAACCTTGGGGAACCTTTAAAAATACATATACAACAATTACAGCCTCTTTTGCAAACAACATGTTGCTACGTGCAATGTAATTTATCTTAATAGTCAAGAGAATTGCAATAAAATCTCATTTTAGATCCATGTTTTTGAAAAATTTTGAAGACGAATTAAAATTCTTCCAAAAAACTATTTCTTGAGATTCATATCTGTATCTTATACATCACTGGCAGCCAAAATTCAGAATGCT
The DNA here is from genome assembly GCF_024763615.1 of Phlebotomus papatasi. Lineage (NCBI taxonomy): Eukaryota > Metazoa > Arthropoda > Insecta > Diptera > Psychodidae > Phlebotomus > Phlebotomus papatasi. Next base: position 60,894,229 of record NC_077224.1, read on the forward strand.
AAAAGCCCAAAAGAACCACAAATCCCGAAAGTCAAAGTTCCGAATGGTCAAAATACACTGAAAGGAAGACAAATACGAAAAATAGTGCATAGATAATTTTCCAAAACACAGAAAATTTTTCTTTGCCTCCAGTAAACGCCGACGTATTCGTGTTTGTAACTATAACATCTTTTATCAATTCGAGATTTTGTCGTTCCGGATTTTGGCTTTTGGAATTTAGCTTTCAGGATTTTGACCGGAAACTCTATAAATACAATCTAATGAGATTTTAGATATTTATTAGATTTATTAAAATATGATTTTTTTTATGCCCAGGTGGGCTTTAATCAAAGCATTAGATGGTTTTGAAAAAAACATGTGGGCTACAGCTTGCCCTTTATAAATACTTTTCAAAACTATTTCTTGTAACTATAAAGATCATAATATTTTTAACACTTTAAGAACGGATATATAAGTCATCTACGAAATACTTCTTTTTCTGAATATTCAAAATTATATTGGTCAAAAGAAATTGTTTTTGTTTTTGGAACACCGGTGTCCACAGCTTAAAGAGTTAACAGAGTTTTACATAAACTTAACTTAAGCTGTAATGTAAGCGCCCCAGTCAAAATTTTACAAAATATGGGGAAGTGGTGCACCTTTGCAAGTGGGACACTTTTGAAATTGGGATTTTTCTCCTATGTTTAAGTGGAACTGAAACTTATCGTAATGTAATTCAGCTTCTCAATTTGTTTATACAGCTAAATTATATCACGATAATTTCAATTTTATTTAAGAATAGATGAAAAATCCTAATTTCGAAGGTGCCCCACTTCGCCTTATGGTTTATCATATTTAAAAGATGAAAACCTTTCGACAAATCTTGTAAAAACAAATTAATTTGAATAATTTTAATGTAATCATTTTTGGTTTTCAGATTTCTGAAAGGAATTTTTTCATAGGATAGGTTTAGCGAGTGAACTGTGACTGGCAGATCGGCAGATCGTCGCCAATCAGTCACCATGATCGCCAAATTGACAGCCTAAGTGAACCATGTGTGTCAAATTTGTTTATGCTCTTGTACTTTTAAAGTTTCATTAGAGCTTTCATTCCAATTCGATCCCTTGAAACTTTTAAATGAATCAAACTACTATTTCTATGAAAACCTAAACAATTATCACTTTTTTCTTGGAAACTAAAGAATAAAATCATTGAATAATTATCCTCATTCTTAAATTAAGAAAATGATGCTGTTAGTAATTAATCAACGTGAGAAAAATTTTATTACTTCAAGCGCTTATCGCCGATCAAAAAGATTATACTGATGTTTTGAAATGATAGATCTTAAATATTCTTTTAGCGATTTTTTTAAAGAATTAAAAGATCCTGTCTTTTGTCTCGTCTAGTTCATCAAATTATGGCTTTTTAACCATTAATATCTGTTTCGAAATTATCCTTAATGTTTCGAATCGGTGACAGCCGAAATCCCGAAAGCCAAAATCCCGAATGTTCAAAATCCTGAAAGGGATGAAATTATTATATGGGGGAAAATGTTTAGAATAATTTTCCAAGACACAGAAGACTTCCCTTTGCCTCCAGAAAGCGCGAGTGCAATCATGGGAGGAGCTATGACACTTTTAAGTATTTGGGATTTTGGCTTTCGGATTTTGGCCCATTCGGGATTTGGGCTTTCGGGATTTTGGCGTTCGGGATTTTGGCTTTCGGGATTTTGGCTTTCAGGATTTTGAACGAGACCCGTTTCGAAATAAAATCTAATCTTGTCTCAAAAAATAATTTTTGTAAGATTAATAACACACTAGAGAAATTTATGTCCATTTTGAAGATTTTTTCCTGCTCAAACGTAAGAAATTCACTTCAATATGGACGTAAATGGTGTCTGCGTAGTGCCCAGGCCGAGAACTACGGGATTCTCGAGGTCCATCAATTTCTCAGCCCCAACTATTATAAACAACTTGACATTGAAGTTTCCGGCGCTGTCCATGGAGATAGTCAGATCGTGGCTCTATTCGGCGTGCACTGAGGAGGTCGTGAGGATCCTAAGCTCCACGTATGTTTAGTGAAGTTTATGAGTGTTTTTGAACTTGCCAACCCACATCATTAAGTGAAAACTTTATATACTTAGTTATTTATTTTATTTTAGTCAGATAGAAAACCAAACAGCCTTATTGGCTAGGTTTTTCAAACCTCTCTCTGTGAGCATACCCATCTTCCCATATAAGTGACCTACGTGCATATGTACGGTCCCGAAATATACAACCAATGAAGGGATTTTCCATCGTTTTCATCCCGGAGGTTGGAATCGACACTAAGACGGCGATGGCCGCATGGGGGGTGGGAAAAACAGAGATGATAATAAAATTCAATTCAATTCAAATTCAAAATGTCTTTAGTGTGTACAGGCCATACACAAGTGTTGTCAATTTTCTTGAATATGGACATAAATTTCTTTAGTTTGTAGACACCATTAGATGGAAATTTTTTCTTCCAGGTTCAACCTTTTGAGGGAGTCCCTAGAATTTAGCAGGCTTCATTTCTAATCGTTTAGCTTCTAGAAGTGGTTCCTAACATCATTCTGTCACTAAACATCAAAATCATGAAGTTAAAAATTAATTTAAAAAAATATACTTCAAGAAATATATTTTTCAATTGAACCTAGATATCAGATCATATAAAGTGCTAAGCGATCCATATTGATTTTTTAATACGATTTTTTCAGATATTATTTCATGCTTTTTAGTTAAATTCCAAGCTGCACGATTAAAATTCCCCAAATTATTATTTCATAAAACTTTAAAATATTTCCACGATGGAACTTTGTAAATTCTTCGTGGAATTGTGCTGAATTTCGAAATAAATAAAATATCAATTTACCAAACCACTGAAGCTCACGGAATTTCCCACGATGCTATTGTGACTGGACACGATGATAAGACTCTCGACAGCAGCTTCCAGGTGCTTCTGCTGGCATTCAACGGTTGGCGATTGAAGCCACCAGGGAGGACCCAGCGTCTCATGGAGAATCCATGCATAATCCGCTCCGTACATTCCCAGACGATATGCCTGAGGGACAAAAGTATACCATTCTCAATCACCATCCTTCTATCCTTCATCCCTTCTTCAGAGACACCAAATCGAGAAACTTTTCCAAAAAATTTCTTGGAAACAGCAAGTCTCCACGGACTCCTTCACGTCCTCGTAATTCAACAAGATTTTTATTTATTCACTCACACAATTTTCCCATCAATACCCTATATTGGATATATTTGCTTTATGGTGTATTTTGTAGTGTTAGAGAAAATTTCAAGGTACAAAACAAGAACTCGAAAAACAACATATAAATTCAATACTAAAGACTCCTGAGAAAACACAAAGTGTCTCGAGATTTCGTCATAAGTTACTTCAAGAGTTGAGAAATTGTGTTTTACATGGAAATAAAAGGTAAATTATGTTTGTTTTAGGGAATTGTTGTTCCTAAAGGTGAAAGCTGCAGTCATACTTGTTCCATTTAATTAATGGAAAATGCTTAAGCATTTGTTATAAATTTTGGTTTAAGTTGAAAACCTAAACTACTTAAAGATATTTTAAAAGCAATAAACTTCCGAAGGTGTTTGTTTAAAGTGTTTAACTTTGTGTATAGATTCCTCAGCAGTTGTTTATGATAAATCAGTTAAAACACTAAACTTTATAAGTCATCAATGTTGATACGACTATTAGTCTTCGTTTGCTCAAACATCCTTCAAGCTTCAAAGTTTTAGCTAACATGAAAGATAAATTAAAGAAATCTTATATACTATATCAGCACTATGAGTCTGCTCTACAACTTTTTTCTACTTTTACAGATAAGACAATTTTTCTGAAACTATCTTGCAGCAATACTTATTTAAAACTTTGTAATCTTTTCATTTTTTTAATCCTATTTGATGAAATTTAAGATTAACGTAAGATCCACACATTTGAAGATTTTATTATCATTGTTCTACAAGTATGGCTTCAATGTAGATTAAATTATAATAATTTTGAATATTATAGTTAGTGGTTGAAAGAAGAAATAGACAGATAATCCTAACCGGCTTATGTAGGTGAGATTCTTAACGTGAGCTAACTCGGAGTGCATGCAAATTCGATTTGGAGCTGAAGTTGGGAGACGCCATTCAGTTATCTTGAATCAAATTCGTGAAATTATACAAATTTTGTATTTCAACCAAAATATCAAGCATTTGGATGAACTGACAGAAAAGTGTTATATGGGTGAAATGTAGACCAGAATGTACTCTATAATTTTCCTATAGAACATGATCTCATCAATTACTCAGAAGCCAAGATAAGCGAGGTTTTTTGTTTCTTAACTCGTTTTTTCATCCAGAGTGCCCCAAGTAGTCATTTGTTGAACTTCAACTATATCAAAGAATTGTTGTATTTTGCGGGACTTTCCATTTAAACCCCTATTTTAAGTGTCTTTGTGGAGTAGAGGCAGTCAAATTGGCATCTGAGTGATTTCAAAGCGTTATTATTGGAAAAATCAATTTTTTCACACTTAAACGGAAAAATCGGAGTGATAGCATAGTCTGAGTGGAAAATGATGTATGGACGAAATGTAGAGACAAATGTGCTCTACAATTATGTCGAAGTAATCATCAAAATCGGTTAAGCGACAGTCGAGATAATTGAGGTTATGTGATATTGAAATTCGTTTTTTGACTGTGGCGCCCCTGGTGTTGGTCCCACGAAGTTCAAATATTTTAGAAAGTTGTAGCATTTGGTGAGATCTTTCGTTTAAGCCCTCATTCATCAAAATCGGTCACATAGAACCGGAGATATGATTTTTTGAATTTCGTGAACTTTGACCCCTCATATCTCCGGTTCTATTGAAACCACAGCGCACATACGCACCATTTTGGAAACGTCCTAGACTGGACTACAACATACTAAAATTTCATTAACTTGCACAATGCCGTTTTTGAGAAAAGTGACTTTGAATTTCGATGAATTTTGACGCTATCACAGCGCCACCTGTGGTGACTTTTTGAACTTCCATCTGAAAGTGCTCATCGAGACGAAACCAAAAAGGTAAAATTTAGGCCGCTATGTTAATTAGAACCGGAGATAGAGGCCGGTCAATGTTCGAACTTTGACCCCTTATAGCTCGGGTCAGGGGTTATGGATCGACTTAAGGTTTTTTTTGTTTGATAGGTATAATCAACGGCTACAACATACTAAAATTTCAGCCCGATCGCATAAGGAATTTTTGAGTTATTTAACTTTTAAGATTTAAAAATTTTCTTTTTAATAATAGCGCCCCTAGCGGTGGTTTTATGAACTTGCGATGTTAGAAGGGGAAGTGGCATTTCATGAGAGCTTTCCAAAAAGCCCTCATTTTTTAAATTCTGACAATTAGAACCGGAGTTATGGCCATTTTAAGAAAATTTTTTTGGACCCTTATAGCTCGGGTCAGGGGGGTCGGGGGACCTTAGGTTTGGTATTGATGGAAAGCTCTAAGGCCCAGCTATAACATACTAAAATTTGAGCCCGCTCGATGCCACAGGGGCGGAGCTATTGAGAAAACAAAAAAAGGGGGGTCTTCAAAATGGCGGAAGGAGGGGTGGGGGGTGGGGGGTCAATGCACCATGTTGCAATTTTCATACGATATTTAACCTTTGCCGAAAACCGCAAGTCGATATCTTTTTTAGTTTAGGAGCTATTAAGCTCCAAAGAGCGGCCGGCCGGCCGGCCGGCCGGGAACGTAACTTAGCCCCCCATATATTCGTGATCAGGAAGTGGCGAAACACATTTTGGCCAAGTTTGAGCGCGATCGGAGGACATGAAATTTTGTTAGGATTATAGTAGGTGAGATTGTTAAGAATCTCACCTAATACTATAGGGGAAACTGGGGCACCACCGAACATTGGGTAGCACCGAACACTGATTTTTATTTCTAAACAGTCAGTGGACAAGCATCCCTATAGTATCTATGAATTTCTACAGATCTTGTTCTCTGAAATCTAATTAAAAAAAATCGGAGGATCGTTAAAATGCCCTTCATTCCCCCCCCCCCACCACCCTAGCCCTTCCACTCCAAAACCATGTCTTTTGGGATTGATCGAAAACGCGTCATGTGATTTTTTTCATTTTTGGATATGTTTTAGAGACTACCCAGGCGAACTTTCGCCCATGTACAAAAGTTCCATTGAATCATTCTTAATAACGGTTTTTTAAGGTCAAAAGATAAAAAACTTTGGAATTGCCTAATGAACCGGTTTATAACCTATAACTAATTTATTTGAAATTTAATTATATCTTTCCTTAGGTATATTTTGGATACTGTTTTGAGTGATTTACAAATCGCTTCTCTGATAAAAATCGCTCGTAAAAGTTTTGTAAAATCTCGTTGCCCCATATAGAAAAGTAACGAGATGTTTAGCTATCCCTGCCGCCATAGGGATTTTTGGAAAATCTTTTCATTTTCAACAAGATATCTTGTTGATACCGGATACTGCATATTTTTTACTAATAATATACAAAATCTTGTAAAAGTTTTACTAGTATTCTTATTTTTATTCACTAACCAGATTTTGAGAAAACTTTTACAAGAATTTTATTAATTAATTTTAGTGGGTTCGGTTTTAACAAGATATCCTGTTGAAAATGGAAAGATTTTCCAAAAATCCCTATGGCGACAGAGATAGCCAAACATCTCGTTACTTTTCTAATGGGGCAACGAGATTTTACAATACTTTTACAAGAGATTTTTATCAGAGATTTTTTATCAGATTTGTAAATCACTCAAAACAGTGTCCAAAATATACATCAGGAAAGATATAATTGAATTTTGAAATAAATTACTTATTGGTTATAAACAGGTTCATTACCGATTCAGAACCGATTGAGACCTGTTCAGTTTTATAGACAATTCCAAAGCTTTTTATCTTTTGTTACTTTTCCGTATAAAATTGACTTATTTTACAATTTTTTACGAGATTGTTTACGAGATATTTTTTTCCGAGTTCTAATCGCCATTTTACAAATCTCTTCTGTTTCAAGCAATTTCGTTTTTGATATTGAAAAGTGTTTCAAACTATTTTTACTCAATGCGAGGACATGAAAATTTGAGTTTTGAACCTTAGATATTATTAACAAGAGGCCTGGCCAGGGGTGTGACATTAGCTCTGAAAAATGCGACCAGTTTTAGTGTAAATTATTTCTGTTTTCGTACATATTTCACTAGATATCTCCAAAACTACGTAGGTTGCCAATTTGGGGTTTTCGGTTGCCTCTTCGCTATTAAATTGGCTTTTATTTTGTATTTGTATTTCTTGCTAATTCATACTACAATGACAGAAAACAGCTAATAAACTCAAAAGTTTTTTCGGCACACTAGAAACATATGGGAGACGTAGGAAACGTCATGCCCCTGGGCCTGGCCTTAAGGTGAGCGTGATCGACGAATGAGGGGTATATCATTTCAAGTTTTTCTTCAGACCGAATATTGCAAAAGATTTATGTAAGCTTGGCTAAAATAAACCTAGAAGTGTTCTTCGTCAATAATCTTAGTAATCTTCTTCGTCAAAAAGTGTGGCAGTGGGCGTGGTTTAATTTTTATGGAAGAGCTTGAAAGTCTGTGTTTTATAAATTGCCTATTTTTTGAGCAACGAAAGATCAGAAAACTTAAGCCCATTTTATAGTTGCCAACATCTGTTTCTTAATTTCTTTTCAAGAATATTTCGTAATTTTATAAGTCAAAAAATGTAAATTACGTTTCATTATCTACACTTTAAAATTCGAATTTTACTGATCATTTTTAACGAAATTCAATCGTCTGGAACTTTAAGACTGTAAGCCCAGATGGGGCTCACCTAAATACAATACAAACTTATAGAGGGAAAATGGGGAACTGAGGTTTGCCACCCTTATTTCAACTTCCTGAGAGTGACTGTCCACGGCGACTGATGCTCACTCACTGAAGTACTGATGTTAATTGCCATAAGCAACAAGAGCACCATATAGCAACCTTCAGCACCCGCCTTGGGATGGTAGGGGTTGGGCGTGTTAAAGGAATAAGGAATTGGGATTGGTGGGTTGCAGCCGTCGACGAGGGTTGACATGTGTCGAATAGGCTGCACGCTCTACAATTCGGCCAATCCTGACAAAGCTGCCGTCCCTTGGCAGCGTGGTGAATAGTAGGAGCCCCAGGCCAGGACCGTAGTCTACCAACCTGCTCCTTTAGCCCATAGCACCACAACACCTAGGAATCTAGTATGCCCACCAGGATGGTGAATTAACCTGTAAATTCCGTGTTACATAGAGCGCTCGAATCCATTTATCACCATGGATCGAATGATTAAGCAAGCTTAATCTCACAGTCCTTTCAACTCACTAGGCGCTGTGACCTGGTCTTTCACTAACCAGACATGGAGGCCCCGCGAGAAGCTACAACATGGGAACGTGTTATAGCTACTCACTTCATTTGTAGGGGTGACACTCCCCGGACTCAATGATTGAGAAAGTGCCCGTGAGAAGCGCGAGCCAACAGAGTAACTGTTTGGGCAAATCACATTCTTTGACGTGGACATCCTAGAGATATGGAGATCGCCTAAAATGCCCGTGAAGAGCCAAAAACCCACAGCACCTGTTGGAGCCAATCACTGTATTGGGAGTGGACACTTCCGCACATCATTGGTCAAAGACCTACATTCCGCGTAGGTTAGGCTAGCCTCTTACACACTGCGCATTTTCTCCTAGGTAATTCCACACACGGACATCCTGTCTCCACCCGAGACCTGTCCTCTGCATTCTTCTGACGCCTTGCCAGACTGCAGTGACGAATCCCATCGTCTATGACTCTACTCTGTACTTCAAATGGGCCACATTTCCTCTGCAGAAGTTCGTTTGACCGGTACCGGTTTTCCATATAACCATGAGATTTCCTTATCCATATACATCATGCTTTTCTTTCGACCTTAATCATTCCTCTGATATCAAATTCCTCGTTGCTATACTGACTGAATTTCCCTTGATCCAACCAGAAATATCCATGTAGAAGCCTGCCAATAGTGTGACCTATTGGGAACAATACGTCTTTGAAGTGGACAACTTCAGTGATTTCTAATCACAAATTCTTTGTCCGCTATTATCTTCAGCATCCAGAATGCTAGATCTGCTCCGTGCCTTTCTACTCCGTGAAACTTCTGTCGCGTGTTAATTTGATATCTTCAGTGTTTAGTGTTGTCGACTCTTCCATTTAATTTTTTCTGTTGTAGTTCATTTCTCTGATAGGGATCCTTTAACGGTCCTACTGGTTATATTTCTGTTGTCTTGCATTCGAATTAGATGTCATCCGTGTAGTAGAAGTTCGCTGTATTGTAGAATGTGCTCTCTGTCGAATACTGATCCTGTTGGTTTTCTTCTTCTTCAAAAGTCTTCTTTTCCTCCTTCAGGAACTAACTCGGTGCGTTCGGCGCTTTCGTTCCCTGTTCCCTAACTTTGGGATGTAGTGATTGTATGCATCATACACCTGGCCAGATTCTGTCTGCTTTGTTGTAATTGGATCTTACCTCTGGACCTAGGAATTTGATCATACCACTATCCCATCATTACCGTTTTCGTCATGCGAATCTTTTACCGACCGTGTGCTTTAGAGTTTATAACGTATCGCTCCTATTCTTCGAATATACCCCTGAATACCGTTTCCTACTTATAACATTAAATAGCCTGTCATTAATAAGTTGAGATTTATAATCCCTTCGCAGTCTTGTGTAACAAAATACTATACGTGATGTTATAATTTTAATTTAGTATTAGTAGTCATGTAGTTCCAACAAGAGTCGTCTTGATTCAGAGTCCTGAGCCTCGCGTAATTTTGGTATCTATCGTGGTGTGAAATATGTTTCAACTTGAGATTTTCAAATGCTCGAACTCTACGAGAGAGTACTTTCCATCATCTTTAATTTCTGTCTCAATACCAAATCTTCTTCCGATCAATTCTACTTGCTTGGATAAAACCCGTTGAGTCCACCCTTTCTCTATTCCTGTCTTCCCGTTTCTTCTTTCTGGGTGTTTCACGAAATATGTTTCATTATATTCGTTTGCTCCTTTCATACATGACAGTCAAATCTTGTAAGAGTCCCATTTACTAATTTTTTTTTTCGTAAATACTGTTGAAGATTCCATTGTTTTCTTGATGCCGTTTCCCTTATGTCCAGAGCACAACAACCCTTGTCCCGTAAACATGCCTTCAAAATCTCCTATGAGAGTGAGAGAGATAACCGTATCTAGATCTCACTCGTTCTCATTGAAGCATCAAAAGCACGCTTACAAAACGAAAGCTAGTTGGCTTTAGACTTCCGAACTTATACATTGTTGTGTTTGGTTCATGTCTAACTCGATTATGATCTTGTTTGTGCTATGTTTATATTCACAATACGACGTTGTCTAAAAATTTTCATAATTACGCTCCTGTCCGTATAATGTCATCTATCTCTTGTTATAGTAACGACTGTTATCACTTCGTACAACATCTTCCTTAAAACCTCAGCGTATGTGTGAAACCCTTACACACAGCATACTGTTTCTTCATACTCCTATTAGATTCCATAAGATTTGTTTATTTCATACACAACGCCATCTATTTGCGAATCCATACGATACTACTTTCAACTCAAAGTTTTGAATATTTCAACCGTCAACCTAAATGAATATGTTGTCCTACTTTCTACCTGTGCACTTTCGACAGATGAAAAAGGTTTTTCCCTCATTATCCCGTGATCCTAAAAATATGTATGTGTACCTTTAATATGATTTGATTTCTGAATACTAAAAATATTGATCGCATAAAGTGTAATACAATATCACTGATTCACAGATTTGAAATTCTTAACACCGAATCTTGAATTAACGCGTTTATTTTGAACTAGACTTTACTTTCCATTTACTAAATTCTAGTGAATTACAACATGCGATAGACGTCGGGATTCTCTTTACATTAACTGTTTTATTCGATATCCCCGAGATACTGTGAAAGTCCTTTGACTATTTTAAAACCGACCATCAAAAATAACCTTCTTTTCCTTCAAGATCTGTCTAATTTAATGAATCCTCAGATGCCGCAATAGATGCTTTGATGCTAGATTGCTTACACGTCATATTGAGATATTCTTAGATAACTCCCAAAATTTTCGGATTTCTTTAACATTTAACCCATCCGCATCTATCACATATTATATCTCTCGAAACCTAAATTATCCTGGATAAACCATTTCTGTACAATTGACATACGCATATTTGCCGGAAAAGAATTTCTAGTTACTTTATTATCTTGCATAACACGGTAAGGATAACCCGACGGTCTTACAAATAGGTTACGCATATTTGCTCCAGCTTCATGGAAGATCATACATGTTCTCTACTTGATCACCTCTTTCTCTCTCTTCATGTAAAATCCAGGACTCACTTCGTTTTCATGTGATTTCACTATTCCATATAAACAAATGATGATTTAAAGAATTCAAACGAAGAATTCAACTCAGTGACTGTTATGACATCCACACATTAAAGAAGTTATATCTAGGTTTTTCATTATTGAAGAAATTTTGACAGTTTTCCCTGGTGTCAACAAAAATATTTCCATATGGCAAAAATCGACGACCATTTATTATAGTGTGTAGAGGCCATTAATGTTCCGAATGACAGCGTGTTCCTATTATTCCCCATTAGATAATTCCTTCTCTCGCAATAATCATCTATCAGTCTCTAAGGAGTCACTTCCAAAATACGATCAGTCCATCTGTAGTATCTCCATATATCGCCTGAACGAATTACGATCTTCTGTTGATGTGGATGGTTCGACAAAGCCTGTCCCAATAAATAAACTACTATATTTTCTGCGCGAGTGTTGCACAACTGAAGTAAATTACTATTCCGCAAATGTTTTCTAAAATAAACGTCGATATGGTTACGTTTCATGATATTCCCTATCGTATTCAATCTAGATCTACACGCGATTTAGTGTCTTTATGTTACGTAGCCCTGTATTCCTGTATGTATTAAGAATTCTAAAGAGACTATACTAATCTTAAGACTTTTTCAAAATATTATCTAATTGTTACTGAATTCGACTTATATAACCGTGAATTACCCGTATTATTTATCTATCATATATCTGTCATCTAAAATCCGCTTCCTTAAAGTTTGAGTTACCCCTTTTATTCCAAAATATTCCTTTTTGATTAAGATCAGATCCAAGAGCATGTAGTTGGGAAAGTTTTCAAGTTTCCCTCGGCATGGCGTCACGACATAATGTTCTTTCGAAGATCCTTCGTTTTGTCCAACATCCGATGCATATTGAACAATTTGTGAAAAATATGGTATGCAGCTGTGTACATTCTAAAAACATTACGCATATCTATTTATGAGGGTTTTATTGCAAGGGATAAGTTTTCAACCCGAGTATCTGACCATCTCGGAAATCCCAAGACCCACCTAATGAGTGGTGCATATTGTAAAATTGAAAAAAAAAACCTTTCTGTAATAATTGCAATGCTGCCGACATGTCTATTTGAAAAAATCCCAAATTCTCTTGAGAGGTTTTGAACTAATGAGTCCCTGCAATATGTTCGGGTTTCCCTAATTTGCTTATCGATCCTTTTGCATTTATTTTATGATCCCTGAATGAGGTGTTGTTTTTCGCCCCTTAACCCAGACGCATTTCTTTTTGGGTCTAAGCAATTGAAAAACTCATTTAGACCATTTCCTCTAACGCATCCTTTCAATATAACATTAAGTTTGCCAACGTGTCGGGTCTCTTTGTCTGCAAAAATATTTCAATATTTTATAGCCCCTATCGTATACCTAAGTTTGTACCCTTCTCTACCAGCATTTATTTTGGGTTATTCCCATACTTTCGAAAATGGATTACTCATCTTTATCATTTTCTTTCCTTTCTTCTTATATTTCAACATTATCATTATGAATTCCAATTTTTAATATTTTAATATGTCCTTCAATTCCGTGACCGCATTAATGTTCGTTAAGCATATGTGATATTGATCCTTGATCGCGTGAACTTTCTGAAGATACGTATGTAATATCAAACGTCTTATCACTTATGGATATCAATATAAACCTCTGAAATATATAATTGTGGTTCGTCTTCAATTTCAAATGTGTCCTACTCTTCAACTTATGTTGCTTATACAACTGAAATTATGATTTCTCCTAAGATAAAGTTTTTACGAATTCTTCCAAATTCCCAATTTTGATTCAATTTACAACTGCAATGGAAAATCTCATTCACACACACTTTCGAGGGCCCTCTATCACACATCAATCTCACAGATCATTCATCGACACAGCTTCTAAGTTCCATTTGCAATTATTCTATGTCTCATCCGAAATGTTATAATCTTATTGCTAGATGAAATTTTTGCTTTTCATTGACCTCTTAAATCTTCCGATATTTATTCGTCATCGACCGGGTGTTAAGTATCGCTATGAAAAGATTATTTGCTAATGTTTCGAAGAGTAGTTTTGCTCAATTAATATTTTAATTTAACCTACGTAATCCTACGAAATCATTTCCTTGCATACGGCCCTACAGACTTCTAAGTTATTTTGCTAACATCTTCTGATCTCGATCATTAATTTACTAAGTTGCGCACTAAGCGTTATTCTTGGTAAATCATGAAAAACTCGCGTTAGATCTATTAAAATAGTTGTTTCAAATGTAGATTTATACCTTTTCTATTAAATTTGATTCACTATATGTTTCCGTAAAGAAGTGGTCATGGGACGTGAAAACAATTATCTATCAAAATGGGACTAATAGTGATTTTGAAGACTATAACACAGATGCAACTAAATAATGAAGTTATGGAGGACTTGTATCCGAAATTATCACTAACGAACTTTTCATTTGTGGTCATGATTTAGATTTAGATCCATAGTAAATTTAAAACACATTCAAGATGATATTTATTTTTTTTTTTTAGTTATCGTTTGCACAAATTTCCCAGCAAATCATCCCTCACTTTTCCTTTGATGATAACACGTCAAATATTTGATTGATATTATATCTACTTCTATGAAATTGGCACTCATTATATCTGTAGCTACGATTGCTCAATATAAATAACTTTTACTAGAAATTTAATTGGAATGGACTTATCTGAAAATCTTTCTCCGATGATCTCTCTGTACTAAGACTTCCATCCTCACAATTACTTTCTTGAAGAATTCCCCGCTCTTATCTGAAGGCTTCAGAATCTCCTGGCTCCACAATACGATGTCTCCTCCGCGTTGGCTTAGTGATCCCGCATGGACTCCCCAGTCATCTGCAGACTTTCCTCGACAGGAATGCTCCATCTTATCTTCTGTGTTCTCGTTGTATCACTGGACTTTACACATCACACGACCACAATGCAAGATTAATTAAAGTCTCAACACAACAACTGTAACAATTAATTCAACTGTTCTTTTCGCGATCCACTTTTGGGGATTGGGGATCCCACTTCTGAATTTGTTAGCCCAGATGGGGCTCACCTAAATACAATACAAACTTATAGAGGGAAAATGGGGAACTGAGGTTTGCCACCCTTATTTCAACTTCCTGAGAGTGACTGTCCACGGCGACTGATGCTCACTCACTGAAGTACTGATGTTAATTGCCATAAGCAACAAGAGCACCATATAGCAACCTTCAGCACCCGCCTTGGGATGGTAGGGGTTGGGCGTGTTAAAGGAATAAGGAATTGGGATTGGTGGGTTGCAGCCGTCGACGAGGGTTGACATGTGTCGAATAGGCTGCACGCTCTACAAGACCCTTTAAAATTTCAACTTCAATTAAATATCATCCTGAAAATGACGTGGTGAAAACTATGATTGGTGGAATTTACTCGAAAGTTCTGGGCTCTTAGCAAAGATCATTAAAAAAAAGTTACACTAGAGTACAGGATACCTCTGTCTCTCCGCCTGTGGGGCCCTTATAATTTGTCTGAAGAAATGTGTAGGAAAAGTCTTTGTCTATATATCAATGAGATAAACCAACACCGAGTTAATGGAATTGAATATTTTATAATGATGCGTATGTGTCTTGGCAAAAAATAAGAAATTTATTTGGAAAATCTCTTGAGTTTATCTCATGTTAGAATCCAGGAATCTTCTTGCATGGAAAAGGTGTGTATGGGTAGTTAACGTGTTTCGTAATCGAATATTTTATCCGCTCCTAAAAGCACCTCATCCAAGCCCACCCACAAGAAATCTCTGTATTTGTTTTATTGCCGAGGAGTTCCAGAAATATGAGTATGGGAGGATTTAGAGATTCTCACGCTCCAATATTCCACCAATATTTCTTCCATAAGATTATGCTCTCGTGGGAAAAGGGATTTTCCTTATAAGTGACAAAAACCCATGCACTTTCGCGTATTGCCATTATAAGAGATGAAAAGACTAAAGGGAAAATTCTTCAAGAGTTTATGTAATGAAATTTTGTTGCTTAAAATTTTCCCATTAAGTTACGGAAATTAGGATTAAAGGGAAATTGTGTGTGTAAGAGAAAGTTTCAAAGTACAAAGATTTTGTAATAATTTCACAGATGATGTACCAGTTTAGAGTGTAAACGATTCTGTTGTGTTTCATACTGTATAAAGTTCTATCCTAAACTTTTTAAAGACAACAAAACTTATATGATTATTCATGTGAAGAACAAACAAGGTTGGTTTTCAGTAAACTCTAATCTAAATAGGATACATCCACTTCTGTATATTTAAAGACTTTGCGATAGTTTTGAATTTATAAATCATTATTTCCAATGGTTTTACATTTCACTTTATTTGTGCTCTAATTACAAATAAGTTTAATATTGTTTAATATGAAATACTAATACAAGTAACATTCTAGAAATAAAACGGAGTGAGACTCACAAATTTCAAACAAACACTTTGAAACCGTTTGTATATCAAATTACTCGTATTTAGCCAAACTTTTTAAGAAATAATAAAAAATAAGAAATTAAGAAGAACACATAGGGTAAAGTGATACAATTTGGACATAGTGTTACAAGTTGGACAATTCGCCGGTACAAGTTGGACAGGGATTTTTTCTTGATAAATACAGTACTAATTTTTTTTTAAGCACAAGGAACCAAATTATAAAACTAAAGCATTAAAAATATACAAATAAAAATGAAGTACTAAATTTATCAAGAAAAAAAAGCCCTGTCCAACTTGTATCACTAGTAGTTAACTTTATAAATGGAACATTTTTGTGACTGAATTTATAAAAAAATACTCTATTTTTATTTATTTTAAAATATTTTTTTTCAAAAATGATTTCGAGAAAAATCAAGAGACAATTAAAAATGATAATTTTTTGAGTAGTATAGAATATCCTCAGTTCAAGACTAAAAAGTGTAAAAGGAAAATTCGAATATCGTTCGACCTTATGATTTACTAAAAAAAAGTTTCTTTTTTTAAAAAATAATCATTTAAATTTCCTTGCAAGAATTATTATTTTTCAATACTTTAAATTTATTTACTCAATAAAATGTTTTTGTTAATTTACTAACAATATATTTATTACAGAGAATTAATAAAGGGATCTCTGGGTGTCTAATGGTTTTTAGATATATAGTGCTGAATATTAAATGCTCTGAAAATATTATTATTTGTTTTCTAACATACTTTTTGTCTTAACATTTTATTGATTAAAAATTTAAATACGTATCTTAAGGGGTTACGTTGGTCAAAATATACAAAAAACAGTATATTTTTCTATTTTTTTTTGTAAACACAATAAATATTTATTTAATTTAAGCTCTTAGGCAATAAAAGTAGAACTTTTAAACTATATTTTCTAAAATTTTCATTTAAAAATTCAGCCTATGAGATTTAATTTTCGAAGACCTTTCTCAACAAGTTTTCTCGGAATTGGTTTATATATATGACATCCAGAAACCAAATATTTCCTATTAGCTGACGAGTTATGCATAGCGCACAATAACTTTTGTTTTGTAAACATGATTTTGATTTTTCTATGAGAGCGAATGAAAACTAGATCTTGTTATCTCGCTTACTCCCATAGGAAATTTTGAAAACATGTTTACAAACAAAAATTATTGTGCGTTGGGCATTAAACTAATTCTCGAACAAAAACATGGTAGAATTGTTTATTTGTAATGCAATTTTTGAATTTACACGGGGACAAAATATTAATTTGTAAATTTTATACGGTAAAAAAACAATTCTATTTCTGTATCAATTGATCTCCGATTCTCATAAGAACTGTCTCTACTCAAATAATAGAGGAATCCGGGACAAAATATGCTAATTTTTTATTTATATTTATTTGAATGTACTGGGCTATTCTAGCCATTTTGTTCATTGGTCAGTTTATAATGTTTCAATTCAGACGCCAGCCAAGGTTCACGTTGTCCAAGAGCCGAACGCTCTTACCAATTGCACCATGGACCCCTATAAGCCAAATAAAAATTTCAAAATTCAACATGCTTTAAGGACCCTAAACTCTGGTCCAGAATGTTTAACATCTAAAATTTAGCAGTAAAGATTTATTCCAAACTATCATACACTGATGGCTTAGCATCATCGATTAGAGTTCCTTTGCATAAATTTCCTTTACCTAACCCATTACTTTAGGATCAGCTTGAATCTCTTTGGCCTGTATAAGATAGAGAAGATTAGGTATTCAACTTTTAATTGTTTATGCAACAAAGCTTAGGCGAAAGGCTCATAATTTTGTCCAGTTTCTTATTTTGGACATTTTGAGGATAAAATTGGACACTAAAATTAAATTGATTAAAATTATGGATTTTTAATCCAATATTTGATGAATAATGAATTCTATCTAAAAATTTGTTCTTTTTGGAAGATTTTAACACTAAATACGTTAAATTTTGAATATGATTTTAGTTAAAATTGCTTTGTTAAAAATTCAGTGTAAGCAATTGCTTACGAGAAATATGACAGAACTTCGTGTTTACTTCAGTCTTATTTAGCTGTGGTGAAGTACTAACAATCTCTCCTTACTTTTTTTGAGAGATATTATTGAATATTCATTGAATATTGTGTTAATTCACGTTAGTAGTGATTTGTACATTTGACCTGAAGTGAGATTCACCAGTGCAGTGAGGTGATACTCCTTATTTTGGACAGGTGTTTTTCTCACAAAATTTCGTGAAGTTTTAGCTTTTGTGATGAATAGGTTGGACAAATGCCTGGAGAAACAAAGGAGCATCATCTCTACGAACGAGATGTAGCGATAAATGCCTTGAAATGCTTCCGGAAAGGCCAGAGAATGAGCGAATCCGCACGTACTTGGAGTATCGAAGTCAACTCACTTTAAATAATGATATGGAAAGTTTCCGGGCTTCTTGTGACATTCCACGTTTCCCTTACATGACCAGGAAGAGGACTGGGTAAGATTGGTTCATGAAATGAAGAACAATGGGCATCCTGTTGAAGCGGATTAGCTGTCCAAATTTACAGACAAGTTGTAAAAATTAATAACCAAGTTGTCCAAAATAAGAGTCAAATTCACCTTTACATATCAATTCATTTTTAAACGTATTAAAACTAATTTTAGTAAAAATAAGACAATAAATAGCTTGCCAAGTTTCTAAACAATCCTTCTGAAAAGAGAGTAACAAATAAAGTAAATTAGTATTGAAAATATCGCACTTCAAACTTGGAACATCGATGCTTATAAGCAGACTCGACAAAATTATGAGCCTTTCCCTTATACCATTTTTACCGATTTCCTCAGACCAGTTTAACTTAATTCGAAATTTTAAGACCTTTATATAAATTAATTAAATCTTAACGCACTTTTGTTGAGAAATGCATTATTAAAAAGGAATAAAACTTTAATATTAAAAATCGTGATAAGAAAAATTACAGTAAGGGTCAGATCAAAAAACGAAAAGGTCTGTTGAACTTTTTCTATATAACCTAAAGATTTTGTTTTAAGGAAATAAGACATTCGATAGGAAAAAAGAGGGTTACATGTTTCCCAATTTTTGACGGACTTTTCCGAATTGGTCAATATTTCTTAGACACTTGGACGATGGTGAGAGATAAAACCGTAATAACAGCAATACACCCATAAAATATTGTTTTTTTTTTAGATCTTCAGATTCTAAAATAATTATTTTAAATTACGACATTCCAATTTTAAATATCTTGCACTGTATTTCGATTTTAAAAATTAAAAATTAATTTACTAAAATATTTTACAGATTTTGAGTTGTATCGTTTCATTTTTACTTGTAACAGAGTTTAATTAAACATAATTCATATTTCTAAGTCTTTAGAATTCTCATCACTGTTTTGGCAAATAAAAATAGCTTCCTCTGCGCACCATTTGGATTTCCAATGGCCATCACTGGGCTTCATGAAAATACAGTAGATTCTGGGTTCATCACTGGATTCTTGTTTCGGTTCACCACTATCCCAATTTGTATAATCCAGAGCAGTTCTATCGTTATCCCATCGCCAAATATCTTCCCGATCGAAACGAAAACCACCAATTAGGATTTCAGAATTCATATCCTTAATCACTTGGTGAATTGCTCTATCTTCCTCCTTTGACTTAATAGTAACCATTTCCAATCCATTATCCTCACAAGTGCTAATTGCTTCATACCAATCGAGCTGAATTGCAAGAATTAATTATCAATTTTTGAGGAAATATTTTAACTGTTTTTTGTCTATCTCACCTTTTCTTGACTGATGTGAATTGTTTTATTTTGCAAGGTATGAACTTCAAAATCTAGAGCTGAATGTTCTTTTATTATTAAAAGTAAGAAAACGTAGAGAAACTTCATGTTTATTTGATTGCTGATATTGTGATACTGACAAAGTGAGAGACATTTCTTAATCTACTAAGCGAGTAACCTTCAAGTTCTCAAGAAGATGATTGCATGACAAAATGCTCCGCCCTTTTTTTGATAAATAATAATTACGTTTAGTTATTAATTTTCTATAAGACCATTGCATTGAAGTAATGAGTAATATGACTAAGCATAAAAAAATTGGCAACTTTCAGTCCCCTCATAACCAAGAACAAGTAGAAATTTTAAAGTAAAAATAAACTATTTTACAGTGAGAAGTATTTGTCGTAGTATACTTTTGGCACAGTAGAATTGTCCTATCTTATCCATTAAGAGCTTTAGAGAATTTCAAAAGTTAGCTGAATTTTAGAACAACATAATGACTCACCTCACAGAATATTTTTGGCGCCAACTCGTTGGAAAAGCTCCCAATGATGATTCTCGTGTCCAAATCCTGCAAGATACATAAACAAGGGAAAATTGAGTGGAAACAGGAAGAAAGGGAGATTACTGTAGGATTAAGAGAGTTTGAGATTAATTTCAATTTACAATGCAAATTATTGCTGTATACAATTGTTCCCATTTAGTCACAGTTTATTTCACGGTCGGAAGTCGAGTTTAATTCACTTCCCGTAAATATTTGTTCCACTTGAAGAGACTTCCGGTAAATCTCATTAGGTGCAAAATGCCTAAAAGGTGGTTCCTTTTTTTTTACTCTGCGTGAATTTCTTAAAAGGAATGAATCATTTTAATCTAGCAGATGGAATTTTTGCACCTTCCCCAATCCCATGTAAATTTCAATGAATTCCTGACGAATGGATAAAGTCAGTAATTTTGCCCACAATCATTCACCACATTGGAATCCCTGAGAATTCTCATCATGATATTAGAAACTGAGATTGTGGATCTTTTGATTTGCACCTACTTTTCCTCTGCATTGAAAAGTAAACCCATCGAAGCCTCAATTCACACAATAAGTCGCGGTTTTAGCGGTTTTTGCCACTCTTACGACGATTTCCCATCTCCATCTTAATTTTCTCTGATTAATAAATTTTCTCTCTGTGAGTTCCTTCGACGGTGAATTATTCAGAGTGGTTTATGTGATGTTGAGAAATGGCAAAAGCAAAATGTGTACAAAGTGTATTTAGGAATTGGATGTAATTTAACCAGAAAGATGATAAATTTAATTAATTGTACTTGAACTGCTTTAAAATTTTGAAGTAATTTATTTTTAATGTAACATAGGGTAAGTGTGCCAAATTTCGGCATAGTTGCATGCAAGCGCCAAAGTCTCAAGTTTGAAATGTAATATCTTTAATAGAAATTGATTTTTTATTCTTTCTTCTGAAAGAGTGTTGCTTGGAACCTTGGTAAGAGTTTACCATCTTTATTTACTCTAAAATCATTCTTAATACATTTTAAAATGAATAAAAATATAGACATAGCTTTGGTGCCCTATTTCGGCCATCATCATTCTCATAGTTCCTTGCCATTCGGGAATTCTTCCAATATCTATTTCACGTCATCTCGTTTGTCAAAGCTACATTTTTTGTTATTCTTTTGCTTTGTATAATCTCTAGAGTACTTAAAATCTAAAAGTTCAGGGAAATTCGAGGAACAAAAAAGGTGGCCGGAATTGCAAGCTGGCCGGAATTTGGCACACTTACCCTATAAATACTATAAAATGTATAAACTTTAGAAATTTAAAGGTAAAACATTTAAGGTAAACAAATTAGTGACTTTGATAAGTAAATTGATACATTTTGTAAGGAAAATCATCAAATTGTTAAGTAAATTAGCAAATTTTTGTAGGTAAAATTTGAAAATTAATTAATTAATATTCCCTTTGTCAACTTTTATAACAAAATAATTTACTTACTATTTTTACCAATCTGTTGAAGACGAAATTCAATAATAGTCATGTAGGTATATCTGTAATTTTTTTTAACAATACTCGAATCAAGTGAACATCTAGTCTAGTATACCTGTAACTTATCTAGGATGTACGACATTTCTGACTATTGTTATTCTAGATGACGGCCACCCATCAATCCTCAATCTTTATTCCTACAATTATCCTTATCAGGGACAGGACTTCATTCTTTCCAATATTTCATATTACTTATTAACGTATTATACTATTAAAATTGGAATTAGTTTTTGCTGACTGAAATGATTTTTTTTTACTGAACATTTTGAATTATTTGCTGATCAATTTGATTTTCTTACTGACTAATTTCCTAATTTTCTAAACAATAATGTTTTTCTCATTTTTTAATCGGGAAAATTGGTATAAATAAAATTAATAAAAAAATAATAAGAAATAAAAAATACCTTTAAAAATGCTTTATGACATTTCAAAACGCATAGATAGATAAACAATTTGTATTCGATTTTGTGTTAAGTTTTATTCATTTCTTCTCTTCTATTATTTTGAGGTTGAAATACGAATATTTCAAAATCTGCGCTTTTGATGTTTAATCTATTCTAAATAACTGCTGAATACTTGAAAGTCTTGAAAATACATGAAAGGAAATAATCTTTAAAAAGAAATGTTAAAATAAAGCAACGATAATGTTCAAAATTCTGTATATTAGAATTCGACAACACTTTGAAAATTAGAAAAAGGATCCGGATAGCTTAATAGTCTCTTTAGACCTAGAACATAACCTATTGATTCAACTCATAGTTTTAGACATACAGTTTGGAGGGCAGTTTTTAACTGAAATTATTAAATAAATATATTAATAATTTAAATATCTAATAATACTTGCACTTAGAATAGTAAAATTATGGCATTTGAGCATAAATTTTCATTGCGGAACCCGTGTAATATTCAGTTATAATTAAAATTCAAATCCAGCTTTCGATTAAAGCTATAAGTTAGTTAGAATTAACCTTATTTTAAGAAGCCTCCGAAAATATCCCTTACCCAATATATGTGAGGGACATTCTTGTGCCCTCGTAATGGGATTTATTGGAACCAAAAAAATATTGTTTTTCTAATAAATAGTGCAGTGATAACATTAATTAAATTACAAACCATGCATTGCATGTTTTACTTGTTTTTTTTTTTATATTTTTAAGAAACTATTTTTTTACACGATAGCTTTGCTTTTCTAAAGAGTTCAAACGGTAACATTGGTTAAATAAAACATATTACTTCCTTTGAAAAAATCCAGTCCTTAATTATAAGCCCTACCATTTAAATCTTATCGCTAAGGTGTTAGTAATGCCTTAGCTGAGTGTGATTTAAAGTCTTTTCGCAAAGTCCTTCCGACCCTGTGCCAGACGGGAAATATTTTTACAATAAGCCGATAGGCTTCAGACCTATATCAAGGGTAAGGGGGGGATCAAAAAAAAAAAAAAAGTGAAATATTTTGAATGGTCTTCCTACGACCGATTACGGTTTCATTTCTTTATCCACGCTAATGGCTTCTACACACTAGAAAAGTTATGTCCATATTTTACGGTTTTTCCTACACAGACGTAAGCAATTTGCTTCAATATAAACATACATTTTTCTAGTATGTATGTGTAGAGGTCATAATCGCAACAGTAGTAACATTAACTTCTTGTGAGCAACCCATTTTCACCATGAAGTAAAATATCTATAATAATGGCTCCATTCCATACAATTCTAAGTCGACTTAGAATTACAGTGGGGCCTCCATAGAGTCAATTAATAATTTCCAGGCCTGTTGACTCTATTTGATTTGTTGACTCAAATGGAGTCCGAAAAAAACAAATAAAATGAGAAATTTTGATAGAAAATTCTAATGTAATTAACGTTATTAACTAGAATTTCCTTTAAACTTTTAGTGTATAAAAATAGAACTGATAGTTCTTTTCGTTATTTCATAACATGTCTCTAAACTTCATAAAAAGAGCAGTGAATCCAATTTTTCTCATTTTCTTCATTTTCTATGTTTGACCAAGTTTCTATGTTTTACTATGTTTAACCATTCAGCATTCAGAACTTAAATGCACAAAACAAAGAAGTTTTAATAGTTTTTGCAGACCAATTTTAATTTTCTGTTGCTTATTTGTTTTTGATCCAAATTTTCTTTTGATATACTGACCGTTTAAATTAAAAATGTAACTTAAATTAAATTTCTACGTTTTCATTAGAAGGGTAATTTTTATGATCGTTTTTCATCTACATTTTTAAAAGAAGCAAGTTATTTAAAAAGTTCGCATAAATTTACAAAACGTTTAATTAATATGTTTTACTCAAAAATCTAACATTTTGTGCATTGCACTTTTTGTAATTCGTGTTTCTATTATTTTTTTGTTTTTGTCATTCACTTCCAAATTAAGGATGGCTGGGACGGCTTAAAATTTCTTACATTGTGATCATAGGCTAGTAGAGTATAAAAAAATATCTGTTGACTCTATTGGATATTGACTCTATCGGGGGTTAACTCTATCGAGGTCCCACTGTATATTATTTCGAGTAATATGTTGTTCCTGGAACGGAGATCTACAATTAGTGAAAATTTGGTGTTCCTCCGACGTGACGTCTGGATGATGAGATATTCAACTTTTTCGAGAAAAAATTATACGGGTAGCATAGAAATTTACCAAATTCAAATGGATGTCCTGAAAAGTTGTTATTCTGAGGAAGAATAGTATGGAATGGAACAGTAGATAAGTGCACTGAGAAAAAAAGAGGGTGCGATTAACTTTTTTTCCTCAGAACTTTAACACTTTTTAGGTGTAAAAATATATGAACATTTTTAATGTTAATTTTACACCTTTAGAAGTGTAAAATTAGCATGAAAAAGGGTAACTTTAACCCCTAATGCACCTAAAAAGGGTAATATTTACACCGATTTCGGATCAATAATGCAGGGTAAAATTAACATTTCTAGAATGTTATTTTAACTTTTTCGGATTTCTCTCAGTGCGTAACCTCATAAAGCACTTTTAGCTTGAGTTTGGAACAACTAATTTCCAAATATAATCATATTTCTTAGGATTCTTTATTTAAATATATTTTGAAGTAAATTTGACATAGAAACAGCTAAAAACCTCTAAAGAAGGAAATAATGTACACATTGCATCCTGGACAACCGATATGTGCAGTAAGTTTATCACGTTGTTAATAAAAAGTTCTTCCAGTCTGTTGCCATAAGCCACTTTCACCAAAAATACCTCAATGAACCCCCAATGGATTTTTCATGTTGACATAATGTATCTCCCATCCAGAACGTTGTTGCACTTTCTTGTCGTGCGATCATATATCAACCTAATACTTGCAATTTCCTAATTAGTTCGTCGTCTGTACACCTGTCGGCTGCAGTGAAACTCCTGCTGGAAAATTTTAGTCGGGAAACTCTGTGACCACATTTTCCTACCCGTGTAATTCTGCCACGTCTCTGAGACCTGACATTGTATAGGGGGTGAAATAAAATGCAGTCGTTCTGCATTAAGTTTGAACGTCCAGGTGAGAGGAGCAGAATTAATAAAGTGGTTTAATTTCAATCATGATATATTAAACAGGGCTTCTCAAGTGACAAATTTACTGCATGTCTTAGTCTTAGAAGTTGTAATGTCTCCCCCTTTATGAATTGTTGGTGTTAGTGCTTAAAGAAACATCTACATTATGGTTACAAGTGCCACATCCTCCCGGAAATGACAGAATCTTGAACAAAAGGCTGCACTTGAGTGGGGAGCTTTGTGTTCAAATCAACAAACACTGGAGGGTATGCCAATGTCAATCATTCTGTGCGGATTTGCAAATTATGCCCGTGACATTTAGACTTGTGAGACAAGAGTCTCGAAAAGACAAACATTCTCCTTCAAGAATTGAATAAATTTACCTGACTTTATGATAATTGGATCTTAACAATATCATTTGTAAAACTACCCTAATTCCATGGAGTTTTATTTTCAATCCTCAGGCTCTTCAACAATGTCCTTTTTTTTTTAGAAAAATCATCATGTATCACTTGAAATTTTCCAACATACATTCAATCTCATATCGGAAGTGAGAGAATTCACTCTTACGGAGAAGGAGAACAATGTGAATGCTAAACACGATTTTTGCCATCTGCTACGTGGTTCTCCTGACTCGTGACGCATTCTCCATCTGCCAACTTTATGGGGCATCCTTTTTCCGGTAAGGCCCGACACAAATGCTTATCTCCCCCGGAGCGAT
Organism: Phlebotomus papatasi; assembly: GCF_024763615.1. Lineage (NCBI taxonomy): Eukaryota > Metazoa > Arthropoda > Insecta > Diptera > Psychodidae > Phlebotomus > Phlebotomus papatasi. Next base: position 60,920,223 of record NC_077224.1, read on the forward strand.
AGTATAAAAAATCAAATATACTACTCTGCTGCAAGATTTCACCATATCACTTTATAAGTGGTGCAAAGTGTCAGGCATGGTGAAGTCAATTGTTAGGCCGTCTGGCAAGGGATAATTTTGATCCAATTGTCCAGGACAACAAGTACACCCATTGGAACGAAAATACCTCCCATTTTAATATTTTTTCGCATTTTATTGCAATGGGTGTGAGATTAAGGTCCACACATATATTTCTAAAAATATGCCAATTTTCATCAATTTCAAATATAGATCTTTTGCAATAACTCTGCCATAAAATATTCCCCTTGTACCTTCAGAGGAACGGTGAAAAGAAAAAGACATCGTTGAGTGCTTGAACTTGCTAATTTGATTCCATTCCAATGAACGCCAATTGGTATATTAAAATTTAATAGGTTAATTATATATTAGATCATAACCCGGAATATAAATAGGAATTCCGTTGTAAGTTTAAATAACATGTAATTTTTTTTCTTATCTTTGTAGTCTAATCCTATAACTTCTGATTCAAAACCATTCGCATTATGATTAAATCGACCTCAATTGTTCCAACTACGATTAAAATTCTCGCTTTTTAGCATTTTTGAAACAGGTTGGCTAAGCTTTTCGAGACTTCAAATCACATCTTAAACCGTTTTGTTTGTCCTCTTTGTCCGTCCCTAATGGGTGCTAATCACTACAGGTTTTAGTCAATATTTGAAATATTTAAGCAATTTTTCTACGCCTATATAGGAAAAATTTTCAACATTTATTCAATAATGCGAAATATGGACATAAATTTCTCTTGTGTGTAGGTTACATAAAGGTACCATAATGTGCTAGACACGCCTATGGCTTAAACCGAGAGTGCTTAAGGGGTTAGATGGGTCTCTCAGGTCAAAAAATCTTTTTTTTAATTTTTAATTTTATAGTATAACATTTGAAAAATATTTTCTGAAAATTTCAAGTCAATCGGAATAAAACTCTCGGAGGTAGAGCAGTTTTAGTTATGAATTCCGCCCGCGCGCGCATATCAATGCGCGTTTTACAATGCGGTAGTCAAGATTACTCCGAATCTACTCAACCGATCTTTCTGAAATTTTGCATACTTGTTTTAAGAAGTATTATCTACTGTTTTAACGAAGGATTTGCACTTTCCTTAATCAGAACCATTTTTACAATACGAGATGTGTTGAAAAATAGGGTAAAATTGATACTTTTTCACAAAAACTTTTGCCAAAAATCTAAATTTTGTTTTTTTTTTTCAAAAATCTTTCGTTCATCCATGGGTCTAACTAATCCTCTAATAGAGTATATTTGGTTTTTTGATTTCCGATGAACCTACTGGGAGAGATCCTGCCTACCGCAAGGTCTGTTTTTTTGAGAAATGGTTCCGAAAATATGCTACCAACGGTCGAATTTTCAAAATTTTTCAATCTTCTAAAAAAAAAATTTTCTAAAGTTACTCTTTCATATCCCAAAAGTTGGAATTTCTAAAGTATTCTCGATACAATTAATTATTATCAGAAAAAGGCCTATTTTTTGACCTGAGAGACAGACCCATGTAACCCCTTAACGTAATTATAATCAAAATAATTATTAACCTGCATTTCCATCAGTATCCCACTAAGTTGTCTCTCGGCTTAAGCCTAATGCCCTAGACACACTTATTACTTAAGCCGAGAAATGGTTTAGTTAATGGGAAACTGAAGGGAATTTAGTCAAACCATTATTTCGACTATAATTTTGTTAAGCTGTCTCCTGACTTAAGTCGTAAGTATGTCTAGGGCGTAAAAGTAGGACGACTAGGCTAATCCGTTACTTTTGTGAACCCTACGTCACTTCAAGATGGTTTTCAGAGATGTGTCTAGACAAGATGACACGTTCAGTCATCATATCATAGGTTTCCTGGGCAATCAGACTTCATCGAATTACTTACTAAATATATCGTCGGCCACAAAGAAGACTATTGTAAGTCTAAAATGTAAACTTTACAGGAGAAAATTTTAAAGTTTGACAGTTGAAATTTATTTTTATTAATTTAACTGGAATTAATATACCTTCAGCTTTTGAAACTATTGTATCATACTTACGCATTGAATATTTATTTTCTGGGTAACGCTACTTTTAAGTTATTTACAATAAAATTGTGGGCAAAAAACTTGATAATTGGGCACGCTGATTTTCAGTTTTTTTTCTTGCAATTTTTCCAGGAATATCTTAATCAATATAAAATTTTGTGGGGATGTAGATCTAAGGTTTCTTCATCCAATGATACAATTTTTTCATAGTACTGTAAGTAGACTTACAATAGTCTTCTTCGAAATTGGCGATATTTAAATTTTACCTTATAAATCCAAGAAAAGCAATGCATGGGTATAATTAATCTGTAAATATCAAATTTTTATCTGGAAAACTTCTAAAAATCTCCTAAAATCAAATTTTCACGAACATGGTTTAACTTTTTAAATTTATATTTTCTTGAATAAATCTAAACATAGAATTATATAACAAATTTTATTACTTAGTGAGTTTTTTTTTTATTTTATAAGTTTCAATAAATCATTGAAGTATTTAAGATTTTAGAAAAGTGAGATACGACAAAATTTACAAAGGCAGTCATTCAAAAAGAGGCCAGAAAGCATTTTTTTACATTATCTTGTATAATTCTTCAAGTAAGGCATTACAGAACCAAAATTCTTATAATCTGCTTAAAGCGTTCTTAGTTCCATCTCTGGGACTTAAAAGTAAAGTTCCGTGATTTTAAGAGGCTTTTAAAGATTTTACACTGTGGAGAATTACCTATAAATATATTGTGGTGTTATAAATCTGTCAGGGACTGTGTGTTTCTTGGGCTTCCTTCTACCGTTTGTGATATTCACGTACCTGTGGTAAACAATAATTTCTCTGTGATAGGATTCTGTGATATTTAATACCCTCTTCTTCCTGCCCAGTTTACCTGGAAATATATATTCCTTTATTAAATATCTTCAACAGTGATCCGGAACGTAGGCGGCTGGATTTTCCAGAAGACGTTTCCTCGATGACCGCCAAATGCCCTTCTCAAAATCCACTGAGGCAGTGAAACACAATTATCACCTTGACCAATTATTTATTTACACCAACTTCTCCACTATTAGACTGAACACAGTTTAACTCTACGTCACTGTCGTTTTTCTGTATTTTAAATTTAATATTTTTATAGAAAATTCACTAAATAAACTAATAACTTTTCTCCTCACGTCTCTTTGCAAAATCAAGTCTTACGTAATTCTCTGACTAGTTCCCCCTCATTCCCCTACTTTCTTTCCAGCTGATCTTATTCACCACTTTTTCCTCCTTCTCTCTCCCTCCATGCATATTCAAAATCCAACCGTCTTTTGTCTCTTATTTTTAAGAGGTCTTATAGAATGGAAATTCTATACATACACGAATTTAGACACTAAATTCTCATTATAAACCTTTTTAAGGTGCACTAAAAGTCTTATCAGACTCTTGATTCTATAGTGAAGCTAGTATGCTTCTTGGGAGCTCAACTTAATATGATCATTTTGTGTGCTGAATTTGTGTTTCATAGCCCGACTTTCACCAGTGTCCGACTTTTAGCAAATATATAATAACAAAATGAAACATTTTCATACGGCTCTATTGAGTTAATTAAGCAGATCAAGCAGCACACATCGTTATAGCGGCTTCAGACTGGAGCTTTAGCCCAGTTCCTGAAATAAAAATGTAAACAACAAAGAATTTTGTTGCTTTTTAAAATCTAATGGATAATTTTTCCTTAGTAGCAAATCCAAAACAACAATTTCCTCAAAAATCTTGCCTTATAAAGAATTAGAGGATTTAAGCTATATGGCTAAGCTTCATGTCTGAAGCCAGTATTACTCCTACATGTGTAAAAATTCTGATTGATGGTGCTATTCCAATGAAAAATAAACATATTTTTCTAGCACTTTACTTTTCTCAAGTCCATCTGCATTATCGATTTTCTTTGTGTTGGTTTCTGTCTTGGCTGTTTTCTCCAGATATCGACCTGTTCTTAAACTACAAAACAGTCGTGACATTATTACATTAATTTAATACGATAAAAGTTTATTTAGAAGAGATTATATAATTTAATATGTATTCTAGTAAAAAAGATGAAAAATATATAACTTTCTCTTCGAATGCGAGCAATGAAATGTGTTACTGTATATTAAAAGGATGAATTTTCCCTTTTACATTGTCGTCTTTTCGGTTTACATCCTTTCCAAAAATATTTTTCTCTTTATTTTCCATTCCTTTTCATGTTTTACGTTTTTTTTCTCCTTTTCACCATATTTCTCTTCATTCATGAAGAAAAATTTTTATTGTAAGTGAAAATGCGGGGTTGTAGAAATTCAAGGCGTCATGAATTTTCCACTCCTAACCCCACATTCAATTTCCAAATTTTCCATGTGATACCAAGGCAGAACGTGCTGAAGTGACGAAGGAGAATTGTCTGGAAAAAATTCTGTCACCATCTGTATATATTGTCTCAATTTTTTTCTCTCATCCCAAAGGAAAATCCTGTTAATTCGTTATGTGTGCTTAGAAAATGGCCCAATTATTGGGAGAAAATTAAGCTATGGTATTAATAACAATTAGAAGGAGGAGTTTTGTAAGAAAAGTTGATGGTATCAAATTTTCTAAAGAAGCTTTGGTCAAATTTGTCTGATTTACTCCTCATTATTGAGTCTTTTTTTGCCATCATTTTGCTCACTTCCACATTGCTGAAACACCACAAACATTATCTTGTCACCCTCTCAGCAAATAAAACTTTGTCTTACTCCTCAATGTAATAGCACTTGGTATTATACTTTCTCACCCCGACTCTCCCTCTTGGCTACACGGAAGCTCTTCTTTGCGTTCCCAATTCCCAATCGCCGCAAGAAGTGCCGAGGAAAAGCTCCTGAAGGCGAAAAAAAAGTCTAATGGTTTTTGTTTGTCTTTTCGGTTTTCCATTCAATCCAATTATTATTTATATTTTGCTCCTCTCACTTTACCATTTCGACTTTTTTTCGTTACTCGCATTTTCACTCTTTACACACCTCCCCAAGAACCATATAAAGTCTCAAAAGCAACAAGAAAACCCCATCACAACTTTTGGAGGCTTATGCCAAATAGAGCTTCAAACGACATAGTTAAAAGATAATGATCCGAGATAGTCGGTACGCAAAGTTTAAAGTTTATAAACTGAAAAGATTGTCTTTATTACGCTGCGTTATACTATTTCTAAACTAAAATATGTTTTGTACATTTCTGTTTAATTGTCCAAGAATAACAATTTATATCAGTGATATTATTTAGTAACAAGAAATGGATTACTGCTAAAAACTAAAACTGAAGCAAAATATAAAAAAGAGTGCAGAAGATTGGATAATATTATATTTTGATAAAAAGAGTCAGTAAAAATAAAAATTGGTGAAATATTATTGGCAAAGGGAAGATTGAGAAGTTGTGAACCCTTTTTGTGTTTTACTGAACAAAATTAATTTCTTTCACTTACCAAAATCGATTGACTGACTTTGAATTTTTTTACTGACTAAAATTGCTGATTTACTGAATAAAAATGTTTTCTCCATAAAGAAAATCCAACATATTTATAAAGACTTGCACAAATCATCGCTTTCAGTGAATACAGTGAATTTTTAGATTCAAAGGCTTGAGTCCTGAAACAAGTAATCTGATACCTGAACAGAGTGACAAGAATTATTCTAAATTCATTGTATTATGCTGAATTTCGACAATTTTAATAAAAAAAAAGCGGAATATGCATTTGTCGTATCTGACGGATCTGACGCCAATTGTATATTACGTATGCACTGATTAGTGATTAACTTGTAACATCTTTTGTTAAAATATAAAAGGTTATCATTGTTTATAAAAAGTTTAAAATAATGAATTAATTAATTAATTTAATATTCAATTGAAGAATAATGACACTGTACAAAAATAAGCAATAACAAAATAAAATTGGTCGGCAAAATATCAGATTAGAGTAATTTAAAAAATTTGAAAGCAATAAAATTTTATGAAAATTTTGGGAAGAGCAGATAAAAAGGGGTTTAATTTTACATGGAAACATCTTAGACATTAATTGTGCAAATTATAGAATAGAATAGAATTCATTTCATCTCTTTCTTTAACCCACCCCCAGTGCGGCCATCGCCGTCTTAGCGTCGAGATCAACCTCCAGGACAAAACGATGAAAAAACCCCTTCCCAGATTGTATATTTTGTAACTTAGCATCAGCATTAAAATTTAATTCAGAAATAATTTCGAGAACTCAAGCAAATTGAATTATTTCGTGAGTTATTATCAAATAAAATATCAAAAACGGTTTGAAAAATTAATGTCTTAAGGAAAACATTTTACTGATATGATATACGAATCAAAATGCATAAAATAGTCAATATTTTTTTTCAAATATGCTAGATTTTGTTTGACAAAGTTCGTGTCACGAAGTCATACATTTTAACTATATTTTTCGTAATTTTTTCTTTAATTTAAAAAAAAAATTAGCCATTGGAAATTGCAACATGATTTTCGGGAAAACAAATATTATCGGTTATCAGATGAGTTAAATTTGTAATTTAACGAAGGATGTTTTGTTGTCTTGACCATAAACTATTTTACAAGGAAAAACGTGTTGTAAAATATGCAAAAATTGGATTTTTTTTAAATAAAATTTTCACGAAAATCTAAATTTAATTTTTTAAACCTTCGTTCAAGTAAGTCTAACTGTGTTATCACACTCGCACATTAAAATTTTGATATGATTCACATTAATTGTCGCTGGTGAGAGTCCAAATGTGTAATTTGTGTGTTTGAATCATTTTATATTCAAAACTTGATCAAGTTGTTGTTAAAAAGGTAGACTTGGCCCGTAATATTTGATATAAATTGATTTATAGCATTAATGCGAAAAATTAATGCGATTTTCTCTTTAATTTTTTAATGTGAAAAATATTTATGCTTTAGGTAAATTTAAACTTATTTTTGCAGGCCAAGTCCACTTCTTTATCAATAAATGGAAAAACCCCAAATATTAAGTGACTCAAAGACACAAATAACATATTTGGATGCTCACAAGCGACAATTAATGTGAACCACATTAAAATTTTAATGTGCAAGTGTGATAATGCCGTAAAACAGTGTGGTTTAACTCATTTTCTAGAAAATATTTAATTTTTCGATTTCTTATGAAACTTTATATTTCGAGCAATCGTGACTACCGCAAAGTTTCAAAAAAGGTATCCACAAATCAGGTTGCAGCGGCTGATGAAAAATGACAAATTGGAAGAAAGCAGCGGTATATATGATAACTTTTCGACACTATCGAAATCGATAAATGTATATCTGTTAGATTAAGTGAATGTCGACTTTTTACGCATTGTTGATCCATTCCTTGTGACATTCTTAAAATAATGTGACTATTGCTAAATAACTATATTAGATACAGGAGATGCAGGTTTTGTTTAATTTTTTCAGAATTGACAGTCGATAGTATCGAAAATAAATGTCACGCCCCCTTGAATTCGAGCAATATATAGTCTATGAAGAACCATTAGGCCCTAGACACACTTACGACTTAAGCCGAGAGGCGACTTAATGGAAAATGATGGAAATGCACTTTAACTGTTATTTCTAATACAATTACGCTAAGCCGTCTCTCGGCTAATCCTCATGTCTGTCAAGGCCCTTAGAGTAAGATGGGGTAATTCGGAATTCGATTTATTTTGGAATTTTGAGATTTTCTTACTGTTTGAGATGGTCAAAGAAAAAAGAAAACCATAAAGAAGTACAAGACTTTAGGTTCGACAGTACTTCTTCGTTGTTTTCTCCTTTTGTCATATAAAACTGTAAGGAAATCTTAATATTCCAAATTAGACATGATTCCAAATTACCCCATCTAACCCTAATCCATTAATAAGCGGTAAGACTTTAGCGGTTAAGGGAAAGATGTTGTGATCAATGTAACTATATCCTTGATCTAGATAATATCAAATACCAACATTTTTCAACTCTGATTCAATTCAGTTGGCCCGTCGAGGAAGAAAAATGTGGAAATAAGTCAGTGTAATGGGAAAATTTTACTCACGCGCAACATACGAAGTTGATCCTTGAAGTCAGTTTCCGCAAATGTGATTGTTGCAGCACAAGAAATATTGGCCGTCTCAAGTTCTGTGACGAGATCATTCACAGCCAATGAGTGTATTTCCTCATTCTGTGAAAAAGTTGTCACAGTATCCCATCCGAATCGTCGAATGAAGGCAATTCTTGCTGGATTGTGGGAGGAATCTGGTGCCACAGTTCGGTAGAACAGAGGAAATTCACGCCGATCACTGAGGGCAGGTGAGGTGGATCCGAATGAAACCTGAGAAAATATACCAAGTTATAGAGAAATTACTGTATTATCTTGTCGAGACCTTGGATTGAAGTTCCTATTCCCAAAGAAGGTATTTGTTCTGTGTCTTCCAATGACCGACGAGCAATTTCCTCCAAATCGATTGATCGTCTTTCTCAATCATGTCATTTGTATTTTACGAAAGCAGAGCCTTACGTGAGTGGGAGGAAATTGAGAGATAAATAGAAGAAAAGTATAAGGAGCAGACGACGTTGAGAATTTTCGAGGGGAAAAATAGTGAATTAATTCCACTTAAGCAAAACGATAACCATTCAAGTAAATTGTGATTGAAAGAATTACTGCTGGTGCGACACAAATGAGTTGCACTTGAATTTCAAGGCACACACACACACTTCATCTCAATGGATGTTACGTGAGAATTCAGCATAGTCCTCAATTTGACCCATCCATGATTAAATACCGTTCCACTACATAGGATACTCTGCCGACATATCTGTGGTAACTCGAGGAATGAGAGGTGAAGAGCTGATGCACTTTGCAGACCTCAGGCATTGCATGGAAAATTCATTATGCCATACAACATACAACACTATGCAGAGAAAGGCGTTCAATTTATTCCCAATTAATTTCCTTTTCGCCATTAATCGACCCCACTCAATTTGATGGGTGATTGCTGGTGAGAGTTTTATACTGAAAATTCCTACTACAGAATTTTAACCAAGATTGCAAGTCATACGGAAGTCCAGCAAGGGCTTTCAATTAAATATTAAATTTTACTGGGTCAAGTAAGGATTAACCAAGTAATTTTGCAAATAGCCTGCACAATTCAGATGTTTTTCATCTCCTCTTATGACAATGGATATGATACTTGAGAGATAATGGCTTTACATTTCGTTTTTAAATCACATAAACTTACGGAATACTCTAACTCGTAACTACAGAAGACATCGATTGCTCCAGAATAATATCCGAGTAACTTTCAAATAATTGGGAAGTGATTTCAAGCTGAGATGTTATACAATTAATAGAGTTTTTAAGAGTATTTACAGAATTTCAAGGACTACCGAAAATTTAAAAAAGAGACTTTGTAAAATTTCGAATTAGTCGAGGCTTATTCTAAGCTGTCGAACACCGTAGGGAGAGTACATTCCCCTACATATGGTTGACTTTGGTTCTTTACTGTTAGCTTTTTTTCAAATCTAGCACTTGAAGATGGTCAATACCGATCATTATTAAAAAAGGGAAATATATGAGCAAGTTTTAGTGGAGGCGAAAGAGATAACACTTCTTCAATAGAATATTATAATATTTGTATTATATACTTTTTATGTTTTTTTTTGTTATAATCGACACATTATAGGGTAAGAGCACATAATTTTGACCAGTTTCTAAATTTGGACACCTTGAAGATAAAATTGGACACTGTAAATAAATTGATTAAAGTTATGTTTTTTTATTCCAATATTTGATGAATAATGAATTCTATTAAGTATTAAAAATATCGCGTTTCAAACTTGGAACATCGATGCTTATAAGCAGACTGTCCAAAATTATTAGCCTTTACCCTACCTCACAGAATTACGTGATTATATCCAAACTAAAAAATATTATATTTAGGATGTAAATTTTACTCATTCGCCAAGAATATGGATTTTGTGCAATTATACTCTAAAATACGTAAAACATTAACCATAATTTTGCTGCAGATAACAGATATCTCTTATTTATGGCAATACATGCTCCTTGGGAGTTTTTTAGTAAGATATCAAAATTCTCAATTATTTTGGTTAATTTGGAATACAAATTAATCAATTTCATTCTTTAAAAAATTGAGAATTTGAAGCTATTACTTAATTACGAAGCAGATACACTAAATTAATCGTTTTATTTGGTATGTCAACAATAACAACAAGACCATAAATCCCATGAAATCCCATGTATCCCATTTCAAATTGTTTCACCTCAAGTACATTTAGAGCATTTGGGGAATCTCCTTTGGTAACTTCCTCTTGAGTATGGGAATAATGCTTGGCACTACTGGCAACTTCTGACTTTTGAATCCAATTTAATTTCATCTTTCACCCAAGAGTTGGTAAAATCGAATTTCGTCGCTTCTGGAGTTGATGGGATTAAGTGATTACAACTACCTGGTACACACGCATAATTTAAATCTCATGAGAGTAATTTACCTGAACTATGTTCCAGTAGGGCACCACCTTGGCTAGGCTTTCGGTCACTTCTGAGCACGCAGAGCCAAGCAGCATCACCATTCGAGTTGAGTGTTGGGTATACAGAGCATGGAAAAACCGATCGACACCAACTCCCGGATCACACTGAAAGGAGAACAAAGTATTATAGACATCGCACATCTTTTTAATTTAATAAATTTAATTTTTTCACTTTTGCATGGAAGTGAGATGAAAAGGTCAGAAGTTATTAGCATTTTGTGCTATTTCATCTGCAATGCCTTCGGCACACCATTTTAGCTCGGTATAATTTCATAAAATCAAAATTCGCGTCCCTTTCTCTCTTTAAAAAGATTTGCATAAGTCTATCTTTCTTTTTCGGTTTCAAAATTCGATTGAACTATATTTAATTTGCTATAATGTTCAAAAGAAGAAGAAGAGTGCGAAAGAGTGAAATGGACATATGCAAAGCTTTTAAGAAAGAAAGGGATGTGAATTTTGACTTTATGAAATTTTCCTGATCTAAAAGATGTGCCGGAAACATAAATGTGTAATTTGTAACTTTATCAATATTAAAGTAAGATGAACTTTTATTAACCTACTTAATTCTGAGATAAATTTTTAATCTTTAATTCTCTATGTCTAAATTAGCAACCAAGACTGCTTTGTATTTTCCAAGAAAGTTATTTCACTTTAAAATATTTTAACTGGTTTATTCATCTTCACAAAACAAATAATTCATAGAGATGTTTTCTAATTACTTAAAAGAATAACAACTCATTCCTATAGATCTTTTAATAAAAATATACACGTTTTTATTCCAAATGCATACCATTATTGCAGAGATAAATAAAATAGAAAATGATCCTGTGAAAAACTCAGTCAATATGCCACTGATAAAAAATTACTTCAAATTCTAATTGCCTTCTATTCTATGGTGACAAGATTTACAAGATTTTCTATGGTGACAAGGTTGTATAAGTGACAACAAAAATTCTTTTTAAAGTATGCAAAAGAGTATCTATACAAAAATTGAAGATTACGGTTGCACTATTTATATGAAGAAATGTGATTGAAAAAAAAAACAGGAAAAGTATTAAGAAAAGTATAGGGTAAGTGTGCCAAATTTCGGCATAGTTGCATGCAAGCGCCAAAGTCTCAAGTTTGAAATGTAATATCTTTAATAGAAATTGATTTTTTTCATTCCTTCTACTTAAGGAGTGTTGCTTAGAACCCTGTAGAAAGTTTATCGTCTTTATTTACTTTAAAATCATTTTTTAATACATTTTAAAATGAATAAAAATGTAGACATAGCTTTTGTACCCTATTTCGGCCACCTTCATTCTCATAGTTCCTTGCCCTTCGGGAATTCTTCCAATGTCTTTTTCACGTCATCTCATTTGTCGAAGCTACATTTTTTGTTATTATTTTGCATTGTATAATCTCTAGAGTATGTAAAAACTAAAAATTCATGGAAATTCAAGGAACAAAAAAGGTGGCCGGAATTGCAAGCTGGCCGGAATTTTGCACACTTACCCTACGTTAAATATCGATTTTTGTGTTGCGAGAGATATTTTGAAATTGCTTTGAATTGATACATTTTTTAAATTGGATTGTATATATTTATCAAATTCAAAGAAATCACAATCTTGATCTCAGTTTCACAAAGCTTTGTGTTTCTTTCTTTTATAGTGCCAAAACAATGCATTTTATTAAATTTATAAGAAAATATGCTCACATGATTGTGTCAAAAGTCAAAATACAAGAAAATTCTTTATATTGTATTATAAACGAGTTTTCATTGATTTTCACGAATGGCGAAATATTCAAAAATCTCTAGAACCATCTATAAAAGAACCTCCTCTTATTAAATATTTTTAAAAGTATATTCTTTAGGAAAAAATAATGTATGATATTTGTAGAGACTTTTTTTTAAATTGACGGCACGTTTTTTCACATTTGATTTGATAAATGTTGAGCAGTTGTGACTCGAATTAATGGGTCACATTTATTGCAAAATCCCCTCAGCCTAGATCGCTCTTTTTGTCCATTTAAACATGGTCTAAAATGAATTCCGGTGGATATAAAAATATATCTGCCTCACCACTAGATATATTATTTTGTGCATTAATTTCATTTTATCGCAATAGCAACTAATGTAGGATTGTGAAGAGAATTTTGGGCAGTTGTATCATTTATTTTTTTTTTATCTCATAAACCCTTTCCAATTTTCTCGTTTTTGTGAAATAAAATTTGTGGAAATTGTTGGAAATTTAAATTAAAAATTTATTCAAATGGAACAATTTTCGGTGTACCTCAAATAATTCCATAAAAACGATGCTTGGGAAGGTGATAAAAATGCTGCAGTTGTGGATGAAAAAAAAATTGAGGAAATTGGACAATGTTCGTAATGAATGGAAGAAAAGTGTGAGACTTTTCAATGTGACAATATCTAAAAATTGCGCTCTCGGAAAAGTCTGGTGGAAATGTATTTTGTGAAAATTTACGATAAAACTTATTCTCCGCATTGCCTGTATGATATTACTAATGCAATAAAGAATATTCTCCAGCACCGCATATTCCAAAGCTATGATGTACCCAATATTCCATATCCTTTTCTCATATTTAATCATATTATCGCTTAATCTAATTGCAAACTCAGAACGAGAAGGTGTTCATATTCGCCGTTTAGGAGACAAAATGATTAATCAGAAGTGTGGGCCTACGAGGCTGAAGGAGGCTCAAGTAATAAAAAGTTTTATCTACATGCATATATAAATAATATAGATAGCTACAATTAGGTATGTTCTTCTTATTAACTTTATATAATACTTCTTATTTGAATCATGTAACAAAACGTAAAATTTTCTAAATAAGGGAAGACCACCAGCGATTGGCAGTGCTCCTCGGATCGTCACGTTAATACCGTATCGTTGCTCCAAATAAAATGAATTCTGAAAAATTTTGAGCTACTTTTTACCATTTAGGGTAAATTAAGCTAATTCAAAACCTGCTCCAACTGGAAATTTTTCGCTACTCTAAATGGAAACATAATTGTTTTCATGATAAATACACTACTAAATTATTATATTTATATATTTTCTACAGTTTCATTATTTAGTTAATTTTGTTTCAAATAAAGCGAAAATCCATTTATATTCACAAATTTTAATTTGTTAATTTCTCAGAAAAATTAACAGTGTACCTTTTCACCATCGAATTTTTCATCGTTCGACCATGTTTTCCAATGAAAAACACAATGAGGTGATTGTTGTTTATTCGTTTTGTTTAGCATTTTTATCATATTTCTGGCTAATTTTAGTTAAATTAAGTGCTAATCTTTATTGTTAACGGTACATAAAGTTTTCAAATGAAATAATTACCTATTTCATGAAAAGAAAACGGTTTTTCTAAAGTGTCTGCAAATGCTTCAATAGGAAACCCCAGAAATATGATTTTTTGGAGAGATCTTCTTATTGTTTTAGATGAGAAAGGAAAAAAGACCAGAAATACGAATAAATCCTGCACTCAGGAGCAACTCAACAAAGGTTTTGGAAGCCTTTCGTCGCGGTTTCACTTACACTGTTTGTCTCCAATTAGAAAATTTCCTTGTCTCCACTTGGATTAATTGGTTTCCAATAGAAGCATTTTATACTCGAGTATTTTTCTCGTATTTAAGAAGTTTTCAAATTATATCTAAAGTATTTTCACTAAACAGTAACATTCTAGAAGAGTCAAAGAGCAAATTTATGTAATTCTCTTCAGAAAAATATGAACTTAATGTGTTGAATCTTCTGTCAAAGTTAAAGCGTCTGGAAATGGTTTTGAATTAGGACATTTATCCTACTCTCTCATAATAATGCACTGCATTAATTCAGATTTGAGATGGATGAAATTATACATAGGCATGGAATAATTGCATCAATTATGGGACCAAGAGCAAGATCACCCACACTTTACGAAACTTAACGAAACATGATCGTGATTTTTTGATTTTAAAATGCCAAAGTCATAAAATTTTCTTGATCTTGATCGTAATCTTGGTCTCATTGAGGCCAATGTCTCAAAAAACAGAAAATTTGCCTTCGCCTCGAGCAAGAGCGTATGGGAGTAACTGCGATACTTTTACTATTATTATTAATCGTATCGAAATACTTGTTACAATGTAATTACATTACATTGCTGTTGTATTCCGTGATGGAAGAACCCGCTAAGTCCAAGTGTAGACCGCTCAGGAGCACCTTCCCGTGATATAGATGTTTATTCCATACTCCCAGAGTTTGAGCAGAGGTAGTGCATTTTTATTACGTTATATCACAGTGAAAATGTCTTTTCTTGACATTCGATTGCTTGCACCGGGCCGGAGTCGAACTCACAACTTTGAGAATCGAGTCAGAGATCTCATCCGCTCAAGATCTTGCACTTGCCTATTGCGCCACTGAGATCCCCGAAACTTTTACTAAGAATTCGGGATTTTAGTTTTCGGAATTTTGGCCCATTTGGAATTATAGTGTTCAGAATTTTGACCAAAATAAAATTCCGTAGCCTCAAACTCAAAGCAGCCCCACATCCCCCTATACATGTTCTTTTGCCTGCTCGAACTTCACAAAAGAGAGCAGTTTCCACATTTTCTTGTATGAAAAACTTCTTATGTGTAAGATTGAAGACTGTCGCCTCTAAAGCTCACATCTCTATGCTTGGTTTGAATTTTTCCTTAAAAGTTAAATCTATAACTTTCATGCCTGGAGCTTCCTAAACTTTTTTACCTTCATCTACCAGCTTTCCAAAGCACACAATTTCACCCATAAAATTAAATCTTAACTTTTATTTATTGCTCAGCAAAAATACTCACAATTTTACTTCAATTATAACATTTTGACGTCACTTTCGTTAAGACAAGATAAATGATTTTCCGCGAAATTTTCCAGAATCCATGTGACTTTTACAGCAAAATATATTATTTACAATGGCACGCGGCAATTCCACACAGTAATTTCCTTTTCTCTTCGAGACTTTTTCGGAGACAGCATTCCTCTTGTTTCCTCTCAGAAAATTATATTGTGCTACATTATTTCGCAGTGTTTTGTGTTGATACAACATTTTCTTGTTGAATACTCCCGCTGAGAGAGTTAACGTTGGAATTCGATCTTATCTAATTCATTTATAATTAAATACAATTTTCAGCATGAATGAACAATTCCTTCAGAAGCTTATTCCTGTGTCTCCTATTTATTCTGCGTAAATCTATGAGAATCCGTATACCTCCACAAAATTTCCCACCGTCATTCTACTCCCTTTTTCACAACGGCAATTTAACAACTGAAAAGAACAAAATTTACACTCGCACTAGCTCGCTTTCCTGAATTTATTTAACATTTTAACTTGTTTTCCCAACTAAATAAAGTAAACATTAGTTTCTGTTCCGCCTCTATTTACAATTTTGCTCTATTTTTCACTCTCAAAGTCAAATTGTTATTTACAAAGTTAAATAAACTACTTTTTTTATGTACAATGTAACTATATTAAAAATCAGCATGAAAGTTAATTAAAAATTAAGCTACAGTTTGCACTACGTCGACACTGTTGTTCACTTTGCAAAAAAGAGAAATCAATGGTCAAAGAAAATTCGCAAAGTGCTCGAAGATATAAAACTTTGAAAGTTTCTCAAACTTTCTTTAGGTATTCAACTCATAAGCTTTCATTAATACAATATTTAAAAAGTTTAGCGGCGTTGTAAATCATCTCAATCAAAACTTTTACTAATGTAACACAATTGGGATTATCAATAAAACAATATTCGTATAATAGAGTACAACTGAAAATGACTTGCTGAATGTTTCAAGCTTCAATACCTTCAAGAGACAAGACCAACAAGAAATATATAGATTGAGGTATGCACATAGATACTTTAAAGAGGCATTAAAGCTATAAAATAATTTAAAGAACATTGTATTAGATTGCCAAAACTCAAACATAATGCGATAAAAAATTGAAAATGATTAGTAGAGACACACACCGAATAATTAAAAAAAAAAACCTCTATTACAAGTTTTGTTTGGTTTTCATATTTTTAATACAATTTTTCTGTATTCATCTGAAACTTTTCCACATTATTAAAAAAAATAAAACTATTTACTTTGATATAAATGTTTCACTGTACCTTTAATGTTATGTGTCTCGGCTAAATGAAAAATTTTAAACTACCCTTTTTATGCTAAATGTGCTAAATAGTTGTCTTAAATTTCACTCTGATAGATCTGCAAAATTTTTGAAAAACACGTATGTAATTTGATTTTCCAGGAACATAATGAATTAAATAAAAAACTGCATAGCTCATTTTTTATACGGGCCCTACAACGAGGCTGCTGAACAGGATGTTGGAAAATACCCAGTTTTCATAGAAAGTAAAAAGTCGTTGTACAATTAGCTGAGATTCTTTAACAATCCTCTAACAATTCTTTAACGACCTCGTCAGATCGGGCCCAAATTTTGGATGTACACGTACACGTTTTCATACCTATAGATCACGAATATCATATGCGCCAAAAGAGGATTTTCTTGGACGTCCTGTCCGTTCCGTCCGAAGTATTAACGCTCCTGGAGAGAGAACGTAAACAGATATCTACAAGCGGTTTTCGGCAAAGGTTAAATGTCAACAGGTGACTAGAAGTTGTTGATGTCAAATCACCCACCCCGCCCCTTCTTCCACTATTTTGGAGCACCCCCAAATTTTGTTTTCTCAATAACTCAGCCCCTATGGCATCGATCGATCTTAAATTTTAGTATGTTAGCTCATAAAAACTCTTGACTCAAAAAAAAATTAAGCCTCCCGTCCCCCCTGACTCGAGCTATAAAAAGTCAAAAATCCAATTTTAAAAATGTCTTATCGCGGGTTCTAATTGTTATAATTTGAAAGGGATCGGGAATCTTCATTTTTTTTCCATTTTGTTTTTACACTTTTGTTTTTCCCAGTTTGTCTTTTTAATCTTTGTCTTCGGTAATTTTTGTTTTTTGGAAACTTTATCTTTGGAAATCTTGTCTTTCATACATTTTGTACAATATTCGTAAATTTTGTCTGTAAGACATTTTGCACAAGTATATTTTATAACTTTCCAAAAATTTCCCTTTTCTCAGAAAATTTCCATTTGCCCCAAAGGACGAAACTGAAAACTTCCCAAAACACAGAGAATTTCCCTTTGCCTCAAAGGGCGAAACTAGAAACCTCCCAAAAACAGAAAATTTCCTTCGCCCCGACAGACGATACTGATAACTTTCCAAAACACAGAAAATATCCCTTTGTTCCAAAGGACGAAACTAAAAATTTGCCAAAACACAGAAAATTTCCCTTTGCCCTGAAGGATGAAAATAAAAGCTTCAAAAAACACCATTGTAAGATTATTATTTTATTTAATAAAATATACTTGTTTAAAATATATGAAAGACGAGATTTTCAAAGAGAAAGTTTCCAAAAAACAAAAATTACCTAAGACAAAGATTCCAAAGACAATCTGGGAAAAACAAAGATTCCGCAAACCAATTTGAAAAGCTATGATATTTTGGAAAGCTCTCTTGGAGTACTACAACCTTTCTGTCACCTCAACTGCATGCGATTTAATCAAAGGTCCGATTAATCGAAAAATCAATTTCTGAAAATTAAGACGATACTTTTCCTTTAAATTTTAGTATGTTGAGATCGACACCTTTCCAACAGTCGGTAGCATTCCTCCCTAGATGTTCCCTAACGAGAGCCATAACCAAAAATGTCCTAACCGGAGTGTATTTTAGGTGTTTCTGAAGCAATTTAGATGAAATTTTAGTATAATATTGTATCTGAGATCGAGATCTTTCTAACGATGGGTCTTATCCGTCTCTATTCCGACCCACTGTACCCTGACCTTTACTATACCCAAATTGACTAGACTCTACCTCTAATGTTTTAACTGATTTCAATGAACTTGTTTTTCTTTCCTTGGCCGTCCCCACTCAGACTATTTAAAATAGAAAATGGCCAATGATAAGCCCAGATAAGCTTATGATAGCTGAGATTCTTTACAGGTGATCTCGAAATGCCTGCAACTCTGGGTGCTTGCAACTCGTAATGTGTGAAAATTCGACAGTGATTTGAATTTTAGGGGATAAAAAATCGCGTCCAGCTAATTTTATCCATTTCGACCGACAAGAAGATTTTACTCGATGCGATTCTTTACCCCCAAAATTCAACTCACAATCGAATTTTTAAGTAATTTGAGATGAATGGACTCATGTTGCGTGCACTTCGAGGTCGCTTGTAAAGAATCTGATCCATCTGAAAAAATGTCATTCTTATTTTCCTCTAGATATATCTCAATTTTTGTAAAAAATGTTTTATTGCCTATAATATTTAGAGGAAATGTTGTAATTTCGCCAGAAAAGGTTTTATTGACGAAAATTGTTCCTATAATGTTGCTAAAACTAAATATTTATGTTCACAACGTTAACAATTTCTATTGTCGACAAATATTTATAGTAGTCGTCTTCTTAATTTTTAAATAAAAAAAATATAGGTGTGCACTGAAATCGCCCTACAAGTGGTGCTGCCCCAGTTTTCCCTAAACAACCATTAAAAAAACGTTTATTAAAGAAGTCGGCCAATCTTCTGTCCAAGTTATAAACTTTGAAAACTCTCTCGAAATTAAATTTCAAATTAATATCTGAAATCCCTATTAAAATTTTATTAAGATATATACATATTCGCATCAAAGCTCCCCGTCCTATCTTCAAAAAAGTTTGAATGGAAATATGTGCAACGTACGTTTTTTTTGCACAAAAACGAGTTCACGCAAAGCCAATCATAAAAGGGATAACTTTTTAATTTAAATAAGTACATGAACTATACTACATCAAACAACTTTTTATCTTCTTTCAGAATAATATTCAAACTCTTCGTAAAATATACATACCTGTTTATACGTATTATTATAATAAAGTGATAGACTGGGAAAAAGACTAAATAGAGTAGAATGAGGCAGTTTCAGGCAGCTGAAGATTTTTTCATGATTTATTTGGTAAAAGTGTATGAATTATGTGCATTTAAGGTGATTAAATTCATTTAGATCCTCTGTAATGGTTTTATATACAATCTCACAATTTTGTGTTTTCGAAAGCCATTCATTCCTGCTGCTCCAACCTCTGCTACCTTATGACCTTCTCTTTTTTACTAAGCATTACATAAAGAACTAAATCAACCTAAACTGATTGAATTTTCCGATATTTTCACGATTTCGTTACTTATTTCTCTTTTATTTCCCCGAGTATTATTTCTCTGAAAAAAAATCATTATTAATTCATGAATGGGGAAAATGATAAATAAAATATTCAATATACTTGAGACACGGATCGACTAGCACGTCAAAATGAAAAGGATGAACTGAGAACAAGAAATGTTGTGTAGGTCTTCAGCAATACTTCACGCACCATTTAAGAACATTACTCTTTTTATATAAAGTTCTGTAATATTGCTTCATGCCTTTTCAAGCATCCAAAACTTTGTTCACATAGTTATATACTTATCATTTCTTGTTTGAGTATTTTGTCAGTAAATCGTTTGAGTGGCAAAAAAGCAAAGTTCATGAAAATAATATTTGGAAAGTTGTCCTTACAACTGAATTTTCACCCTCGTATATGTAGTGCTTTCTAGAAGTCTGTTCATTTAGCAGACTTAAGTAGTATTTGAAGATGAAATAAATAAATTAATAGCAGAACTGTAGGAGCTATAAACTATGATGTACTTCGGATGAAACATAATGGCAGTTGCAATTGAGTTGTGATGGTGTGAGAGAAAAGAAGATTTCAAGTGGAAGTAGAGAAATGAATTTCTCCAAAATCACAAAACTGAGTTTTAATTCTTTCGAATGATAGATTTGGAATTAAGATAGCATCTATGAACTATTTATTGCTGTCATAATATATAACATGTATGAAGGAAATTCTGTCATTCATAGGGGGAGGTGGAGCTACTTTGAGCAGTGGGGTTACACTGAAATACGATTTTTTCGTAAATTTCTAGAGGAAGCTAGGCCTTACATAACTTAATTTAGACAAAGTATTGTTTCACTGAGAGAAATCAGAAAATAACATTTCGGAAATGTTAATTTTACCCTGCAGTATTGATCCGAAATCGGTTAAATATTACCCTTTTAAGGTGTATTGTGGGTTAAAGTTACCCTTTTTCATGTTAAAATGGTGTAAAATTAACATTAAAAAATGAAAATATATTTTTACACCTAAAAAGTGTTAAAGTTATGAGGAAAAAAAAGTTAATCGCACCCTCTTTTTTTTCTCAGTGTTTGTCTATCTAAATTACATTGCAATAAAGCCCAATTTCCTTCAGAAATATGCGAAAAATCGTATATATGAATGTAGCCCAACTGTTCAAAGTAGCTCCACCTCTCATTAGTTTATTTTGATCTAGTTTTAATCTAGTATTTAAAATTAATTAACATGCTCCAATAATGCAAATTATGTGAGAAAAAAATGCGTCCCAAACATCCCCTTTTGCGTCCCATACTCCCCCCAAATCGGGGAGGTTTGGCACAAAGCGTCAAGTTAAATGTTTTATCTTCTCCAAGAAAATTCAGCTGTTTTCCAAGTTCTATCGAGTACTTTTTATAAAGTCAATACCAATAAGTATCCTATATACCGCATGAAATTGTAAGACATTATCGTGATTTTTTGGAATACTTTCTCAAGGTCAAAACATGAAAAAGTGCCCCAACCTCCCCGGTCTCCCCTATTCAATACACCTAGAAAAAATAATGCTTTTTATTTCAATATTCCATATTTTTTGACAATGTGAATGTGGATCGGAATGCAGTCAAAATATTGCATTCCGATTCACATAGGCATAATTTCCACAGTCGTTAAAATCTTCCTTTTTTTGACAATATATTAAATATCAGAAAAAGATGAAAAAATATGTATGACCGAAATATGAATAACTAATAAAATTCAGCAGAGGAAAGCTTTTAGGATTGACACACACTCTGGTTTCGAACTCCTCATATTTTTTCCTATATTTCTTTAATAATCTTTTAATAAATAGTCTTCAGATATAGATCCCGGTCAAAATCTCGAAAGCCAAAATCCCGAATGGATCAAATTCTCAAATTTTTAAACGTGTCAAAGGAAAATTTTCTGTATCTTGGGAAATTATGCTAAATATTATCCTCCATATTTTATAACTTAGGGGGAAGTGGGGCACTTTTGAAAGTGGGGCACCTTTGAAATTGGGATTATTCTTGTATGTTTAAGTGGAACTGAGCTATATCATAACGCAAATAAGCTTCTCAATTTATTTGTGCAGCTAAATTATATGACAATAAGGCTTAACTTAATTTAAAAAATAGTTGAAAAATCACTATTTCAAAGATAATCCACTTTCAAAGGTGCCCCACTTTCCCCCTACATGATTTTAATCATTCGGGATTTTTGCGTTCGGGATTTAGGCATTCGGGATTTTGGCTGGCTCCGTCAGACATAATATTGTAAGTTAAAAAATCGCCGAATTTTAAATAACTTCTTATCATAAGTTAAAGATAAATCAGGTGATATTTTGACCCATAAGCCAAAATGAGGGAGAGAGTAAGTTCAACAATCATGCGGATGAAACGAGAAATAAAAATATCTTGTCTTTAGTTTACAAAACCGATTTTCGAAAGTCTTTTCTCTTGGAGAAAATCTAGCTGGTAATGTTAGACAGACTTATAGCTTAAGCTGAGAGACGGCTTAACGTAATTATAATTCAAATAATGATTGGGATTATACTGCATTCCAATCCCTCTAAGTTTATATTATATTATTTTTCGTCTAAGCCTAGGCCGTCTCTCGGCTTAAGCCGTAGGTCTATCTAGGCCAGACAGATTTACGGCTTTAAGTCTGTCTGGGGAATAATGCTAAGACAGCTCAACACAATTTAAAATAATGCTTGGGATCATATCACATTCCAATTCCTCTAAGTTTATATTAGGTTTCGTCTAAGCCTAGGCCGTCTCTCGGCTTAAGCCGTAGGCTTAATTAGCCAGACAGATTTATAGCTGTAAGTCTGTCTGGGGCATAATGCTCAGAATGTTTGCAATGTTCAAATAATTTTGAAGACAAATCGAAATACAATCTGACAGAATGTCAATCAATTTTAGAGTATCAATTAAAGTTGGTTGCATGGCCCATTGTCATATCTGCATTTGATGCAAGAGACATACAGACATCTCTTACTTAAAATTATGGTACACAAAAAATGCAGATACGGCAATACTTGATTCAACCAACGACGAATAGGTATGGTTGCAAAAAAATCTTTAAACTTAAATTTTTCAAAGTTTCTCTCGCAACAACTCTACTGTCATCAAAGACGTGATATGAGTAACATGACTTGAAAGGAACAAAAATGTTCAACTCACCTTTGTATCATTTGCCAGCAGCTCAAGTTGGTACCCGGGAAGGAGTCCCCTCTTATTTATATGCCTTATGGCCATTTGTGCTGCCGCTAGCTCACTGTGTCCCTCAGGTCGTGCTCCAGTTCTCGTGCTTAGTTCAAAAAGTCCCAACAACGACACTTTTCCCGTATCACCGGCCAACATTGTATTCCCATCGCGAGCTTTACCCATTCTTCCTGAACGAGCCTCTTCGAAGACGCTATTCACATGACGTCTTGATGATGTGGTTGTAGAATTCTGTGGAAGGGTATTGCCGGAAGCTGAAGAACCTCTCTTGTGAAAACGCTGAACATCACTTTTCCGCCTGAGCCAGCGACCCTCACTTGGACAGATGATGTATTCCGCAATGGGCAACAACATCCAGTCTCGCATTGTAAATGGATCACAGAGATCTGCTCGACGGAGACAGGAGCGACTGAAGAGGACAATTCGACCATTTAGATGGAGCTTGCACATGAAGGCGCGGTTGGTGGTTGCATTGATTTGACTGTTATTGGCTCTCTCTCTAAACATAATGATATCCCATAAGTCAAATTCGGTTCTATGCTTGCCCCCATAGTCAATTTCATTGGTCTGTTGATTGCCATCGAGGGAAATGTCACCACTAATTGCATTGCCAAATGTCTGGTCAATGAGGGAAGAAGTCATGCCACTGACAGTAACTTCCGGTGGCATCTGGTGAACATCAGATGTGGAGATGACCTCTGAAAGAGCGTGCCTTCGTGTCCAATTGACACCTAATTGAGTAGCTGCTGCGGACAGCATCGGATGCAGCATAGCCATAGCAATGAGGATGACAATGGTGTCAGCAGTGGGATTTCCAAGCAATCTCCCCCATTCACAATCACTCTTCCCCATATTCCACAATTCGGCAATTTCCTCACGCGTTTTTTTTTGCCCACAACAATATTATCCTACTTCTTGCACACTCACCAGACTTTTCCTCCTGATTGCTTTCTATATTATTAACTTTCCCCCCACATTTACCATCAGTCGCAGAAATGAGTTTTAGAGGTTTTTGGTGGAAAGCACAGATAATATAGCATATTTTGTGATATGAGAACAATAATACCCAGAAATCTTCTGCAGATATCGAGAGAGAAAAAAAACCAAAAACGAACCAGATAAATTGAACTTGCTACTCGCCAAAGATTTGATAGTGTTTCTGTGCTTCTTTCTCTAACCCCGGGAAATGAATCACAAAACACTCATATAGGGCTTTGGGAACTATTTTCCTAACACCCCTCCTGAGCGCTTTTCTTGCCACAGCATTCACCAAAATTACTCGGTTCTCCCTATGATATCTTTTACCACAGTCCACGGTGGATGCACATAAGAATCACATTGGACTCTCTTCTTCTTCCCAATTCCAACATCAAACACTATGGAATCGTGGTTCTTCCGCTTTCGCCGTCTCTTTTTCCTCCTGCTGCTCCTTTTGATTATTTTTTTGCACACTTTCCACTCCACATCCACACACATCTGCACATCAGCTACCACTTCCACCCACGCCATTTTCCACAATCCACTCGGTATCTGTAGGAGAGATATAAGAATTGCTTGTGATACAAATATCTCAATTTTATTCTTTCATATAAAGAGAAGGATGTAAGATAAAGTCGAGAATCGATGTGGTCCATCTCCCAGCTCAGTAGAGCATCAGTTGAAGTTGTTGAGGTGAATCTCTACAAAAAGGCTAAGATAGTTCTTATACTAAATGCCTATTTTTAGTGGAGCGTTTTGGGTAATGATCTAAAAGTATCGCTAAAAGCCGAAGCCCATAAACTGGTAATACAATACAGAAAAATACAGAAATAGTATAGTCTTGTACAGTAGCATCTCTTAAATCTGAATCATCAAATTCTGAACGTTCAAATTCAAAAGATTAAATGTGAGATTTTTAATTGGGAAATTCAGTCACTTTGGATTGTAAACGATGAAAAAGACACGGAGAGAATAATATAAAGGAGAGACAATAAAGGAGAGAAAAGACACTTTTCTTTCCTTTATTATACTTACCAAGGTAAGAATAATAATATCCTTACTATTTCCTTACTATCCTTACTAAGGTATGATATCCTTACTAAGGTAACGATAATAAAGGAGAGAAAAGCAGTAAGGTCAATCCGGATTGACCTTACTTTTTAATGTAAGATGTTATTATTATAAACTTCGTGTTATGGGTGTTTAAGAATCATATTTATCTGTTTTTCTGAACATTTAGGGTAAGTGTGCCAAATTTCGGCATAGTTGCATGCAAGCGCCAAAGTCTCAAGTTTGAATTGTAATATCTTTAATAGAAATTGATTTTTTTCATTCCTTCTACTTAAGGAGTATTGCTTAGAACCTTGTAGACAGTTTATCGTCCTTATTTACTCTAAAATCATTCTTAATAGATTTTAAAATGAACAAAAAAGTAGACATAGCTTTGGTGCCCTATTTCGGCCACCTTCATTCTCATAGTTCCTTGCCCTTCAGGAATTCTTGCAATGCCTTTTTCACGTCATCTCGTTTGTCGAAGCTACATTTTTTTGTTATTCTTTTGCATTGTATAATCTCTAGAGTATGTAAAAACTAAAAATTTATGGAAATTCGAGGAACAAAAAAGGTGGCCGAAATTGCAAGCTGGCCGGAATTTGGCACACTTACCCTACACATACATTATAATCTTACAAAATGAGAATCATATGTTTAATGAGAAAGTACGGGCACTGGACTAAAAGTACAATTTAATCTCGCTTAAATTCGTTATTTTTTGAAAATATTCGAATTCGAGATACACTACTCACTCTACTACTAAGTTTCTATGTTGTTACAAGATTTGCTGATAAAAATAATGAGGAAGTTATGATAATTGCTGAATTCCATTATTTTAACTCAATTTTACAACTTTGCAGGAAAGCCATTTAGTTGTCTCATAATAAGTTGCTGTTTTTTAAATGACTTTTAACGTTTTTTTATAAAGCTAAAGTTTATACAATTTGGTGAAATATCATCGTTTAGCTGAGACTTTTAACAAGTTTTACAGTTTTATTCGATAAATTAATCTCAATATTGCAGAGAAAAGGTGGCAATTCGAAGAACCAATGTGCGGGGACCATACACCGCGTTAAGAGATCATATTGACAAATCCTTGTCAATTTTCCTAGAAATGCTTCGTCGTGAAAGCCAAGATACCGAAAAATTGCATCGTTCAACATGGGAAACCCCAAAAAAAATGCTTTGCGAAACTTAAGAAACCAGGAATCCTTGTCCATAAAATCTTGAAATGAGTTACGCCTTGCGCCACGTAAATTGATGATCACATATCGGTCCTTATTCAATAATTCGTCGCTTGTATCGGAAATTCTTACAAAGTGTTTGTAATTCCATATTAATACAAAAATTACAATAAAATATTGTAATTTTTCTTTATTGCGCACTTTTCGTGGGGGGTGATCCGAGAGTGAAAAGTCTCCAAAGGGAACCAGAGTCTTCAGTCCAACTAACTGAATCCTTTCCTGAAACCTTTCCAAAAAATCTAAATTTATACAAATCGGTTATAAAAATAAGCTCTCCAGAGTGAATGGTCTTTGATTTAAGAAATTTTTCAAGTCTTCAGGAAATTCGAAAAAAATTAAATATCCCCTATAATATGTTCATTCTAAGGGATGTAAAATTATTTAAAAATCGGTACTTAACCGGTTCATTACCTATGAAGACCGATGCACCCGGGTTCAAAATCTCAATACCTGTCCAAAAAATTCAAATTTAACCAAATGAGCAATTTAAAAAATGAGCAGTCCAAAGTGATTGAAAGGTATGTTTGGGCAACATTTTCGCCTGACCTCTAAAATAATATCCGAAAATCATAAAAAAAAAACTTGGGCCAATTGTCAAAAAATAAAAATAATAAAAAAACATGGTTTTGTAAAGGTTGGAGATGAGTGAGGGGAACGTCTGGAAATAATATTTGTTTATTGGGGGTCGCCAAAGATCGGGAGATCCCAATATCTTTTACCGTTTAAGCTCCAAGGCGATGATATGTTGAAAAAAAAAGCGGATTGATTTCGAGCACTAAAAAAACCACTTTCGATGTATTTAACACAACGTTTCGTATTGTAAAGTAAGTTGTGATCAAGGAATCATGAAATCCTCCGTCCAAGGACTAGTTTAACTCATCTTCTAACAGGAATAGTTTTTTTTTTATTTCATATTATTCTGCTCTGAGTAACTTTGTTTAAGGACAAGTAAGTTTTCTTCAAAATGGTCCCAGAGATGGAATTTTTAAAATTTTTAAATGAAAATTTCTAGAAAATATAATTTAATTGCTGGGCTTTTATGTAATATGCCTAAGAACTTGAATTAAATAGTTTTTTATTATGTTGAAAGAACCTTAAAGAAAACATGCTGTTTTTTAGTCCTTTTGACCCAGTTGTTTTTTCAGTCTTAACCCTTTATGGACGATTGGAGCCGGTGTCCCATAAAGAAAATAATTTTTCCTGACTAACTAAAGTTACTCTTTTCTTATGTTTAGGGGAAAGTCGTCTGCCTTTAAATGCAGCAGCCTTCAAATGTTGCGATTTTTTCGTTGTTCTCAAAAGCATAAATTATATTCTATTAACTATTAGGTAGATATCCATCATCCTCACAAATCATCAAAAAATGGAGAGCCTAGCTCCTATTTCCTAGATGCTAGATAAAAAAAAAATGAAAATGAGCTCTAAACTGTAATTTTGATGTTCCACAAATCATGTGATTTTCCATAGTAAAAATCATTTTACAAATAAATCTTCCATTGTGACACATAGAAGGTTAATCAGGCTTAATATTTCTGTTAATACATTTTGGTTCAGATGACACAATTTTTGTGGGTGGCAAAAATTTGCAAATATCACCCTGCAGCAGCTATTAAATGCTAATGTCGTGTGCCTTTAAATCCTATCTTTCCATACATCAAAACATGTGAAATCGAACTCCTACTTTTCTCTGACGAACGTCATACAAATACTTATAACCTACTATCTTGCTCCGGCCGGGATGTTTCAAGTTGACAATTTTCAACTTCAATGGCTTTTTCTTCCAAATTTTCAAGTGCAAAACAGTTCTTCAGAAAAATGTGAAGAAAAGTTATTGTTTAATGTCTTTTGACTGCAGTGATGATTTAGTGAGTGCGTTAGGCTTCAACCTATTCATTTATAGCCCATTTAGTTTTATTGATTCAATATTCTCAGTGAAAAAAACATTTAAAGGCAGCTGCTTCGCGTTTGAAGGCAGACTATGCCAGCTGCCTTCATACAAATCGACATCACTTTTTTTAATTTCCTTAGAAGGAAAAACTGAGGACTTGCAAGTGCTAAATGAGGTAATCATATACGCCGAATGAACAAGAGAATTTTTTGGTGTAGTAGAAAATAAAATCCATTTTGTGGATTCTTCAGAAAAAAATCTTAAATTTGGAACTCCATTTTTCGTTTGAAGGCAGAAGACTTTCCCCTATACGTAATAGCAAAGTATAATGTTGAAGGAATCTAGGATATTTTTTGCAAGTCTCCACCTATTTGCTATACAGTAAATTTTTAAGCTAAAAAATGGCGAATTTTTATATTATCTGATATTGAAAATTAATTTTAATTATTTTTTATTCTTCCAGTTTTTTTTCAAGCTAAACCGTTCTGGAAAAGGAAACTACAATACTCAACCATAATATTTTTCGTTAGAGTGAAAATTATCAGTCATTAGTATCGTCAGAAAAATTACTCAAATTTTTGGGCTATTTTTGTCCCTATCGTTCATAGAGACAAAAAATAGGCCAAATCAGACTCTGTTTGCTTTTCGAAGGTTAGATGTAAGACGTTTTGCAAGTTTTGTTTATCGATTTCATTGTTATTACTAATTTTCGGTCACCGAAAACTGTCTCGTCGTTAAAGGGTTAACCCTCTAACGGTGTTTCCTTTAATATGCGAAAAAAGTTCTAAAACAATGTTTTCTAGGCTGATTATGATCCAATAAAGTTGAAAAAACCATCCATTCTTCATTATCTTTTTTAGTTTAGGCGCTAGGTGAGAAAATATAAAAAATGTTTGAAACTCTTTTTGCTTCTAAAATTCACATTTTTAGTTTTTTCAAATTTTTTAAATAAAATATATAACGTAGAATGACATATCTTTCAGTAAAAAATAAATTTATTTTAGTCAGATAACTTTAAATCGGTATTTTTATGGAAATTGGAAATGAGTTTTTTACACTAATATTTTTTGTTGCTTTTTCTCTGACCTGTCACACAAAACTGGGAATAGCAACAAAATGAAGAGTCAAAATGAGTTCAAACTTTCAAGAGATGTTTATAAGACTTTTACCGAGGACACTATAGCACTTTTAAATAAATAAAACCTTTATTGTCGCTGTAAATGTGATTTTTTTGAAGACCGCCTGGAGGCGGTCTTACCTGTTAGAGGGTTAATGTAGTAGATTATCACTCTAAAAAGAACTTTGAAATCTTTTGAGTTATAGTACTTCTACTGAAAATATTTTCATGCTAGATTGTTAATGTAAAATCTTTAGAAGTTGAATTTTTATTTAGCAAGGTTTAAAATAGCAATTGATCCAAATTGTCCTTGGTAAATAAAACTTTTCTTAAAATATCGTCAGAATTCTTTTATTAGAATATCAGAGTGTCTTTCCTTTAAAGTCTATCGTGACATATCTGCCACAACTGTATTCCGAAAACTTAATCAATTTTTCAGGAAACAAGTGGGAAGAATCCGTATTTACAAGCAATGTGGGAAAGAGTCCATTCCAAAATCTTCTTTTAGCATACCAAACATTGGTTTTTCGACAAAATTTGCCTCATTGATTTTCATTTGAGCGTTATTTCAATTTCCCCGTGAGAGTTGACGTCATACGACGCATGGTAATCATTGAGGCGCCTTTTTATCATCTTCACCTGGAATTAGATTCACTTTTGCCTCTATAATGTATTTGGGTTAGGGATACAAGAGAGATGAGTATGAGAGAGCGAGGATGGGTTTGTTGGATGGAAGATGGAAAATTTGGAAAGCAAATAAAATTACAGAAGAGATTTTCATATTTCTCCCGAGGACCCTTTCATCGCGTCGAGGACGGGTTAAAATGTTGAAATCCTTGGTGTAAGTGGGCGGAATTTTTCTCTTTATCACTATTAATAATTTCTCTTTGTCTTCCACAACACAATTCTCCGCACTGAGATTATAATTATTTTAAGAGGGCACAAGATTTCCCTTCTGACAATTTCCTCGACTTTTTTTCCGGTGGGGAAGCTTGTTTATTTAGCAAACAAGGATGCCAGAGAGTGTCATTAGCATAAAATATATGTTTCTTTTTCCTCCTCCAGATGGAATTTAACGTGAACGCGTAAGCAGGAAACTCAATCTTATCTTGTGGTGAGAAATCGCGTGATAAACATTTAAATTACTAGTGGAGGAGACAATTTCCTCAGTAAACATTTACTCGATGGGACATTTTGAATTTCCTGGGCGATATGTGTTAGTCGGGAAAATCGTGAAAATTCCAACTTTCTCCCCATACTCACGTGCTTCCCATAAAATACCAATGAAATGTCGGGATGGAAGGAGGTGTATCATATACACAATTCCTCGCGGCAAGTGGAATCTGCATCCGAAAGCTCCATCCGTAGTTACATCCATCTTTATGATGTATAGACCACGCGATAAGCAACCTTCTGGCCCCCCTTTTTTATCAAATATGCAACTCTCAAAAATGTTGTTCAATGAAAATAATCCTGTTCGCCAACAAGAATATTGCAAAAGGCAGAAACACCTTAAACGATCCGATTTTTACGAGTATGACTGAAGCTTTCAGTGGGATATTTTTTTTTATACAAGAATCTGAAATTGCAATAAAATTCTTCGTCGCGTAAATTCTCAAACATTCTATTTTCCCACGCTTGAGGATATTTATTCATCCCCTTAAAATTTCTCCATACAATTCTATCCGCGCGCTTTTTCTCACAATATCACAAGTCTGTTGCAAATAGTCGGAGAACATTATGTAAAAAATTGATTTTTATTTGCTTGCAAATGATTTATCTACAACATTTTTCCCATAACATTTTTGATTTATTGCATTGTGTGCATAGGTACAGACTGAACCTATCGAACTGATTTCTGAAAAGAAAATCTTGAATTTATAAAAGACAATCGGAGATTCGCTGGGTGATCTCTCTATTTTCTGTTTTGAATACAAAAAAGTTATTGAATTACCTTCACTTTTGAGATATTTCAAAATCACTTGTTATAATCTGTATATTTATGTTTGACCGAAATTTGTTTTAGATTTCTTGTTCTACAGCTATTAAAGCTAGGCCTTTAATTTTGAAATCAGATCATATATTGACAAACTTGCATATTGAATACGAATTGTTCAAGCCAAAAATACGAAGAAGAAAATACGTAGACAAACACGAAATTATAAAGATGAAAAAAAAGAGAAAGACTAAAAGACGAAAACAAAATTTGATTACGAAAAAACAAAGTCGGAATATCGAAGTCGAAATACTGAAGATAAAAAGACGAAAATGGAATATTGGCAACGAAAAGACAAAGACGAAATGTCGAAGACGAAAAAGACCCGAAAAAGAAATACTAACGACGAAAAGACGAAAATGAAATAATGAAAACGAAAAGACTATGTCGGAATATTGAAGTCGAAATACTGGAAATAAAAAGACGAAAGAGAAATACTGACCACGAAGAGACGAAAAAACGAACATAAAATATTAAAGATGAAATATCGAACACAAAATATTGGATACGAAATATTCAAAACTAAATATTGTAGATGAAATGTTGAAGGCGAAAAGACAAAGACGAAATATCGAAGGCGAAGATGAAATGTTTAAAACAAAATATAAATAATAACAAAGTAAAGATGAAAAGTTTGTAAAGACAAAATTTTATAGACGATAGATATATTGCTGATATTTTATTCAGTCTTGTCTCTCATCCCATCATTTTAGATCTATAAGAAGTGTTTGACAAAGTTTTACATTATCCTTAACTTTATTCATTTGTTTGTCTGCATTTTTAATTTAATTTTTTTGCATTTGCGTATTTGCGAGATTTTATTCATTATCTCGTAAAAAAAATATTCAAGTTTGCAAAAGTGGTAACTACATTTTCACGATGTTCTGTTAAATTTATACATTTTTGAATTTAAAATTTATTTGAAATGGTGCTAAAGAAAAATAAATTAAAAAAATAACTTTTCAATAGGATTTTCTACAAATTGGCAAATAACTATCTTTCTAAAATCGGAAAAAGTAGTTAAGATTTAAAAAATTACTAAAAATTAGTAAAATAAACATTTTCGGAATGTTATTTTAACTTTTTCGTATTTCTCTCAGTGCAGAGGGAAATAGTAACAAATCTTTTACAAGTTTTTGAGAAAACAGAATAAAAAAAATTGAACGTCCAGATTTTAGTTTCAATTCGTATAGATATTTTAAATTAAATTGTTATGGTATCAAATGATTTGCGTTACCCTGTAAACTGTCGTCTTTGGAGTTAAAGAGCAGAAAAGAGAAAATTTATCAGGAACAACGGCAACAAATAGAGGTATTCTATAATATTGTATTTTTTAAATGTTTGTGGTAAGATTTCTTATTTTAAAGTTTATATTATGTTTGGCCGGTTTGTCTTATACTTTGCCTTTTCTGTTAAATTTTCAATATCTTTATTTGATATATTTTCTTAAAAATTCTTAACTGATAAAAAAAATGAACAAGTTAAGTCATATGGCTAAGCTTTAGGTCTCAAGCCTGTATTAAACAGGTATCAAACTATAGGTTTAGCCTACTTCCTTGAGTACTTCATAAAATAAATCCTAACAAAAACCTTGCCCTATAAGAAATTAGATAAGTTAAGCTGTATGGCTTAATCCTCACAAGTTGATGCCTCATTCGTATACGACTAAAGCCTTTAATTTCTCCTTTTAAGCGATTTTCTAAAGCGAATTCTAAAGATAAGCATGTATTTTCTACAAATTTTGTGTGTCCAATCTAATATCTCGTTTTCTGGATGACTTTTCTACTATCCGGCTATTAAAATTTTGTATGGGGGATGGTAAATTTAACCATCCTAGATTTCTCTGTGTTAAGAGTCAGTAATAAAAACAAACAACTAAGGTAAAGTGCCCTCAAGTCGACCAGTTCCTCAACTCGACCGGTAAAGTTATTTATTCCATTTATTTTAATTTGCTATAATATTTAGCGTAGGATCTAACATTAATGGGTCAATTATCCTTAAATAATACGAATCAGTGAGAATTTAATACAAATTGACCATAAAACATTCAAAAATTGACTACCCGTCAAATCGAGGTACCGGTCGACTTGAAGACACTTTAACCTTATAATTTTCTTTAGCGTTAAAGATCGTTATTTAAGATCATTTTAAAATAATTGCTAAGTAGGTTCAAATCAATTGCGAAAAAGAAGCTTAATATAAGAAAAATTTTATGACATGAGTTATGTGCTGGGCACACCTACGACTTAAGCCGAGAGACAGCTTAACGCAATTAAAATCAAAATAACTATTAGATTACATATTCCTATCAGTTTCTCACTAAAGCGGTCTTCAGACTAGAAGTTTAGCCTAGTTCCCGAAGGTCTCAAAATCCTAAATAGCGTGCAATTTTATTGCTTTTTGAGAACCTAAAAGGTTACTTATCTTAGTAATCCAATCCTAAATAAAATTTTCCAAAAAACCGTTATTGATAAGAAATTAGAGCAGTCAAGGTATATGGCTAAGCTTTAGGTCTGAAGCCCGTATCTCGGCTTAACCCTTTAAGGACGATTGGAACACCGGTGTCCCATAAAGAAAATAATTTTTCGTGACTACCTAAAGTTATTTTTTTTCTTATATCTGTACATAATTGTAAAGTAGAAGGTTGAAGGAATCTAGAATATTTTTTGCAAGTCTCTAGCTATTTGCTATGTAGTAAATATTTAAGCTCAAAAATGGCGAATTTTTAAATTCTCAAATTCATAAATTGATTTTATTTATTTTTTATATTTCCAATTTATTTTAAGCAAAACCCTTTTGGAAATAAAAACTACAATACTCATACGTAACACTTTTCATTAAAGCGAAAAATATTATTCATTGGTATTGTCAGAAAAATTATTTAAATTTTTGGGCTATTTTTGTCCCTATCGTTCATAGAAGCACAAAATACACCGAATCAGATTCTGTTGGACTTTCCAAGGTTAGATGTAAGACTTATCATTTGTTATGTTTCTCAGTTTAATTTTTATTTTTTATTTTCAGTCCGTAAAAAGCGCCTCGTCATTAAAGGGTTAAATCGTAAGTCTGTCTAGGGCAGATTAATTTATGTTTCTCACCCCAAACATTTAATGTGATACAAAATTTCTTGGAGTATCGTCGAAGTCAAGAATTCAAGCATTCAAAGATCTTTTAGCTACGGTTTTGAAAAGAGTAACTATGATATCTACATATCTTTTTGTTTCTTCGCTTTTATATCAATCTGGTTTTTGTTCCCAAATGACAAATACCGAGAAAATATTCTGGTCGTAAATTAATATTTTGGTAGTAAATGAAATATGTAAGAATTATTTATATAGATCCAATAAAACGAATATAATTTACTGAATTAGATATAAAAAATGTATTTGGTATAAGGATAATAAATTATTTAGAATTATTTTTTTTTCTTTTTAACAAATTCATCTTCTTTATCATTGCGAAAATTTTATTGATATGAATTCATTTATGAGAGTATGGGGATAGAGAAACGTTGAACAGTGATGTTAAAGAAATTGTTTTTTTTTTTTTCTGACAATCTTCTGCTTTCTCGACCTTTCAGTCTGATGAGAAATTTGTGCTTTCATAGTAACATATATATATAGTTTCCGGAAGAAGAGTCTAGGAGACAGAATATCTCGTCTTTGTGACAAGACAAAAATGCTCATACATAATTGATGTTTCTGGCAAGGATAAACCATCACGGAGAGAATCCTTCAATGCAAAATTGAAAACAAGGTGAATTTCATTTTGATTGTAATTGCCCATGAAATGAATACCTTTAGGTTGTTATTCACGAGCAGATATCCAAGTAATTAACTCATATCCCTTCTCACCAGCTACCTTTCGTGCTTCACTGTTGTCCATTTAGACAAAAGCACAACATTGTTATCAGGTGAGTGAAGTGAGTTTTTTACGCCAACAACCAAAACAATAATCCTGTAACTGAGGGTTTTTCGTTTTTCCATCACCACGAATTTTCCATATAGGTAATTGTTATTTTTACTTGCACATAAAAAGGAGAAAATTTTGCTGAAAAATTAATCATATGTGGCAAAATCTAATTTTCGGTTTCTAAAGAAAAAATCACATGTGCGAAATTGCTACGTTCATCTAAATGTGGTATCCCAGCGGGGACGTAATCAAATAAGCATCCATCTCCCCCATGTGCGGTATGGAAATGTTGAAAAGGATTTTATGCAAATTTACAAACTCAATTTCCCACAACATAAAACTATAATCAGAACAATGATGACAAAGATCGATTTGTTGTGGTTTCTATATGCAACATTTTCCGTCAAATTATGCAACAAATATTTATCATGTGCGCGAAAATGAATTAAAATAACAATTCAAATTTTATTAAGTTGGAGGATCTTGTAGTATAATTAATAAGAGCGTCAATTCTCACATGTAATAAAATATATGGGCATAAAATAAACATGTGTAAAGCAGTAAGATTGTACAAAAAGCTTATAGAGGAAAGTGCCCACACTGACTGAGAGAAATCCGAAAAAGTTAAAATAACATTCCGGAAATGTTAATTTTACCCTGCAGTATTGATCCAAAATCGGTGTAAATATTGCCCTTTTTAGGTGTATTAGGGGTAAAAGTTACCCTTTTTCATGTTAATTTTACTCTTAAAAAGGTGTAAAATTAACATTAAAAAATGTTGATATATTTTTACACCTAAAAAGTGTTAAAGTTATGGGGAAAAAAAGTTAATCGCACCCTCTTTTTTTCTCAGTGCACGCATTGGACGGTCCCAAGTTTCATAATGACTAAATTTTTTTTTCAATAAATGTGAAATTTATTTTTAAAACTAAATGAAAGTGACATATTTTTAAAATATATTGCAGAGTCACATTTATTTAGAAGCATAGGAAAAATTTAGTTATTATGAAGCTTGGGACCGTGCAAAGCATAAGCACTTTCCCCTAGATTGTTCGGTATAAAAAACAAAATTTTGTATTTTTTAATGTCAAAAATAATCAAAATTTTTGAACCTTCTACAACAAAACAATGTTATTTCTTAGTTAAAACATTTTATTATATATTATTTTATTTTATTTTATTTTATTTTATTAGATCTAATGGATTTCACCAACCTCTTTATTAAATAAATTCTCTTAAAACTTAACCCTTAATAAAACATAGGAGATTAAAACTCAGAATCCCTTCTAGGGTTAATCCATAGAAATTTTAGCCTAAACAGTTCAGCAGTATACTTGAAAATTGCAAGAACTTTCAAGTTAATATAACTCTTACGGCGTTATCACACTTGCACATTAAAATTTTAATGTGATTCACATCAATTGTCGCTTATGAGCGTCCAAATATGTTATTTGTGTCTTTGAGTCACTTAATATTTGGGGTTTTTCTATTTATTGATAAAGAAGTGGACTTGGCCTGCAAAAATAAGTTTAAATTTACCTAAAGCACAAATAATTTTCACATTAAAAAATTAAAGACAAAATCGCATTAATTTTTCGCATTAATGCTATAAATCAATTTATATCAAATTTATTTTATTATTTATTTTTCAAATTTTTATCAACAAATAGATCAAATTTTAAATATAAAATGATTCAAACACACAAATTACACATTTGGACTCTCACCAGCGACAATTAATGTGAACCATATTAAAATTTTAATGTGCAAGTGTGATAACACAGTTACAATCGTCGAATGAACTGTTAACTCTGAAAGGTTCAGTTCAGTAATAATCTTTAAAAAACAAAAGCCCCTCCAAATCGAAAGTACAATTTCATGTACTCACCGTTTTAATGCTGATTTTTCTGTCATTTAGAATTTCGGTAATTTTGTGACACTAAAATCGTCAACAATGTCAAAAACAGTTTGAAAAGGTTTACTGCAAAAAGTGAATTTTTGTGTAGTTTTGTGGAATTTCAGGATGGCAGAACGTTAGCATTGGAATTTCATTAAATTAAATGTCTTTTTGATGAACTTGCTCATTCTTGTGTAACTCATCGGTTTAAACTGTTTAAACTTTTGAACTTCCAGGGTTTTTTTTTTAGATAAGTTCTCTCCCAGGTACTCTCTGATATAACTTCGAATCGGTACAGATAAAACCTCAACCGAAGAGAGCTCTCAAATCAAGAAGATTATTACTGAACGAGAGGAAATAAGGCTTCTGGAGGATTTCTCGAGAAGGATTACCAAAGATTATACGACAAAAACTCTAATCGTTTAGTCGTAGGGTTGAAATGACGATCAAAAAGTACACAACACAAACATGATGTCATTATTTTCTTTTAACTTTAGATACCGAATATTGTACCAGAATTTTACCACTCTACCATGAGGCGCGATTTGTAAGTTGTCTCCTTTTTAGACTTCTCAAAAATACCTAAAAGTTCAATTTTTGTTTTTGACCTAAAAATTCAATCAACAATCCTCAAAACCAAATTTTAAGTAGCCTGGATCTGGGCATACCAAAAATTACACTTTAAATTAATTAAACTTAAGCAAATTGATTCTGCAATTTCAGGACAATATTATCCTCCCGGTGAGTGTCCGTGCGAGGTAGTTTAATCTAAAATTAAAACACTCAAAGTTCAAGGATTTCGAGACAGTATCGTGTCTTCTTCAGTGGACAATTTTGTCCTGAAAAAGTTGAATAAAAACCTCACCGTAAATTTACCTATCAGAAATTAAGCAAATTGATGGAAAAAGGGACAGATAATCCTAACCGGCTTATGTAGGTGAGATTCTTAACGTGAGCTAACTCGGAGTGCATGCAAATTCGATTTAGAACTGAAATTGTGAGTCGCCATTCAGTTATCTTGAATAAAATTCGTGAAATTATACAAATTTTGTATTTAAACCAAAATATCAAGGATTGGGATGAACTGGCACAAAAGTGATATATGGGTGAAATGTAGACCAGAATGTTCTCTATAATTTTTCCATAGAAAATGATCTCATCGATTACTCAGAAGCCAAGATAATCGAGGTTTTTTGTTTCTTAACTCGTTTTTTCATCCAGAGTGCCCCAAGTAGTCATTTGTTGAACTTCAACTATATCAAAGAATTGTTGTATTTTGTGAGACTCTTCATTTAAAACCCTATTTTAAGTGTCTTGGTGGAGTAGAGGCAGTCAAATTGGCAGCTGAGTGATTTCAAAGCGTTATTATGGGAAAAATCAATTTTTTCACACTTAAACGGCAAAATCGGAGTGATAGCGTAGTCTGAGCGGAAAATGATGTATGGACGAAATGTAGAGACAAATGTCCTCTACAATTATGTTGAAGTAATCATCAAAATCAGTTCAGCGACAGTCGAGATAATTGAGGTTATGTGATATTGAAATTGGTTTTTCGACTGTGGCGCCCTTGGTGTTGGTCCAACGAAGTTCAAATATTTTAGAAAGTTGTAGTATTTGGTGAGATCTTTCGTTTAAGCCCTCATTCATCAAAATCGGTCACATAGAACCGGAGATATGATTTTTTGAATTTCGTGAACTTTGACCCCTCATATCTCCGGTTCTGTTTTAACCACAGCGCGCATACGCACCATTTTGGAAACGTCCTAGACTGGACTACAACATACTAAAATTTCATTAACTTGCACAATGCCGTTTTTGAGAAAAGTGACTTTGAATTTCGATGAATTTTGACGCTATCACAGCGCCACCTGTGGTGACTTTTTGAACTTCCATCTGAAAGTGCTCATCGAGACGAAACCAAAATGGTAAAATTTAGGTCGCTATGTTAGTTAGAACCGGAGATAGAGGCCGGTCAATGTTCGAACTTTGACCCCTTATAGCTCGGGTCAGGGGTTATGGATCGACTTAAGGTTTTTTTTGTTTGATAGGTATAATCAACGGCTACAACATACTAAAATTTCAGCCCGATGCACAATGGAATTTTTTAGTTATTTAACTTATAAGATTTAAAAATTTTCTTTTTAATAATAGCGCCCCTAGCGGTGGTTTTATGAACTTGCGATGTTAGAAGGGGAAGTGGCATTTCACGAGAGCTTTCCAAAAAGCCCTCACTTGTTAAATTCTGACAATTAGAACCGGAGTTATGGCCATTTTAAGAA
Organism: Phlebotomus papatasi; assembly: GCF_024763615.1. NCBI lineage: Eukaryota > Metazoa > Arthropoda > Insecta > Diptera > Psychodidae > Phlebotomus > Phlebotomus papatasi. The sequence goes on from NC_077224.1 coordinate 60,959,638, forward strand.
ATTTTTTTTGGACCCTTATAGCTCGGGTCAGGGAGGTCGGGGGACCTTAAGTTTGGTATTGATGGAAAGCCCTAAGGCCCAGCTATAACATACTAAAATTTGAGCCCGCTCTATGCCATAGGGGCTGAGCTATTGAGAAAACAAAAAAAGGGGGGTCTTCAAAATGGCGGAAGGAGGGGTGGGGGTGGGGGGTCAATGCACCAAGTTGCAATTTTCACCCGATATATAACCTTTGCCGAAAACCGCAAGTCGATATCTTTTTTAGTTTAGGAGCTATTAAGCTCCAAAGAGCGGCCGGCCAGCCGGCCGGCCGGCCGGGAACGTAAAATAGCCACATATATATTCGTGATCAGGAAGTGCTGAAACACATTTTGGCCAAGTTTGAGGTCGATCGGACGACATGAAATTTTGTTAGGATTATAGTAGGTGAGATTGTTAAGAATCTCACCTAATACGCCCTACATTAAGGTACCTCCTTTAAAAACTTTCTAAAGAAAATTAATCAGGGTCATTTGGATAAAAAAACAGAATATTTGACTTGGGTTATCTTAAAAAAAAGTAAATCAAATATTATATTAGCTAATATCACTATCTTTTTGCAGCTCCCCTCTTTTCTTCCCTTTTTCTTCTCTTTTCTTTTCTTATCTTTGCGCAGTCCAATACCTTTTTCTTTAAGACATTTTTTTTTTTCAGATAATAAATAAAAATGCAATAAATATAAAAATAAAAATCTAAAATTAAGCATTTGACATAATATTTTGTACCGAACTCAGCAACGACAACACGAGCCACTTATGTGAGCCTGTTGTTGCTTAGCCCATCGATCTCGATTTGCCCTGCCACTTCTTCCTTCCCTCCTTATAAGATAGATATTGAACGCATTGTTATATGAATTATTTTTAATACTATTATTATATCTATACAATATATTTTTGGCTTATACTGCCTGAGAACCAAGGTTTCTGCCGTTTACTTGGGGAGACCGGTTGTGAGTTCGGTCGGAAGCCGCATTTTTGAGATTGACGAAGGAAATAAATATATTATTATTATTATTATTTTAGGGACGAGTGGGACACCGGTGTCCCAAACACAAAAGCAATTTTTTGACTATAGAAAGTTTTTTTCTAAATAGTACGGAAAATTAATTTTTATTTTTGGGACACCGGTGTTCACTTCGTCTTTAAATTATTGAAGCTGACATTTCAAATTCAAACCGTTTCTCGTTTATATGCCTTGGTGTATTAAGTATTATAAATTTTTTTTTATGAATAAACCAAAGCAGTTTAAGGAATTGGAGAGAAATAAACAGCAAAGACAAAACGTTTTTTTTTTAATATTTTATACTCCGAATAACAGGACATGATTAGAAAATCTTGTATTAGCTATAAAAGTACACAAACGAGTAGTTCGCCTTAAGGCTTCTACATAGTGGGAGCAATTTTTTTTTTAATTAAAATTTGTTTTTAGCTGAGATTCTCTATAATCTCAGCTTTAGTCTCGACCGTCCTGTCTGATTAATCAGAAAATTGATTTTTGAAATTTCTATGTCGAATATCGTTTTAGAAAATGTACTGCTCAACAGATTTGAGCAAGAATGGATTCATTTGAAAAATCTTCGAATCCTGGATGGGTTTGAACTTCCCATATCGTCACCAACACAAAATCTGAAAATGTAACTAATAAAATTTTAAAAATATTTTCAATTCATGTTGGCAAATGGAAACAAAAAGAAATAAAAAAGACAGATAGAAGAAATATTACATAGGTGTATTATATGGGTATCACAAAATCGAGTGAACTGACCTATATTTAAAGAAAGAGAAAATGCAGAAAACTGTCAGAGAAGTAGTGTAGGTCCAGAGGAAAAGTTTTTCACCAGACAAAGATTGAGATTAGTGAATTGAGACAGCTCCTGTCTAAGAAAATCAACATCCCCTGCACGCATCTCGAGAAATAACCAAGGGAAGCATGATGTGGGATATAGAGGGTGGGAAAAAATTTACCAATTTGTTGGACGAGTACACAAGGGAGCTTTAGCACGAGAGCAGCACGACGAATGTTGTGGCAAATTGTATTCTTGGTGCTCCAAGTTGATAAAATGTCACAAGTTCAATCCATCATCTCGGTCAGAGTTTGGAGTCAAAGGAGGGACGGAGAATCAAAGAGGTGACGAAATGTTACTGGATATCGCAAACCACAATGCCTAGTCCAGAGAGGGTCTAGATTGCTCCCATGGTCCCGTTGTGCATGGGTGCTCCAAGGAATGGAACGGGTAGATAAATATGACAAAACGGATTAATGACTTTCTATCGAGATCGTAGAGTGAGCACATGGTCTAACCCTCAGAAATCTCCATATAAGAACCAAATGTGACGAACCCAAAATAGAAAATGAAAGCGAAATGAGATACATTGAAGGGAGAATTTCCCTGCTAAAGCTCCCTATTCACGTGCTCTCTATACTTTATCATTCATTGGACTAACATCAATACTCAAGCTTTTCTTCCACCTTTAGGGCTTGTTGAAACCACAAAATCAAGAAATCAAAGCTTACAAATTCGTCTGATGTTCCCCAAACCATCGCGTAACTTTCACCGAAGCATCATACGAGTAAAATCTTTAATGCTGAACAAGCGAAAGTATAATTTCAAATTCAATATTTTTTCGATTATGAAACAGTAATAAATTCTTAACGATTTTTTCCGTATAATATATTTGTATTTGACTTTTATGAGCCTCAACACGAGTCCTACATCCCCCTGTTCCCCGGTTGTACTTCAACAATCTCGTTGACCTTTAGTGCCTTTAGTGCTTCAAAAGTCTGAATGAGTAAAGCGGGTGCTTTAGAGAAAGTCTGAAAAATTGCAGCTTAGTTTTTGTTGGTAAAAGTATTCAACAAAAAAATTAATTACAAGACTTTGTGGCCCTTTTCAAAGGGGTTTGTCACTCAAAAACACAATTACTATGGATGAAATATTTTTAAAATAAACCACATTTTTCACAAATAATGTTAAAATTCTTAAATATTACATATATTTTTTGTACTACTACTAAATTTTCTTGCAGTACAATGTAATACGTTCTAAAAACCAATATTTATCAACCCCCTGTCCCAGTTATCGCCCGTTTTTGAGCTGGCCAATTGAGGGTGTGAAATAAAGGACGATCACGTTTTGGTGGAGCAATTTAAAGTTGATGTTTTCTTTTCTCGTGGGACTTTTATTAATTTGCTTCCTTCTTTTCCATTCATGAAATAGCTCCAGAGTATTTTTTTTTCATTTAACCATTAAAAGTCTATGTAAAGAACAGTGTTCACAAGTTAAGTAAAATAAAATTAATTTATGTTCATGCTGCATCAATTTCCATTTGAATGTTTTTCCCTTTCATCCATGAATGGAAAAAAGTTTATTTTTGAGTCTCATTAACCCTGGGCCTAAGTATAGGATTAGATAGGGGTGTCAGAAAGAAAATTGTAAAAGAGAACAAAAAAAGAGTCATCAAAAATGCATAAATTAAAATTATGTTAAAAAATGGATGAAGAAGGTTTAATCCTCTTTCCACGGGCTTTAAACAGAGAATCGCTACAAAATTGAAAAAAAAAGTTTTCTATGCTTTTTTTACAATGAACTAAATTGTGAGCTTCTCACATTCCAATTCGCACTTTATGAGACGGTTTTATGGGTTTTCGGAGTTATTTTTATGAACTCTTCCTAGTAATTTAAACTAGAGCAAAGTGTGAGCTCATCAAGTTCTGTTTTTATTGATACTGAAATGAAAAAAAAAACCATGATGAAATTCAACTTAGGTTTTTCATAGAAAGTAAATTAATTCGTAGTAATTTCTGAGTCAAAGAATTTTCGATACATGAATATAAAAAAAAGAATAAGGTATAGTCCCCTCGGTCGACCGGTTCCTCGTCTCGACCGATAGATTTATTTATTCAATTTATTTATATTTTCCGTATGATCTAATATTAATAGGTCAATCATTCTATGAATAATACGAACCAGTGATAAATTCATAGAAATCGACGAAATTGACCATCAAACATTCAAAAATTGACCCACCGGTTGAGTCGAGGAACCGGGTCGAGTGAGGGTGAGGGTACTTTACCTTATTAAGTCCAGAAAAACTTAAAATAGCTCAGATGGGTAAAATTCAAAAAGAGATAATAGTATTAATTAATTTATTTAAACAAAAATAAAATTAAATTGCGTTTTTAGTTATAATGGTTATATTGCATGTATAGCGAATTATTATTTCATTTTAAGCTTAACGATGTCACTATCTGAAATTAGTTATTTCCTCTGTCCACAGAAAACATATATTTGAGATTATGGAACGAAATAACTTTTTTGTTTTTGTTTGGTTTGTTTTTTTTTTTTTTGAGTCTGGTCACCCAAGAGAAAACTTTTTTTGAGCTGCGAATTTAAACAAAAAAAGTTTTTATTATTAAAATTTTAACTTTAACAGAGTTTGTCCTCATTTCATCAAAGTTTTCAAGTATTTTTATTCCGGAGGCACCCAAAATCCCGAAAGCCAAAATCCCGAACGCCAAAATCCCGAAAGGGCCTAAATCCCGAAAGCCAAATCCCCGAAAGCCAAAATCCTGAAAGGGATGAAATTATTCGGAGGAAAATGTTTAGGATAATTTCCCAAGACACAGAAAATTTCAAGCACGTATGCAATCGTGGGAGTAGCTATGTCACTTTTAAGAATTCGGGATTTTTGGCATTCGGGATTTTGGCTTTCGGGATTTTGATCAGACATTTTTGATCATTATTTGTTAGATCTTCTTAAACAAGTATTTAATTTTTCATTTGAAAACTCTTTAGGAATCCAAATTAGATATATTTTATGTGATTTTCCCGGCACCGTTAAAAATTTTTGAAGGCTGATTAAATTATTAAGAACTTTTAGATCGTATTTTTCTCTTATTGAAGAACTGATTCTTTGAAAAAGATTGAATAAATTTGGATTGCTGACTTAAGGTGCGGAAAGAGTTCAGATAATTTTTTTGTTTACTGACAATATTTTTCATATTCAAAGATTTTATGTGTTAAAAATTTCTTAAAGATTAAAGATTTACATGGCAAACGGTATAAGTGATAAAAATTTGTAAGTTAGCGAAGAATCCCCGTGTAATTTCCTTGAGATTATTTATTTCATTTTACCCCCATTCCTAACCCTGTCTTTAAAAAACGTATTTTTACGATCCCTTAAAAGGTCTTTAATTTCACAGACATTTCTTCTAATTTACTGCTCGAACTCAAAGAGAGAGAAGTTATTTAATCGACTTTTTCTTTCAATTTGTCACCGTCCTAAAGCTTAAACGGTGAGAGATATCAACTTCCGGTCTACGGTGACCCTCAATAATAATGAAAATATCTCTAGATGTTTTTTGTTTTCTTTTTCACCCCACCGCTCTTCATCCGCATTAAAACCATGTTTTTTGGTCTATTTCTAAAACGGCTCCCTACGATTTCTTTTATTTTTGGATATGTTTTAGAGGTGGTCCAGGCGAACATTTGGTTCAAACATACCTATGACCTAAAACAATTTCCATCTTGAATTATCGAATGTGAAAGTTTAACTGGTCTTGAAATCAGTAATGAATCGGTGAAATATCCGAGAATGACTTATCTCTCTTTTCTATATGTGCTAACGCTCGGTGGCAGCCAAAATCCCGAAAGCCAAAATCCCGAAAGCCAAAATCCCGAAAGCCAAAATCTCGAAAGCCAAAATCCCGAACGCCAAAATCCCGAAAGCCAAAATCCCGAAAGCCAAAATCCCGAATTTTCAAAATCCTGAAAGGGATGAAATTATGGAGGAAAATGTTTAGAATAATTTCCTAAGACACAGAAGATTTCCCTTTGCCTTCAGCAAATGCGGATGCAATCGTGAGAGTAGCTATGACACTTTTAAGAATTCGGGATTTTGGCTTTCGGGATTTTGGCGTTCGGAATTTTGACCGGGACCCCAAAATCCCGAACGCCAAAATCCCGAAAGCCAAAATCCCGAATTTTCAAAATCCTGAAAGGGATGAAATTATGGAGGAAAATGTTTAGAATAATTTCCTAAGACACAGAAGATTTCCCTTTGCCTTCAGCAAATGCGGATGCAATCGTGAGAGTAGCTATGACACTTTTAAGAATTCGGGATTTTGGCTTTCGGGATTTTGGCGTTCGGAATTTTGACCGGGACCCCAAAATCCCGAACGCCAAAATCCCGAAAGCCAAAATCCCGAATTTTCAAAATCCTGAAAGGGATGAAATTATGGAGGAAAATGTTTAGAATAATTTCCTAAGACACAGAAGATTTCCCTTTGCCTTCAGCAAATGCGGATGCAATCGTGAGAGTAGCTATGACACTTTTAAGAATTCGGGATTTTGGCTTTCGGGATTTTGGCGTTCGGAATTTTGACCGGGACCCCAAAATCCCGAACGCCAAAATCCCGAAAGCCAAAAATCCGAACGCCAAAATCCCGAAAGCCAAAATCCCGAAAGCCAAAATCCGGAATTCTTAAAAGTGTCATAGCTACTCTCACGATTTGTATCATCTATGATCAAATGAGGATCGTTGAAATAGTGGTAACTACCGTAAATGCGGGCGACTTTGCACACCTGGTTTTCATAAGCTTCTCTTTAATTCTATCCCCTTGAAGATGTAGAATCTGTAGGCCATCCTTAAGTACCCTAATGGTCACTGCACTGTCCCTAAGTCTCAGAATTAAAGCAAAGCTTGTGAAAAGCAGACATGTAATACCCAAATTTATAGTGTTTTAATATTTTTTTAAGACGAATAAGGTTTTTTTAGAAAACGGCGACACCCCCAAGTCGATATCAATAATCGCTCTCTTTCCAGAAATTCGTGTATGACGAACGGACGAACGCACACGAAAAAACTCGAAAACCGTTTTCTTAAAGGATATAATATTCGTTATTGTTGAACATCAAAAGGTATACGTACAAAGTATGGTTTCAATCACACAAGGTGAGATTTCACTTATAGAACCAAAGAACGTGAACTTGTCAAGTCACAAAATAAAAAAAAATAGATTCAACATTGATATAAGTATTTCTTTATAAATTACAAAAGTTTATAATGAGTCTAAAAAAAACAATTGATTTGGAATTTCGCTTTCCCATAAATTTTCTCACTTTCACTAAAGTTTTCCCTTCAATGGAACTTTTGACGTTCTCCTTCATGAACTAAAGAGGAAATGAAAATAATAACGAATTGTTCTTCAATTGAGATTTACGTACTCTTTGGAATTGGAATTCCTTCAAGGAAATTCCTTTCGAGAAGACATTTTTCCGACAAAGTCATTTGACGAGGGAGCTCCATTTGGGGGAAATGGTAGAAGATCCCAGTGAAAGAAAGGAGAACATTTTCCATCTAATATAATTTGCAATTTTTCACTCTGCCACCCGTTTTTTGCGTGTATTTTCATTTTAATTTGATCCACAAACCAATTTGATTATATTTCACTGGCTGAAAATGGTAAGAATTATTCACCAACGTCCATCGCTAAAGTTTTCTAGTATACTTTTTTTTCTCTCTCGAAAAAGACCTAAATTGTAGAGATATATATCCCTCTGTAAGACATTTTCCTTTATTTCACCCTTGAAGCTCAATTGTCTGACTCTTTTGCAATTTTCACCATGAAAAATTCATCAATTTAGAGAAGTTTTGTCCAAAAGAGAAAATGGGGGAAAATTGAAATTCTCTCCAAGAGGTAAATTTTCACCTCTACAAAATTTGTAATTAGCGAGATTTGTAATTTTCAGCAATTCTTCGAAAGGTATAGAGAGGAACATCCTCAAATTGCCCAGAGGGATGTCATTACAGAGGTATTCTCTACTTGAGAAAGTTCTCTCAAAACGATGAAACGAAGCGTAAACCAGGTAAACCATAGAGAAAAGAGATCACATTCTCACCTGGATTAATGATGCTAATGACAAAGTCACAATTCTTGACCTTTTCAAATGCCATTGACAGCTAAAATATGCGACCCATATACATTCTATATTCAACTATTTTATCCTAACAAGCACTTTCGAAATGTTGTACGGAGCCCCTTAAAAGCTATCATCAAGTTATTAATTTTCCAGAATGCAATTACAACAAAGACATTACTTCAATATTAATTCTTCGGATTCATCACCAGAATTAGTCGTTGCAGGACCATTGCAAATGAATTAGTAAATTGCATATTTGCCACATTGCATCTTTGAAGAAATAATTTAATTTAGCAAATAATGCTTTTCATCTGGAATGATTTCCTCAATTAAAAAATTATATAACGTCTTATTAATTCATTTATGAAACTCTTTGATACTCATCATGATTATTTATCTGGCATTTTACGTACCAGACATTTTAGAAAGAATACCAAAACAGACCAAGCGATAGAGTTCTCGTTTTATAATGAAATGCTGTGAGTTCTAATCCCCTGAGAATTTCACCTAGTCCAATATCAATGCACTTTATACTACTTCGTAAGGGCCTTGACAGACCTGAGGATTAGCCGAGAGACGGCTTAGCGTAATTATATTCGAAATCATGGTTAGACCTCATTTCCATCATTTTCCACTAAGTCGTCTCTCGGCTTAAGACGTAAGTGTGTCTAGGGCATAAGAATCCCATTTCTGTAAAGTAAAACACCCTCTAGTTGACTGTTCTAGATGTCAGCCGGAGGAATTATGACATTCACTCTAATAGAAATAAGTCAAAAGTACTAGAAGTGTCCAAAAAAATGTTACTGCACCAACTTTCCATAAAGTACCTAGAGTAGAGACTGATTCTCTATACATTAGGAACCTCTAAGGTAACCGTTCAGGGATGCTAATAAGTAGTGAAACATAGGGGAAAGTACCCATGCTTTGCACGATTCCAAGCTTCATAATGACTAAATTTTTCTTATGTTTTTTAATAAATGTGACTCATGGCACCCATATTTTAAAAACCAGGGAAAAGTGTCTTGTTTTTTTTAAATATATTGTGGAGCCACATTTATTCAGAAACATTTTTAAAATCTAGTCATTATGAAGCTAGGGAGTGTGCATAGCATAAGCACTTTCCCCTATAAACTCTCCACAATTTCAAAACATTTCAATTTTTAGTAACCTAAAATTATTTTGCCACTAAATAGAGTTCACAATCCAATAAATAAATACAGAACTATATACTACAATTAATGGCCAAACCCCTATCATAAAAGGGGTGGCACGGCATTCCGTGCTTTAGGAAATGCTCGTACGGATCGAACTCGTGACTTAAGTGCTATGCCTTAAAAGTACATTCGCGTCAACTAGCGTTTATCACAATCTATTTGAACAGACTTATCACTCAAAAGATCGTCAAATAGGGAAATGTAGGCAGCCTTCGCACATTTTTTCGTGCTTCGTATTCAGGACTTTTTTCTGACTAAACTGTAAAATGGGTAGTGAATTGCACTATACCAAAAAGTTCTCTGATCTTTTAAGTCTCTATGCATGCCTAGTTCACTATCACAGAATTGTTGGTTTTTCCTGGACAGGAAAATATAAAAATATGACGATTTGTGCGATTCGTTCACACGATGGGGGTTTGGGTTCGTCATTGCTTTTTTTCTCAAAATAAATTTTATCTACAATTAAAAATTATTTTCCGATTGTTATACTGTACCACCGTGAACCTGCGGAAACTATCACTGCACAAAAAGAAGATCTTTAAAACACCTTTTTTCACATTTTCTGGAGCACTGTTTTTTCTTCCAAATGAATATCGAAAAATCAACTATGAACATGTTCACATGGTTCACACTGTCAATAACCGTCGTCTCATGGAGATGGGAAGGAGACTATACGCCTGTCGAAGAGGAAATGACCACGAATGTCTCACTGTGTCTTATGAGGCTTTAGTGAGGTTATGATTTTCAAGCTGGAGTTGTCTGATGGATGTGCGAACGCTCACACATTCAGTGTTTGAAACCACACACAGTGTAGTACTTGTGAATTTTCCGCCACCGTGAAAATAATTTCCTTTCGATGCAAAAAATTATTACGTAAATATCATCTCAAGTATACTCTTCAACCACTGTGTAAGTGATTTTTTTTTAGAAATGAGTTTAACTATGAGAAATCAAATGAAATGTGCGCCATCAAAATTACCCATTTTGGGCCAATTTTCTATTTGTGATCCTAGCACCTAGGAAAGAAGGGCTTATGGCTGCCTATTTTTACAATGAAGATAAGGTTCATAAATACTTAACTTATGGCTAAGAAATGCGGAACCAACCCTTTGGAAATAAAGAGAAAATTCGCATCGTTTGAAAGCTCACACGTGCATAGCCTGCCTACATTCCCCTATAGCTAATGAGTAATACAATTTATTTTCCGTCAAAATTTATTCATTTGTTCATAATCAGTACATTACCAATCCATAACCGAATGCAATCAGTTTAGACTCGTCAGAAATTCCAAGACCCTTACAAAAAGCTGGAACATGACTGTATTTAGTCGAGATATCGGCTCTCAAGAGCTTTCTTATAAACTTTGACCGTGAAAACCGAGATTAGGTACACTGGTAAAAATAAAAGGATCAAATTGATCCTTTTGCAAAGGATGGATCAAATTGACATGTTCTATTACGACAAATGTGCAGTCAGAGTTCGAAATTTGATCCATCCTTTGCAAAAGCATCAAATTTGGATCAATTTGATCCTTTTATTTTTACCAGTGTATGATTTAACGATATTTTCGTATATGAAAGATATGCCCTGTCCACCTAAACAACTTCTAAAAACATATTAAAATTTGAAAAAATTGCACGACGTGAAAAAAATACCAAGGAACTATTCGTAAACAATTAGAGTGGCTTGAGTTCCCGGTTCCTCAAAAAAATTTATAGGTTCTCCAGAATCCTGCAAAAATGTACGGGTTCTTCGGCTTCCCTGAAAAATATATGGGTTCCCAAAAAAATATATAAGTTCCCCGGGTTCCCTCAAAAAGTGTATGGATTCCCCGGATTTCCTATGAGTTCCTCGGATTTTTATGAGTTCCCCGGGTTCCCCGTGAGTTTCCTGGCCAGATGGTTCGAGTTTCCCGAAATGAGTTACCCTTGAAAAATACCAAGGGTTTGATGGGGAGGATGAGGAGTGAGATGAAATAATTATCATATTAATGATCGGTGTACCGACTTAGAGGTGGGAGGGGTCCCCTAAAATCCGAAGTCTCTATCTGTAACTATTTGACCACAGCTCCGACAACATGACGGATGGACTATCACTGTTTAAAGGTAACCAGTAAAAAATAAAAGGGCTTGGGTTTTTCAGGATCTTAAAATAACTCGATCTGAGCAACATGACCTTAATTTTTTCTCTTCTACAACCAAAGATCAATAATCAGGAATAATGTTTCGCAAATAACTTCCTATACTTTAAATATAAAAATAGTTATTTTACTGATCATTTGACCATTTAGTTGTTTCATGTGCTAAACCCATAATATGAACATTTTTCTTTTCGATGTTTTAAGAAAAGTGTTCAAGAAAGCCCATAGGAAATTAAGAGAGCCTAAATAGACTCAGGCTAATCATCAAGAATATTTAACTTGTAAAATTTATTTGTAAGCATTTATCCCAAACTGTCATGAAATGAAGGCTAAGAATAATCGATTTAAGAGTCTTTGCATAAATTTCTTTTACATAATTCTAATCAATCAATTGTTTCGAATAATTTTGAGACAACCAAGGGATGTCCTAAGGGTTATTTTTGAATTCTATTGAAGAATTTCTATAAACATTTTAGAGAAATTTCTCCATAAAGCTGCAGTTTATCAGTAAATTGATCATCAATCTTCCAGTCAATTTGTACTATTTGTTTTCTGTGCATTCATAAACGTTTCCATTTCCCATTACCTCTGTGAGAAAAAAATGTCGCAGTGATTCTTGGAGGCACTCAGAAAAGGAAGGAAGTGCTAAGAAATTCCGTCACATGCAGACTTTTATATTTATCACCTAGCAGCTAACACAAAAACTGATTTAGCAACTTTTCCATCTTTTTTATTTCATCTCATTAATCCCATATTTGGGGAAATAGGGTAAATAGAGTACAGAACTCTAACGTCTCGAGAGAACTTTTGCTTCGGAGAATAATTAAATTTGGTTCCCCAACCTCCAAACTATCTGATGACAACTTTTTCATTCAATTAGCTATGAAATTCTATTAAAATACTCTGTCTGCCGAGATGAGATGAAAATTAATATCAATTAGTGCGATGAGCAAAAATTAGGGATGGTACAATGTCTCATGAGATTTCCAGGGATGAAAATTATTACACAGAAAGGTGAATAAGATTTTCAAAGTGAGACTTTACAAGCTTAAACTAAAGACTTTGGTAAAATTGTAGCACAGTTCGATGATTGATCGATTATCACAGAATTGGATTGATTGTGATGGAGATGAAGTCGACGAATTCATGAAAAATTGCTCAGCACTTCGCAAGCAGTCACTTTAAGCACCGAAATACGGTCACCCTCATCCTCAAGTTCAGCTCAGATTTCTCAAATAGAATTCCATTCACTTTCTCCATCAACGGTGGCATTAATTCTTCTCATATTTTCCCATTTTTCTCACATGTATCGCAACTTTCACTTCAAAGTCAAAATATACCACACGGGAAATGGTACAAAAAAAATGTTGTTCTTTCCAGTTCTTTTTCAACGGTTTAATCAATGCGAATATTTTTACCCTCCAGCTGAAACGATTATTTCGGAATTTGAACATAAATTTCTTTTTGGATCCTTTTGCTGTTCTCAAAACCAATATATATGAGAGTTACTCAAATGAAGGGGAAAATCACAGAATAAACAAAATATGAGAAAATTTGGAGCAAATTGAATTATTTTATCATTCATGAATTATATTTAGTATTGAAAACTAAAATTCTGAAAACAGTTTAGGAGGAATACGTATTTAGTAATAGTGATAAGTAACAGGAAATCTTTCAAATAACGACCGTTGTAGTAGAAGAACTGACTTCTAAAGTTTAACTTTAATAATTTCATAACAGGAAAAATACTTCAAAAAATTTGCCTGGGACTGAAGAATGAGAGCAATGATTCCTTTAGTATTTAATTATCTAATAAGTTATCCTACGTCCCAAAATACCCAAAGAGTAATATAATTGAATTTCCGATTAGGGCAGAATCACATTGACAGTAAAAGGTTCACCGTATTTCGTTAATTTACGCATTTTCTTTGCAATTCTTACGCAAATTCTCGATTATCATATTACCTTATCTCATATTCCGTGGCACTAGGTGAAAATAATAAATGAAAATTGAAGAAATAAAACGAAAATGCGATAAACGATGAGCGAGAAAAACTGTATGATTAATTTCTCTTACAGTTTTTTTTACTAACGGTTTATCGTATTTTTGTTTTATTTCTTCAATTTTCTGATACTATTTTCAGCTAGTACTACCGAGTATGAGATAAGGTAATACGGTAATGGAAAATTTGCATAAGAATTGCAATAAAAATAAAAATCCGTGAATTAGCGAAATACGGTGAGGCTACGGCGAGCATTATATTGTCAATGTGATTCTGCTCTAACAATTAGTTATGGAAACGGTTCAGGCTTGTCAAGAATTCTAAGACCTCTCCAACGAGCCCAAACAGGATACCAATCGGTTGAGAAATATGCAATCTAGAGGTTTTTAAAACTTTGACCTTAAAAACCCGTTTTCGATCAATCCCAAAAAAATGGTTCTGGTAGGGAAGGGCAGAGATAAGGGGATAATAAGGGGCATGTTAATCATCACAGAGTCGACTTATGGGGGTTTAGGCCTTAGTCGTGGAAACGGTCGGACGGGCAGACGCTCAGACGAACAAACAGCTTGACGTCAACAAACTCGAAACTTCTGATTTCCAAAATTCTACCAAACTATGACTCCTTAGGGAATTATATACCGTTGATGCGGGTTACTTTATCTTCCGTGGGTGACTTTGACCCCCTACTGTTCGTAAGCTTTTCTTTAATTCTATTATTTAAGAATAGTTCTCATCGATTAGACGTAGAAGATCGGATCAGTAAAGACCATTTTTAATTATTAGAATTAAAGAAAAGCTTACGAACAGGAAAGGCGCAAAATCATCCGCATCTACGATATACTGCTTTCTCTTTGGAGTTCGAGCAGTAAAGTCGGAAAGCTTTACTAGCGAGGTTACACTAATAACCATAGGGTAAAGCAGCCTTCAGACCTAGGTTCAGTCGAATTCCCAAAAGACTTAAATTACTTAATATGCTAGATCATTTTCCCGTAATTATAAACTACAATAATAATTGTAAAAAAAAACTAAAATTTTCAATAAAACGGTCTGAGAACCATTTGAAATAAGAAACCTATTCCGGACATTTTGATTTGTTTTTCCCAAAAACGTTGTATGCTTTATTAGTCTGAATAAGATTAAATAATTTTTTAGCAGGAAAATGCTATACCTTCCGAACTCGCTTGCCTTGGAATATCATAATTCCACAACAAAAAAATATATTATGAATTTTTTAATATAATATTCTATTTATTTCATTCTACGTTTAAATAAATTCTTTGGGAAGAAGAAAAAATAGCATTTTTAAGTCTCCATATTTAGGTCTTAGGTTTAAATTTTAAAGATCTAATTAAACATTTAAAATGATTGTTCCTTTATTATTTAAGTACATCTAACAGTGCAAAACTAAAATAAACTTTCTGCGGATATATTTCGTGAGTTGGTCAACAATGATAAGTCAGCGGTAATCATATTGGAAGGAAAATTCTGAGTTTGAATAAAATTACTCTTGCTTTTTGTCTAAACCTCGAATCTAAATTTTGTATGTGCCATATAAAATTTAAAAATTCCCAAGGGGATTGTTTGTATTAAAGAATTTGAATGCAAGTATTTCCAAAATATTTAAAAATTATATTCATAGTCCTCAACCTTGTTGTCAGTGTTTTATAAAGTTTTACTAGAGATGTAGCACTTATATTTTAGAAGCTCGAACAGCCAGGAAGGTTTTCACACTCTATAACCGTTTTTATTGTTAATAAAACGTCGTTTGCGTCTACCGTTGTTATATCTGCATTTCATGCAAACGATGATACACAAAAAAGTCGTTTCTTCCAGAAAATAGCTAGGGGGATGTGGGGCTACTTTGAGCTGTGGGACTATATAACGTGCACTTTTTTAAATCAAATTCGGTGCTATAAAAATTATTTAAATTACGGCGAAAATCGGAATAAATCCCATTTCTGTGAATGTGTGGTGTCAATCCACCTTCCTCCCGTCCTCTTTTTCCCAACCGGATCAGTTTGCATCAGATCCCCGAGGAGAAAGCAGTGAGAGTGAGTGGTGGAGAGTCAAAAGTTCTCCTCCATGTGGAGGAAGGCCTATCGTCGAAATAATGGACTTTCCTGGAGGAAATCCCAGCCATTTAGGACTATTGGAGGAGCCATCCTACGAATTAGGAATCCAGCCCGTACGCAAAGCTAAATATTGGCTTTCCAAGATGACCTGGAGTCAATGGATGGAGAAATCGCACCAAGGGCCCCACCGGTATTCTAATCGTCGCCGTCGCGGGAGGCTAGCTGCCCCTAAGGGGGAATCGTCGGGGGAGTTACCGAGCGACTGGTGGACATCAACTTCGGGGATTCGATCGGCTGACGGGGAGAAAGGAAATCTTCAGTTCTTCCACGGATTCACCCAGATGGAAATAGTCAGAGACCTCGGACAAAATCTGCACTCCCTACTCTTATCACTTCGTATGTAAAATATCCCTTCTTATCCTTCCATAAAATGAGAGTATCGGTTTAACAAGATTTCTCTTCTTGAGTAATTAATTAATCTTCAGATTTTAAATTAAATTTCATTTCTTATACTTGAATGTTTAAAATTAAAAGTAAATCGTCACCATTTATTTTTGAGTTTTCAATAAATGAAAAGTCGATATTCCGGTAAATCATTGTTTCAACTACATTGTTATACGATTCTTTCTCATATTTCTAAATGAAACAGGGTTTTAAAATTATGTAATTTGGATAGACAAAACAATGGTGGATCTAAATAAAATAATTGTACGGCCTAAGCTTCATTTAGAAATAAGTGAAAAAAATCTTATAATAATATTGCCTCACAGCTCAAAGTAGCCCCACCTCCCCCTAATACATAAGCAATGCAGATAAGATAATGGTCGATGCAACCGACGAAACGTGTAAATTAAAGTAGTAGTACGTGTTTCAAAAAGAGAGATAAAAAATGAAACATATTTATAAAATATCGTAAACGAAAATTAAATAAGTTCATGGAGTAATGTAACATGTTGTTAAAAAAATAAATATCTTATTGGTCATTTGTAAGATTTTATTAAATGGATAGAAGGGAAAGTGCTTCTTTATGGGCCTTATCATAAGCTTCAGACATGGGGGTGCAGCCCATTTCCTGAATGTAACAAGGAGTATTATTATCTTTTCAAAATTGAATAGATGATTTGTCCTTAATACCCAATCCTAAGTTAAAATTATCCGCTAAAATATTGCTTGATAAAAAAAGAAATTAAGCCATGTATGATGGCAAAATTGTAGATCTTAAATCCGTATTAAGACTGATTGCAAAACTAGGGTTTTTTGATTATTATCTTTTTAATTTCTATAGAGTTTCAGAAAACTTTTTCTAGGTCTATCAGACTCCGGAAAAATTCATATTCTTTACTGTAATCCGAAATATAACTCATATTTTAAAATTCCAATTTAGAGTAGGGGAAAGTACTCTGCCTGCGAACGTTCATGCCATCGAATAATGCGGATTTTCTTTTATTTTTTCTAAGAGTTTTGCACATTTTTATCAAATATTAGTCAGCTTTTTATCAAATATTGATAAGTATGTGGTAATTTTGTGTAAATCTCTTAGGAAAATTAAAATAAATTCACATTATTCGAAGGCATGAACATTCGAAGGGAGAGTACTTTCCCCTCGGTGGCAGCCAAAATCCCGAAAGCCAAAATCCCGAATGCCAAAATCCCGAAAAAGCCAAAATCCCGAATTTTAAAAATCCTGAAATTGATGAAATTATATGGAGGAAAATGTTTAGAATAATTTCCTAAGACTCAGAAGATTTCCCTTTGCCTTCAGCTACTGCGGATGCAATCGTGTGATTAGCTATGACACTTTTAAGAATTCGAGATTTTGGCTTTCGGGATTTTGGCGTTCGGGATTTTGGCTTTCGGGATTTTGGCGTAAGGGATTTTGACCGGGACCCCTTTCCCCTATATGTATTTCTGGCCAATATTTTGCTCCGAAAATGAGTAACAAATGGTGAAAGTAATAATTTGGCGGTTGAGTAAAATCATTTCAGGAAACTCGAAGAAAAAAACCTCTAAACGAAGACTGGAGCTTATTGTGCCAACTTTTATTATCTATAGTTAGTAGTATTGCTGTTTTTTTTATCACAAAAAATCCTTTTTTCTCGTTTATACAATTTATTGTGATATAAAATAATTTAAAAAAGCTACTAAAGAGAAATTAAAGAAGGAATAATGAGCAAGGAAATATAATAGTTTCTTTGAGGGAACCGTAATTTTTTTTTGGCGCTGTAAAATATATATTTGATATATCATTTGCTCATTCACGATAAGGAACAACATATGAAAAATTATTAACAGACACTAATTCATGAATAAATGAGGATTCTTTTTTAATGAATTAAATAAATAGTCAGGATTGATGATTTAATTTCAATCTTTTACAAAGCAAGATAGATGACAGAAACATTTTATCAGGTTAATCTAAAAATTAGATTAACAATAAACTGCTTTAAGATTAATTTAGATTCCAAACCAAAAGAACTTCATTGCAGAGAAACTTTAAATGTTGTTGTATCTTTGAGATTCACCACAAATATTAATTCCTTGCGGTTTTACATAAGATTTTCCACGGTTCATTTAATTTAAACACATTGAGGTTTGAAACATATTACATATACTTTAATATTAAACTTCCTCCCCAATTTTAAATTATTTAACGACATATCCTCATCTCACTTCTGTTGTCATCTGAATGCTTCAAAGCAGAATGTGATATTGATGATAAGATATTGAGAGAGAAGGTGTAAACTTGTGAAAATTTGCATATGTAGGGTATGGGAATAGGATATTTTAGTCTTTGCCGTGTCACCTGCTGTTTCACTATCAACGATGACAAGAGGTATAATTAGCAAAGATATACTCATCTGTCAGAAAATCTAGGAAATCAATTTGGTTGGACCACATCGAGTGACTTTAATACTGTCGTTTACAGTGAGCCAATAAAATGTCTTGTGCAGACGAAAAAGTGATGTAAAAAGACTTAAGTAATAAAGACATACTTTGGGGAAATCATATTTCTCGGATCTCTCTTCCTCTTAAGTGCTCCAGAAGACAAAGAGAAGTATCCGAAAAATAGGGAAGAACTTCAAGAGTGTTCGTCTGCTTTGCCACAGAGTCTTTCTGGGGGGTTTGGGGTGTTTAAAGACCGTTTAAAGTATAAATCAAATCACCGCACAATCTTTTCAATTTTTTTTTCTTTGCTTCCCTTTCACTGATTGACACAGGAGAACACGTATGGAAAAAAAGTGATAAATAGGTGGATTTACGATGAACCAGATAGAAAAACCAACAATATTTGAAAAATGCCAATCACATTTCACATCATTTTTCCCATTTTCGCGCCCAATGGATACATTAATCATGTGATTGAAACTTTGGCGGAAAATCACATTCACTTCTGTGCTCCACAATTCCCGAGTGGATAATAAATTGAAGAGGATGGTTTTTTTGAGTGTCCCGACAATAGGTCAGAGGTTTTCCTCTTAGAAGATAAGACCGCACGGCTAGAGCCTTGATCAGCAACTGAAAGTCAACATTGTAACACGGATGGTGATTTGGTCCACGAAGTCTTCGAGTGGTGAAATGGTTCAGGAGGAGAAAGTTGGGCGCAAACTCACTCTTTGAAAATCCATGTGACTCCACAAATATCTCACCATTTCACCCATACCACAAACTTACCTCTCCTTTCGTGGTACCACGAAGAGCACATTGTGGATCATGGAACACAATGTTGCACCGCATTGCAATTTAGGGGTTGGTCCGATGGGTCGTCAGACACTATTCGAAGTCCATTCTTAATCCTTAATATAGCATTTAAAACTGTGATTCTTATGTCAACTATATCACCTTGAAATTGTCATTATCATAGTCTACTGCTTTGTATCTTATAGTAATCTGATACTCCTGTGACACTAATTGTTGAAATTTTAAGAATCCTCTTATTGCTCCGAACACTGAAATATTATCCTAAATGAATTTTCAGTCTGATGGAATGTAGCAGACAGTGGACGGAATAATAGACCTCTCTTGATTTTTACTCTTTAATTCCTTACGACGTTTCGAGGATAAATGTCCTCTTCATCAGGTTTCGAATTGCAGGAAAAATCACGTAGAGGAGACCGGAATACAATTAGCCAGGGGTAGAAGTAGACAGTGGATTTTTCTCGTTTCCCTTAAAATGTACATTGAGTAAAGTATTTTTTAATGAAAGCAGGAACACATCCAAATATTACCAGAAATATTTATAAGTCTGATCCTGTTATCCTACAATTTTGAAGCATTTTTATAAAATGGGTATAAAATTGTAATTTTCATATTACAGTTTTTGGCCCAGCATTTGGTTTTCCAAGATGTTAGTCAAAATCTCATAGTTTTACTTTGTTTCTGGTTTAATAAAGTTAATTAAGAGATATTTTTCACTTGGATAATAATTATTTCCTTTTTTATATAAGATAATATACACTGAAACAGCCCTCGGGGCAGATGTAACCACTCTTCCGTGGAGGGATCTATTGATGATTTTTCAGTAATACATGGATAATTGTTAGATGAAAAAGTACTATTGATATTCCAAGCAATATTGCCATTTGGATGAACAATTTGTGAAACAGATTTTTTCAGGACGTTTTCATCAATTTTGCCGCAATTACAAAAATGTCATAAAAAAGTCGTCTAAAGCCTTTTTCTTCAGTTTTAAGTGACATATTTAGCATCAGTGGGCTTCAGTGTGTCAAGCGAAACACTATTTGGGATCTCCAGTTTAAAATTTCATCTGGAAAACTGGTGGCAATTAGTACCCCAAAAGTGGCTATATCTACCCAGGCCGGGGCATGTGTAGCCAATGTGTCAAATTTTTTTCATTATCCTCTGTAGAAAAATTCAAGGATTTTATAGCTTTGAACTACACTGTTTCATATAGCCAATATCCTAATGCTACTTATGAAACATAAAAAATATTAGACAAACCTTATCATTTTTTTCACAAATCATGCGCGAAAAAAAGCCTCATATGCTGGCTAAAAATACCCCGGTCTCCCCTACAGGTGGGAAAATTTACTGTTGCACTTCACTTGGACTTTTTCACAATTTTTCACGGAGATGTTCACCGTCCAATAGGCTGACACAGATAGGGTTATGTTTCTCAATACATTCTAAAATAAATAAAAATGTGAACATAGCTTTAGTGGCCTATTTCGGCCACCCTTAATTCTCATAGATCCTTGTTATTCGGAACTTCCCTGTAAAAACTAAAAATTCATGGAAATTTGAGAAACACAAAAGGTGGCCGGAATTCTAAGCTGGCCGGAATTTGGCACACTTACCCTACTCCCAAATGGGATAAGGAAATTAAATTATGGAGAGTTTTTTTGGATTGTAGCGCAACAATACTTATAGTCAAGTGTGCTAATCTGGGCGCTTCGCTATCTGGATCGTTTATGACTAATCCACTTAAAATATTATTTTTATTTTTATTTCCGTAATATAGTCACTACAGTAACATAATATAATTATTCAAGTTTGAGAAAAAGCAAAAATTATATTTTTATCCATTAAATAAGTGAGTGTCCGGATTAGCACACTTAACTGTAATCGACTCATTTCAATTTTGTACCAGCTGGGTTCTCACTAAAAAATTTTTAGCAATGATATTTTCGCTAATAACAGCTGGTTGATTAAAAACATCTATTGTTTTTTTTTCCTTTTGAAAAAAGATTTTTTAAATCAAAAGGTTTAATTAAAAGTGAATTAGCGTAAAGACGACCCAGTTAGTGCATGCTGATTTATTTCAGTATTATCATTATTTTATGAATCTTCTTTAATATTTTTGATCATTTTTTTTGTATTATGTTTCTGAATGAAAAAAATGAATAATTCTATGGATTTAGAGGAAGTAAAAAAGAATTGCCTCAGTCCAAAAACAAGCGTTTAAGTAGCACTCTTCGGAAAACAATCCGGTTACCTCACCTTACTATAATCCCGTAAAAATTTTTAGTTCTACACAGAGAAAATATATCGTAAAATTGATCGTAAAATTTTATGAATTCCTACTGGAAACTTACAAAATTCTTGACACTTATTAAAAAGTTTGTAAAAATTTGTATTTTTTCAGAAATATTGTTCGTAACATGACCAGACCACT
Organism: Phlebotomus papatasi; assembly: GCF_024763615.1. NCBI lineage: Eukaryota > Metazoa > Arthropoda > Insecta > Diptera > Psychodidae > Phlebotomus > Phlebotomus papatasi. Next base: position 60,981,160 of record NC_077224.1, read on the forward strand.
TGAGCACGAGGTGTGCTAACTAACCTTTGGAATAAATTCCGGAAAGAAATGAAATTAATTCCCTGATAATTGAATGGATGACAAATGGTATCTTCTACCTTTTGGAAAAAAATACGTTGAGAAGAAACGGTTAGTTCATCAAACACCGTATGGGGAAATGTGATCTGTTACCTATGAAAAATAACGAAAAGATATTAAATTGAGCCCTCCTTGAGCCTATCTGGGGAGAAGGAACAAAATTTTTCCCTGTTGCAAAGCTCTTGGGTGTTCTGTGGAGCCCCTGGGGAATATCACCCTAGTCACGTGAGTTTCTATGCACGTTGTTAGAAGGCCAAGTGGTGGGAATTTTCACGCAAACTTTTGGCTGTTGCCTTTTCCCAAATTTCCTTCCTTGGTTTTACTCACGAACTCCTTGGGATGCGTTGAAAATCCGGTGGAATTCCCAGAGATGATCCAAATATATGATGGTGCATGCGGAAATCTTCGGCGATGAAAGAAACCACTATTTTCTTCACTTCAATTCACAATTTTATTCTAAAAAGTTCACTCCCTATCTTCACAATTCAACCTTTATTCTAAAACAGAGTTTAATATAATTTTTGCCACAGATTAAATTAATTTTTTGGGATATTAATTCGCGCAATGAAAAAAGTCACGTCTCTTCAAGCTAACGGTATGGGTAAAAAGTCACCGGAAACAGAGAAAGAATGCCTTTTTTTTTTGACATAATGACATCGACAGAAATTGGGTGCATTTTTTTTTATAGGGAGATGTCCCAAAGACATTAGGCTTTAAAATTTCGAATATTTCATGAGCACCCCAGACATGCTCCCCGGTTGGTTCCAATCCATTTTACGATTGATTGGAAGCAAGGACCTTATCATCAATAAATAGTCTTGCTATTTTTGTTATGGGACGAGTATAAAGGCCCTTAGACGTTTTAACTGAAATTACTCTGACGCGCCCATCTCTCCCCGGGTGAATTTCTGAGACCTGACCTAAAACCCATTTAGTGCCTAGTTGAGCTTCATCTAAAACAAGAACTACTTCTCCTAGCTTTAAATTTGGTTGATCCACCCTCCACTTAGATCTCTGCTGAAGCGTGTTTAAATAAACAAGGTGGAACTTCTTAGAGAAATGTTGAACTCTTTGCTGGCAACGTTGCCAAAGGTTTAAACGATTTTCTGGGATTTCCGTAAGGTCAGGATCGGGAGGAAAATTCCCTGGGACACCTGTCAAGAAATGACCAGGTGTCAAAAATTCCCTTTCATTGGGGTCATCGGACATTAGAGAGATGGGCCTACTATTTAAAATTGACTCTATTTGACATAGGATTGTCGAAAGCTCCTCAAATGTGAGGTTTGCATTTTGAGTGACTCGCGAAAGATAATATTTTACTGCTTTTACACAAGCTTCCCACAAGCCACCGTGGTGAGGAGCTCTAGCTGGTATGAAATGCCAAGTTGTGCCACAATCCACAGTTCCTTCCTTAATCTCCTTCTGCATCTGTTCCTGTCTAAGGAGTTTGGATAATTCCCGCGATGCTCCCTCGAACGTGGTGCCGCAGTCTGAATACATGTGACTCGGTGTATTTCTCCTCGCCGCAAAGCGTCGAAAAGCTGCTAGAAATGCTTCTGTAGTCAAGCTTGATACAAATTCCAGATGTGCAGCTTTCGTAGCCATGCAAACGAAAACTGCTATATAGCCTTTCATTTGCCCCAATTTCCTTGCAGTAGATCCTCTTTGAACTGAGGGGCGGTAGAGAATGGGTCCTGCGTAATCCACGCCTGTGGATTGGAATGGGCGATACAGAGTGACACGCTGGGATGGCAAGTTGCCCATGAGCTGCTGAAGTGGACGAGGTTTGGTACGAGTGCATCGCAAACAGTTGTGGACAACGCTTCGTATAATGTTTCGAGCAGAAAGTGGCCAGTACCTTTGCCTCAATGTAGCGAGTAGTACTGTTGGAGACGCATGGAGGTTGTGATGATGCTCGTGAGCAATTATTCGTTTAGTAAGCACAGATTTTGGTAGTAAAATAGGATGTTTCGACTGGTAAGAGATAGGAGCTTCTTCTAGGCGACCACCTACTCTTATGAGACCGTCTGAATCTACGAATGGGGCAAGAGCTAGCAAATGTTTCCATTTTGGAAGCGTGATGGTTCCTCGCTTTCGCAAGTTATCTGCAAGACCAGGAAAATTCTCCTGCTGATCCATGTAGATTAGTTTGTTCAATGCCTCTTCCATCTCAATTGGTGTAATGGTAAGACCCTCCTTCAAAGCACGTGGAAGATAGAATCGACGACCGTAGGCAATAATTCTCTGAATTTTTGTCAACGAAGAGTAGCGAGAGAGAAGTTTGGAGAGAATTGACTGTTCCATTTCGGCCTCTTCATCAATTGTCTCGAGCATAATGGTGGAAGATGGTTCGGAAGATGGTCCTGGTGGTGGAAACTCTGGTGGCCAAGCAGACCTAGACTTTGTCAACCAAGATGGTCCATGCCACCATAGATCCAAATCTTGAAGCTGCTGCGGTGTTACACCTCTAGAGATGATGTCTGCTGGATTGCAATGCGTAGGGACATATCTCCATTGAGTACGATCGGAAAGCATTTGGATCCTCCGAACTCGATTGCTGACGAAGATTTTGTAATGGTCAGGAGATCCTTGAAGCCAGTACAAGACAATGGTAGAATCGCACCAATAATAAATCGCATCGGGTTTGTAATGCTCTTTGACTTTGGACGCCAATTCGGCTGCCAAATGCGCTCCCCGGAGTTCCAATTTTGGAATAGTGGATTCTTTGAGCGGTGCAATCCTAGATTTCGATGTCAAAAGATGTGAACAGACATCTCCCTCAACTGTTCTCGTGACGAGATAAATGCAGACTCCGTACGCTCGCTGACTAGCGTCGGAAAAAACATGAAGTTCCGTCGAAGATGGGGAAAGCGAATCAGAGACCCAACGTGGGATCAGAATCTCACCCAAGTGCTGGAGATTGATAACATAATTTGTCCATCTCCGAATTAAATCGTCAGGTAAAACACTGTCCCATTCACATTTTGTTTTATGGGCATCTTGAAGAATGAGCTTTGCCTCAATAATGACGGGACCCACCAATCCCAAAGGGTCAAATAATTTTGCAATGGCTGACATCACCTTTCGTTTTGAATTGCATGCCTCATCAACAGAAATAGGTGGACGAAAGAAAAAATGATCTGACTTAGCATTCCAAGTAATGCCCAATGCACTTGTCGTCTCATCACTAATCTGAATGATATTGGATTCATTGGCTGAAGCTGGTTGCAAATCATGATGATTGGTAACCCACTTTGTGAGGGGAAATCCTGCACTATCCAACACCTTGATAAGCTGAGATTGAATGATGCGCCCTTCTTCAAGAGACTTTACGGAGATGAGACAATCGTCAACGTAAAATGTAGTTTTGAGTGCTTCTGAAGCGAGTGGATATGAATCCTTTGTTTCATTGGCTACTTGAACAAGTGTTCTTGTTGCCAAGAATGGTGACGAAGCCACCCCAAAACAAACTCGTTTAATGCGAAAATCTTGAATAGGTGTTGATTTATTTTCTCGCCAAACAAACCTCTGAAAGTCTGAATGTGAGGGATGAAGTAAGATTTGTAAATACATTTTATTTATGTCAGCGGTCATTGCGTACGCATGCTTTCGGAAATTCAGTAAAATAGTGGCCAGATCAAGCTGTACGACTGGTCCAATGCGCAAGATATCATTTAGACTGAACCCCGAGGAAGATTTTGCACTGGCATTGTACACAATCCTTAGTTTGGTCGAGACAGAAGACTCTTTTACAACACCATGGTGAGGCATATAGAAAACAGGACCCTTTGGGTCACCATGGACAGGTTCAATCCATTGTTTATACAATTGATCACGAATGATCTCGGAATATGCTTCCCTTAATTTAGGGTTTTTCTCAAATTTGCGCTCCAAAGCAAGAAATTGGCGAATAGCGAGAGGCCTGGACTCTCCCAGTATGCGTGGGTCTTCTCGAAAGGGAAGTTGAACAATAAACCTTCCATCAACATCGCGCTTATATGTGGAGGCAAAATGACGTTCGGCAGCAATTTCGTCTTCTGTATAGTTCACATTCTCAGATAGGTCTTCCGCTTCCCAAAACTTATGCAAGGACTCATCCAAAGAAGTAGCAGAAAATGCAAGGCCATCAGGAGGTGGAATGGGCTCTTGTTCCCCAACAACAACGTAGCCAAATACTGTGTCTTTCAAGTGTGGCAACCCTGGGCCTAACTCGATGCTATCATTCAACCAACTAGCCCAGTAATGGTTTCCACAAAGAAGCATGTCAACAGGTCTAGATACAGCCCATTGGGGGTCCGCAAGAGCGACATCTTGAGGAATGTGAATATTAGAATCGTCGACCGGCCAACTAGGTATGCTTCCGGTGACTTGAGGCAAGATGAAGCATTTCGAATTAAATCGAATTGAAGATGTTCTGGACAGAATTGTCACGTATGTGAATGCATTGGAGCGTGATCGAGAAGCATTCACGCCACAAATTGATAATCGAGAAGGGAACGTTGGTAGACCTAAGCGTGCAGCCATATTGGAACTAACGACATTCACCGTAGCTCCACCATCAAGCAATATTCTGCAGGGAATCATCTGTCCGGAGTCCGTGAGAACATTAACCACAGCGGTCGCAAGAAAGACACGGGGAGGCATATCATTGTGGTCAGTTACGGAAGAGCAAGTATTGACAATCGACCCTGAATTGGTGGGAGCTGGTGGAGGAGTAGGGTTACCGTGAGAAGTAGGAGGTTTCCCATTCGATGTATCTGAAGCTGGATTTGGAGGACGTCCTGATGCGTACTTCTCATGAAGAAGCACATTATGACGTCCCTGACATTTGTTACATTTGTGGTAGGTGCATGTATTAGTCAAATGTCGAGCGAAGCAGTTACGACAAAGGCTTAATGCTTTGACTGTTTCAAAGCGCTCATCAGGTGTCTGAAGCAAGAATTTAGGACACTTATATAAAGCATGAGCGGACTCTGAACAGCATCGGCAGAGAGCAGGTGTTTGAACCGCATTTGTAAGTGCTGTAGCTTGTCTTTTATTTTGAAAAGACTTGTTTAAGTTTGCGCGAGATTGCGTTTGATTATTGTGGCTTTGAGGCTTGGAGGCTTGTGAACCAGAGGCTTGTGAAGAGTTCTTAACATCTCTGCAGCGTGAGTTTAAAAAATTAAGAAAATCCGGAAGGGAGGGAATCACTTCAGGATTTTTGCACTCTCGACCCCACAAGACGCGTGATTCAGAATCGAGACGATCTAGTATAAACTCAATTAACCAGGGATCGCGTTGAGTGATCTTGATGCTATCAAGAGCCATTGTGCACTCAGTAACAATATTGGTTATTTCTTGTATAACTTGGAGATTATTATTGACACGTGGCATAGCGTAAAACGTTTTTACATGATCTGTCACTATATCATTCCTTTTTTCGAACTTATCGATTAGGATCTGCCAAGCTACTGAAAAGTTATTTTCTGTTACATTGAGATTTTTAATGCAAGAGGCCGCGGTCCCTGATACTGCTGATGATAAATATTCAAGCTTTTCGACTTCAGAAATGTTCGGGTAATTAATTACATTGGCAGTAAATCGGTCTTTAAAAGAAAACCAAGAGGAGAGTTTGCCGTCAAAGGTAGGCAATTGTATTTGTGGCAGCTTTTTATGAGTAGGGCGATTATGGGTAATAGATTGGATTTGACTTGCCGAGTTGTTGAAGGTCCCCATAAGCATCTCCATTTGCTGCTGGTGCCGTTCCTCTGATCGTCTCATGAAGGTGAGAAAGTAGCGGGTGAAGTCACCTTGAGTTGAAGATCCTGCCTTGGTGTCCTCACTATCGCTAGATGAGGAGTTAGGAGCATCATGAATGAAGGCTTCGATGCGTTCGATCAGATCATCACAGCGTTGCAAAAATTGCTCCTTGCTGACTATCTCTGCTTGCTTCTTCGCGTCGCTGACCTGCTGCTCGATGATGGTGTCCTGTACACCGATGTATTTCTCTCTCATGGACGTCACTAGGCTAAGCTGAGTCCTCAAGTTGGTCACATAGCTTGGCAAACTCCTCTCTTCCTCAGAATACCCGTCAATGTAGTTCTCTGCACGAGTGACCGCAGAGATGATACCTCCTCTAATCTTTGCATGCATGGTTGAAGTTTGAGATCGACGCTTGAAGTCGTAAAAGCCTCACAAATGGACTGTATGTTGCTGTGTTCTACGAAGAGGCCTCGAAGGGCCAAAATGAGCACGAGGTGTGCTAACTAACCTTTGGAATAAATTCCGGAAAGAAATGAAATTAATTCCCTGATAATTGAATGGATGACAAATGGTATCTTCTACCTTTTGGAAAAAAATACGTTGAGAAGAAACGGTTAGTTCATCAAACACCGTATGGGGAAATGTGATCTGTTACCTATGAAAAATAACGAAAAGATATTAAATTGAGCCCTCCTTGAGCCTATCTGGGGAGAAGGAACAAAATGAGCACGAGGTGTGCTAACTAACCTTTGGAATAAATTCCGGAAAGAAATGAAATTAATTCCCTGATAATTGAATGGATGACAAATGGTATCTTCTACCTTTTGGAAAAAAATACGTTGAGAAGAAACGGTTAGTTCATCAAACACCGTATGGGGAAATGTGATCTGTTACCTATGAAAAATAACGAAAAGATATTAAATTGAGCCCTCCTTGAGCCTATCTGGGGAGAAGGAACAAAATTTTTCCCTGTTGCAAAGCTCTTGGGTGTTCTGTGGAGCCCCTGGGGAATATCACCCTAGTCACGTGAGTTTCTATGCACGTTGTTAGAAGGCCAAGTGGTGGGAATTTTCACGCAAACTTTTGGCTGTTGCCTTTTCCCAAATTTCCTTCCTTGGTTTTACTCACGAACTCCTTGGGATGCGTTGAAAATCCGGTGGAATTCCCAGAGATGATCCAAATATATGATGGTGCATGCGGAAATCTTCGGCGATGAAAGAAACCACTATTTTCTTCACTTCAATTCACAATTTTATTCTAAAAAGTTCACTCCCTATCTTCACAATTCAACCTTTATTCTAAAACAGAGTTTAATATAATTTTTGCCACAGATTAAATTAATTTTTTGGGATATTAATTCGCGCAATGAAAAAAGTCACGTCTCTTCAAGCTAACGGTATGGGTAAAAAGTCACCGGAAACAGAGAAAGAATGCCTTTTTTTTTTGACATAATGACATCGACAGAAATTGGGTGCATTTTTTTTTATAGGGAGATGTCCCAAAGACATTAGGCTTTAAAATTTCGAATATTTCATGAGCACCCCAGACACCACTTGAGTAACATTTTTATTTTTTTTTCACAAACATTTGCTCGTAAATGTTGAAAAATATACAGAAAAAAATTGTAAAATTTTCTCATTTGTTCTAAAAAAAAAAGTCTAATTTCAAAGGTGCTCCAATTTAAAGGTCTCTCTCAACTCCCTAATAGTAGCTTTTTCTTGCTGAGAATGTGGAGAATGCTTCCAACATAATCATTTTCAAATAGAGTAAGTGTGCCAAATTCCGGCCAGCTTGCAATTGCGGCCACCTTTTTTGTTCCTCGAATTTTCACGAACTTTGAGATTTTACGTACTCTAGAGATTATACAATGCAAAAGAATAACAAAAAAATGTAGCTTCGACAAACGAGAAAACGTGAAAAATATATTGGAAGAATTCCCGAAGGGCAAGGAACTATGAGAATGAAGGTGGTCGAAATAGGGCACCAAAGTTATGCCTATATTTTTATTCATTTTAAAATGTATTAAGAATGATTTTAGAGTAAATAAAGACGGTAAACTCTTTACAAGGTTCCAAGCAACACTCTTACAAAAGAAAGAATAAAAAAACAATTTGTATTTAAAATATTACATTTCAAACTTGAGACTTTGACGCTTGCATGCAACTATGCCGAAATTTGGCACACTTACCCTATAGGGTAAAGTGGTACAAGTTGGACAGGGCTTTTTTTCTTGATAAATTTAGTACTTCATTATTTGAATATTTTTATTAATGCTTTAGTTTTATAATTTGGTTCCTTCTGCTTAAAAACAAATTTTGTACTGTATTTATCAAGAAAAAAATCCCTGTCCAACTTGTACCAGCGAATTGTCCAACTTGTACCACTAATTCCAAATCATATCACTTTACCCTATTTCTTGGTTAAAGACCAATTGCTGTGAAAGTTTACAAGGTCTAGTTTGAGTCAAATTATTCTATTGGGAAATTTAATGCATTTGGTGTATTGATTTAAATTAATTTTCGCCTCAAAGAACCACTTTAAAACGTCACTAGACTATCTCCAATACAATATGTCAAATGCAGCCCTAGAATTAAACACAATGGATTTATCAGTCACCCCAACAGTTCAATGGATTTTCCATTCGAGCAAGTGCACTTGGACAATGTATCAAGGGGGATTTCCACTGAGTACTTCTTCTGCCATTCGGAAAACACATCATATCACCCATAGACTGATAATAATTATTTCACATGTTATACGACTAGACCCACTCAATTTGAATTTTGTTGGAAATGCAGGCCACAGAAAGCTATCTTTGTTATAGCAGTTCAGATGTCATTTAGCCTCTTTACCCCATGACCTATTGCCAGTCAAGGCTTGAACTTGAAGGGAACATTTCAGAAGTGTTCACAGGGGTTGTTTTGGCAGAACCGCCGTACCCCAAAAACTGCATCGAGAAGAGAATGTCAATGACATATATGGGTCGATTGCGGTTTTTCTTGTAAATCCCACAATTGGGGTATGTTTTGCAAATGAGACACGAATCCCACTGAGTGACATTGGAAATGTTTCATTTACACTCCAGTGACTTTTGCAAAAACCATATTAATACAATTTTATTGCTCTAAATCCACGAAGGGAGCAATACCTAATCCCACGAGTTTTTATAACACGAATATTTTATTTTCAATTCTTTGACAAATCTTTACTATAATCAGATAATTTTCCAAAATTGAAGTTAGAATGTTTTTTCGTCCGTCTAGCTTCAGATGAACCTAGATGTCAGATGGTTCATGAAAACAACTTGAATTCTCTAAGGATCCTAAAAGATAAAGTCGTAAAATAAGTCGTGTGAAAATTCCGAAAGCCAAAATCCCGAAAAGGCCAAAATTCCACCGAAAGCCAAAATCTCGAATGTTAAAAATCGTGAAAGGGATGAAATTATATGGAGGAAAATGTTTAGAATAATTTCCCAAGATACAGAAGATTTCCCTTTGCCTCCAGCAAGTGCAGATTCAATCGTGGGATTAGCTATGACACTTTTAAGAATTCGGGATTTTGGCTTTCGGGATTTTAGCCCATTCGGGATTTTGGCTTTCGGGATTTTGGCTTTTGGGACTTTGGCGTTCGGGATTTTGGCTTTCGGGATTTAGACCAGTACCCGTTTCTTAAACCGATTTCGACTATAGTCATAGGTTCAAAATCTCTAAAGAATCCAACTCGCCACAGTTCGTAGAGGAAGAAGCTCACCAGAGCTGTTTAACTTTTTACCTTGAAAAACCATTAGAAAGAGTAATTCAAGGGCATTATACAGATGAATATGTGCCTAGACTGGGTTCTGGTCAAAATCCCGAAAGCCAAAATCCCGAACGCCAAAATCCCAAAAGCCAAAATCCCGAAAGCCAAAATTCCGAATTCTTAAAAGTGATTAAAAGATATTAAATAAATTTTCGTCTGTATAATGCCCTTGAATTACTCTTTCTAATGGTTTTTGAATGTGAAAAGTTAAACAGCTCTGGAGAACCTCTTCCTCTACGAACTGAGGCGAGTTGGATTCATTAGAGATTTTGAACCTATGACTATAGTCTAATTCGGTTTAAGAAACGATATTAAATAAATTTTACAAGCTGTCCAATAATTTTGGTAAATAAAATATGTGGCTAGGATTAGGTCATTCATACATGGGAAAACCATTTGTCATCAGCTTTCATTTAGGAAAGTCCAATACTTTTCACTATGTTGATGAATTGTTATAGTAAAATACTCTGGAAGTGTACCAATCGAATACACAATAGCCCATTTTGTTTGCAAATAATCTTTCAGAGTTCTCTATTGAAACAAATTGCAGATGCTCTTCGTTTTCGATTTCCGTTTAGTAGAACTTTACTCCTCCCATTAGGAAAATGTTTTCTCCACACTAACTACCTACACAATGTCTTGAGATGCAGCAAAAACAGTCAAGCTTCTTTTCATTGGAGTACCACTCTAGTTAAAGTTTGTACAGGACAATCAAAGATCCTTGATTGTGCTTGTGTTGACACATTGTACAATGATTGAGAAAATTGTTTACCATCATTGCTGAATTATCCCAAAGTTTTTCAAAATAATATAAGTTGAGGCAAAGAACATGATGCATTTTGTACTATAATCGTTTTGAAAGGCACATGAAGTTGGGTTTGGTGCAAAAAAAGGAATAAGCAATGGGGGGGGGGGGGTAAAAACCAGAAGTTGATATCTCATCCAATTTGGTCTACAAGTGAAACAATAGAAACGAAAAAAACGGACAAAGCATTACAAAAACATTTTTCTCAAATCTTCAGAATTTCAAAATTTTGCCAAAATCTTATTCTTTGAGGCGTTATGACTCGAAATCAATAGATCATATTGTTCTTTTCACTGAGATTTTTAATGTTTCAGTTCGAGCAATAAAATTCATATTGTAACTCTCAACATTAATTCATTCTCCTGTTTTATCATAAAAATCACGACAATTGGTAAAAATTTTTCACAAATTCCACTTCACTTGTGTGTCAGAAAAGCATGATGAAGGAGATCACTTTGTATTACAATTCCCAGTAAAAGTACCAATAAAAATTTCTCTTTTATCCCAGTTCTTTAGTCCTTTGTATTGTTCCTCAGTGTTTCCCCAACCGTTACCAAATTGAGTGCTTTACCGCCGCCAGACTGAAGATTTATGGTATAGTAATAGGTCACAGAAAGAAAGTTCTATTCATGCTATTGGCTATTTTCACGCATTAGCTGTTTATTGGGTGTTAATTCTGCAGAGATTCATTTCGTGAGAGAATTCATGATGTTATTAAAAGGAAAAATAGTCAGTTACCATCGTGACATGACCACCTTAATAGCAATTGTTACTACTTTTGATTAGTTTTAGTACCCAATATTTGTGTAAAGAGAACAAATTATTAGGTGAGATTCTTAACAATCTCACCTACTATAATCCTAACAAAATTTCATGTCCTCCGATCGCGCTCAAACTTGGCCAAAATGTGTTTCGCCACTTCCTGATCACGAATATATGGGGGGCTAAGTTACGTTCCCGGCCGGCCGGCCGGCCGTCCGTCCGGCCGGCCGGCCGTCCGGCCGCTCTTTGGAGCTTAATAGCTCCTAAACTAAAAAAGATATCGACTTGCGGTTTTCGGCAAAGGTTAAATATCGCATGAAAATTGCAACATGGTGCATTGACCCCCCACCCCCCACCCCTCCTTCCGCCATTTTGAAGACCCCCCTTTTTTTGTTTTCTCAATAGCTCCGCCCCTATGGCATCGACCGGGCTCAAATTTTAGTATGTTATAGCTGGGCCTTAGAGCTTTCCATCAATACCAAACTTAAGGTCCCCCGACCCCCCTGACCCGAGCTATAAGGGTCCAAAAAAAATTTCTTAAAATGGCCATAACTCCGGTTCTAATTGTCAGAATTTAAAAAGTGAGGGCTTTTTGGAAAGCTCTCGTGAAATGCCACTTCCCCTTCTAACATCGTAAGTTCATAAAACCACCGCTAGGGGCGCTATTATTAAAAAGAAAATTTTTAAATCTTAAAAGTTAAATAACTCAAAAATTCCTTATGCAATCGGGCTGAAATTTTAGTATGTTGTAGCCGTTGATTATACCTATCAAACAAAAAAAACCTTAAGTCGATCCATAACCCCTGACCCGAGCTATAAGGGGTCAAAGTTCGAACATTGACCGGCCTCTATCTCCGGTTCTAATTAACATATCGACATAAATTTTACCTTTTTGGTTTCGTCTCGATGAACACTTTCAGATGGAAGTTCAAAAAGTCACCACAGGTGGCGCTGCGATAGCGTCAAAATTCATCGAAATTCAAAGTAATTTTTCTCAAAAACGGCATTGTGCAAGTTAATGAAATTTTAGTATGTTGTAGTCCAGTCTAAGACGTTTCCAAAATGGTGCGTATGTGCGCTGTGGTTTCAATAGAACCGGAGATATGAGGGGTCAAAGTTTACGAAATTCAAAAAATCATATCTTCGGTTCTATGTGACCGATTTTGATGAATGAGGGCTTAAACGAAAGATCTCACCAAATGCTACAACTTTCTAGAATATTTGAACTTCGTGGGACCAACACCAGGGGCGCCACAGTCGAAAAACCAATTTCAATATCACATAACCTTAATTATCTCGACTGTCGCTAAACCGATTTTGATGATTACTTCGACATAATTATAGAGGACATTTGTCTCTACATTTCGTCCATACATCATTTTCCGGTCAGACTACGCTATCACTCCGATTTTGCCGTTTAAGTGTGAAAAAAATGATTTTTTCCATAATAACGCTTTGAAATCACTTAGATGCCAATTTGACTGCCTCTACTCCACCAAGACACTTAAAATAGGGTTTTAAATGGAAAGTCCCACAGAATACAACAATTCTTTGATATAGTTGAAGTTCAACAAATGACTACTTGGGGCACTCTGGATGAAAAAACGAGTTAAGAAACAAAAAACCTCGATTATCTTGGCTTCTGAGTAATCGATGAGATCATTTTCTATGGAAAAATTATAGAGAACATTCTGGTCTACATTTCACCCATATAACACTTTTCTGTCAGTTCATCCAAATCCTTGATATTTTGGTTTAAATACAAAATTTGTATAATTTCACGAATTTGATTCAAGATAACTGAATGGCGTCTCCCAACTTCAGCTCTAAATCGAATTTGCATGCACTCCGAGTTAGCTCACGTTAAGAATCTCACCTACATAAGCCGGTTAGGATTATCTGTCCCTTTGACAGTAAAAACTTAAAAGTCCTTTTTATTTTAGAGAATTCAAATAATTTTGGTCATTAGTTCCAAATAAAAATATTGGTTTCAAAAATTAAAAAAAACTTTAAAGTTTGACAAAAAAACCGAATTTACAATGTAAAAATCACACCTCTATAAGCTGATCTAGACTGATCAGAAGCTTTTTTCCAGCTCCTTATTAATTTTTTCTTAACCATAATTTTACTGACCACATTTTGAATTTTACTTCTCATTTATAATTTTTTACTGATCAATTTTTATTTTCAATTGACCATTTTTTCTTACTGCTCATTCGTAATTTTTTACTGGCCACTTTTTTTGTGCTGACCGCTTTTTATTCTTTACTGACCACTTTTAATTTCTTATAGACCACATTTTATTTTTACGTGCTTATTTTTAATTTTTGACTGACCACATTTTGTTTTTTACTACTCTTTTTCAATTTTTTATTAAGCACTTTTTATTTTTTACTGACTACATTTTATTTTTTAGTGCTCACTTTTAATTTTTTACTGCTCATTATTGCTCATTTTAATTTTATGCTGACCACTTTTTATTTTTTACTGACCGCTTCTTTTTTTTTTGACCACATTTTATTTTTTATTGCTCGTTTTTAATGTTTTACTGACCAATATTTATTTTCTATTGACATTTTTCTTACTGCTCAATTTTAATTTTTTACTGACCACTTTTTATTTCTTGCTGACAGCTTTTTATTCTTTACTGACCACTTTTATTTTTTTATAGACCACATTTTATTTTCATATGCTTTTTTTTTAATTTTTGACTGACCACATTTTATTTTTTACTACTCTTTTCCATTTTTTTACCGACCACTTTTTATTTTTTACTGACTACATTTTATTTTTTACTGTTCACTTTTAATTTTTTACTGCTCACTTTTAATTTTTTGCTGACCGATTTTTATTTTTTACTTCTCATTTTTAATTTTCTATTGCTCATTTTTAATTTTATGCTGGCCACTTTTTATTTTTTTACTGACTGCTTTTTTTATTGACCACATTTTATTTTTTATTACTCATTTTTAATTGTGTGCTGACCAATTTTTATGTTTTCCACTAATCACATTTTATTTTTTGTTGCTAAATTTTATTTTTTTTACTGCTGATTGTTAATTTTTTGCTGATCAATTCGTATATTTCTACTGCTAATTTTTTTTACTGACCATATTTCCTTTTTACTGACCATTTTTAATTTTTTGCTAAATACTTTTTCATTTTTTACTGATCAACTCGAATATTTCTATTGATCGATTCGAAGTTTTTACTGAACCAATTTAACTTTTTACTGATAAAATTTTACTTTTAACTGCCAAAATTGAAAATTTTAACTGATCATTTCGAATAATTTCCTGATCAAATTTAATTTTTTGCTGACCACTTTAACTTTTCACTGCTCATTTATTTTTACCGTGTATTCCTTTCTGTGATTACGACTGCTAGGGGAGACCGGGGTACCTATAGCCAGGGGTAAAAGTAGACAGTGGATTTTTCTCGTTTTTCTTAAAATGTACATCGAGCAAAGTATTTTATAATGAAAGTAGGAACACATCCCCATATTCCCAGAAATATTTATAACTCTGATCCTGTTATCCTACAATTTAGAAGCATTTTTATAAAATGGGTATAAAATTGTAGATTTGATGTTACAGTTTTTGGACCAGCATTTGGTTTTCTGAGTTTCTAGTCAAGATTTCATAGTTTTACCTCTTTTCTGGTTTAATAAACCTAATTAAAAAATATTTTTCACTTGGATAATAATTATCCAATTTTTTATATAAGATGATAAGCACTGAAACAGCCCTCGGGGCAGTTGTAGTCACTCTTCCGTGGCGGGCTAAAACTATCAATATTTTTTCACTAATCCATGGATAATTGTTAGAGGGAAAAGTACTATTGATATTCCAAGCAATATTGCCATTTCTATGAGGAACTTGAGAAATAGATTTTTTCAGAATGTTTGCATTAATTTTGCCTCAATTACAAAAACATCATAAAAAAGTTGGCTAAAGCCCTTTTCTTTAGGTTTAAGTAACATATTTAGAATCAGTGGGCTTCAGTGTATCAAGTGAAACAATATTTGGTATCTCCAGTTTAAAATTTCATCTGGGAAACTAGTGGCAATTAGTACCCCAAAAGTGGCTATTTCTACCCAGGCCGGGGCAAGTGTAACCAATGTGTCATACTTTTTTCATTATCCTTTCTAGAAAAAGTCAAGGATTTTAGAGCTTTGAACTACACTGTTTCATATAGCCAATATCCCAATGCTACTTATGAAACATAAAAATATTAGACAAACCTTATCATTTTTTCACAAGTCACTCGCGAAAAAAAAGCTTCATTTGCTGGCTAATTCTACCCCTGTCTCCCCTACCGACTTACCAAAACCGAACTCGCGTTAAGTAAAAATAACTTAAACCTTGGATTGTGAGATAAATTTGAAAATTTAAAAAAACGAAAAAAATTTAAAACGAACAAAAATATGATTACTTAATTATTAAATTTTTATTTTTTAAATTAATTTAAATCAATACACCAAATGCATTAAAATTCCCAATAGAATAATTTGAGTCAAAATAGACCTTGTAAACTTTTTACAGCAATTGGTCTTTAACCAAGAAATAGGGTAAAGTGATATAATTTGGAATTAGTTTTACAAGTTGGACAATTCGCCGGTATAAGTTAGACATAGCTTTTTTCTTGATAAATACAGTATAAAATTTGTTTTTAAGCATAATTAACCAAATTATAAAACAAAAGCATTAAAGATATACAAATAAAAATGAAGTACTAAATTGATCAAGAAAAAAAAGCCCTGTCCAACTTGTACCATGGTCCAGCTTGTACCATTTTAAACTACTCCCATTTCTTATTTCCAAGTCTCTAATGCATAACAAAATATAGCATTTAAATTATTTTCCTTGTTATTTCTTTAATGGAGTTTATAAATTTATCAACACTAGTTTGAAAGGATAATAATTCTATTTGAAAAGTTCAGAAATTGCTTTTCACCTCGGTAATATAAAAGCTCAATTTTCATACAAATTATAGTGAAGAAACTTGATAAATTAATTTTCGCGAGGTGTGTCTCTGAAGACTAATTTATTTACTAAAATCCAACAAAATTCTAATTAGAAAATATTTAATGAGTTTTTCATTATATTTACAATCATATTGCATATGAATAAAAGTAATATGGTAAAGAACATTTATGGCCAATCTGCATCATGCAAATTCGTGATAATATTTCCCATTGAAGTGCATATGAGATATTTGGAAATGGGCGTGAAGTACCCCTAAAGTGAGACTTAACAAACTAATTTGTTATCATACAAAATATGGTGATGACACTACCACACGAGAATGTTGTTGTTATACTCGTATTTTCGACGTAGACTGGATGAAAGATTTGTGTCAAATGGTTTTAGCTCCAGTTAAAACTCAACATATTTCGCCTTGTACCGGTGCAATACATTTCCTACAAAATATATCTGTGTGCTGTAACAATATGTTTATGTGAGACATATTTGCATATTCATGTACAATTTTCTCTCCCAGTTAAACAAGTGCCAGATGGAGAGTTATGTGCTTAAACATATCAATTGTAGAGACATCTTCTAAGGGAGAAAGATGAAGCTAACAGAATACTATTTTGGTGCCACCAGTGCCAAAAGTATTCTCTACATTGTCATGTATCTCCAGCTACTCAAATATGCATTTTGCCAGATAATAAAACAACATTTTTCCTTGTACACCACTTTGCAGTGTCACCAAGAGAAAGTCAACCCCAATCTCAAATAAAGCTTAACCCGTCAACCGAAACTGAAAGCTCCTTCATACACAACACAAAACAGATAGTTAAGCATTTATAAAAAATGATATTTCAAGATTCCCGATATAGTGCATGACAAAAAGATAAACACCCAGAATATTTCATACATTGATATGTTTATTAAAAAGGGGTGGCGGGGTGGCGAAGTCTTTCAGGCTTTGCGAAGTGCTCGAACATGTGACTTAGATGGTATCGTATATCTCAAAAGTATTTTTACATTATTTACTATTTACTGGTTCTCAACCGATTTGAACCGATTCATAAATCACGCGAAAGATCCCACAAAATAGTTTTAAGAGTAATAAAATTGATTTTAGGACAAAAATTTACCTATTTACAAATCACTCAAAACATTGCCCAAAATACCCAAGGAGTAATATACTTGAATTTCGGATAAAAATTAGTTGTGGAATCAGTTCAGGCTTGTTAAGAATTCCAAGACCTTTCCAACGAACCGAAAATGATATCATTCAGTTGAGAAATACGGTCCTTAAGAGCCTTTTTAATCTTGGAACTTGAAAAACAGTTATTAGAAGTGATTAAACGATATTTTCGTATAAGGACGAAGTGTCCGCTTAAGCAATCTCTAAAACATATTCAAAAATGAAAAAAAAATCGATGGACGCGATTTCGATCAATCCTAAAAAAGATGATTTTGGAGGAGTCTATTAACCATGTGGGCTCTTGGCATAGTAGGGGGAGACGGGAATACTTTGAGCTGTAGGTCTGCATTGTTATATGATTTTTCGCATATTTCTGCGCAATTTGGGTGGACAAAACAATTTTCCAAATAAAATATTTGTAAAGACCAGCTTCATATAGAAATGGGCGAAAAAACGTATAACAATGTAATGCCCTAGACACAATTACGACTTAGTGGAAAATGAGAGATGACTTAGTGGAAAATGAGAGGTGACTTATGATAGAAATGTAGTTTGACCTTTATTTCTAATATAATTACGCTAAGCCGTCTCTCGGCTAATCCTCAGGTCTGTCAAGGCCCTAACCCCACAGTAGAAATTAGCCCTACCTCCCCCTAACGGCTGCACGGATAGACGGACAAATAGCGCGACATAATTCCTCAAAAATCGTCTGAAATGTGGAGATATTTTGAGGAATGGGGTCTCCATGGGCTGCTAATTTGGATGTCATGGGCCCGCGACCCCAATAGGGATAAGCGGTTGAAAATGAATGAATGAATGAATGGGGTCTCCCTCCAGGGGGTGGAAGTTTTGGTGCGTGCAAATATCGAGAGATTATAACATTTATCTCTAGAGCATTCGAAAGATGGCTAACGTTACGTAGAATTCTAAGAATCAGGGAGAAGGACTACTTCCGGAAATGTCCATAAGATATATATAAGAAAAATACCACTTTTGACGCACTTGGCTGGAAAATTCATAATTTTGAATTTTTAAAGGTCAAAGTCTAACCACTTTTGAGAGCTTATTTCTCAACCAATTTACTTATTTTGGATTATTATTTGAAATATTCATTTTATTATTTATTTGACTTTTTTCATTTGACTTTTGAGACACAAATCTCCTGAAAGCATAATGTGGCAGCATAAGAAGGAGAAGAGAAGTAACAAGCGTCCACCGCCGTCTTAGCGTTGGTGAACAACCTCCAGAGCAAAATGGTGGAAAAGCTCCACTGTTAAAACTAAAAGAATCAAATTGATCCAAATTTGATCCTTTTGAAAAAGATGAATCAAATTTCACACTGTGAATGCACATTTTCCATAATAGATCGTGTTAATTTTATCCATCCTTTGCAAAAGGATCAATTTGATCCTTTTATTTTTACCAGTGTCTTTCACAGATTGTATATGCCAGGAGCAACACAGTGTAGTGTGCAGGGTAGGCGTTACAATAATTAAGTTTAAGAATTATTAAGAAAGGTTTTGAAATTTCTAACCCGACTGCATCAGAAACGGTCAATCAATTTTTATTTATTAATCGTAGTTTTTTTTTAAGTAGAAGCTAAACGGTAAGAGATATCAACTTACGGTATTCGATGATGTTTGCGCAAGTCAATCAAAATCCCTCGTAAGCCAAAATATTATCCAAAGATAATTCACGGAGAGGTCTATCTCATAAGTTCGAGCAATCCACAAATCTGAAACGCTTTGTCGTCTCTTTGAGAATGAATATGTTAAAAAATACACGGAAATGAATAAGCAATTAAAAGTTATAAATAACGTTCTATTTTATAGAATAAAATTCATCCTTACTCTCTGATAAACAGAAATATCAGAAATTTAAATTATTCTTTTATTAGTTTTTAACTCAAACTCCTAAACTTCACTTAACTTCATCTTTTCCTTATGAAACACAATTTCTCAATTTAATTTATAATAACCTAGAAATCTACTTGTATGTTGATGCTTGATCTAATATTAACTATTTAAATTTCCTAACAGTATAGGGGAAGGATTTCAGACTTTGCACACACACTGACTTCGTCTTATACTTAATATTTTTCCCATATGCCTTTAATGATTCTGTCCTATGGGCAACATATTTTAATAACTATAGTCTTAATTCACACATTTTCTGGAGAAAAAATTGTTCAGATTCATTAAAGAAATATGGGAATAATATGAAACATGAAAGACTTCCACTATAACACACAAATCAATATGCCAATTTAATTTTAGGAAAATGGAAAATTAGATTTGCATTTTCAAACTACAGAGATGCTCGGGTAACTTCCAAGATTAAAATGCAAATAATAAATTGACAAAATGTCAAGAATGCTTCTGAAATCATATGAATATTCTAATATTAAAATTGGGAATAGATACTCTGTATTAGAATCTTATTTCACCGGACGTTCTCATGGATTTTTTGTCGTTTCAAACTATATTAAAAGGAAGAGTTATACATTATAGGAAGAAGAACCTTTCACTATGTTTTCTATACAACATTGTGTAGAATCATGTCATGAATTTCCAATTGCAATAAATCTTAAATTAACTTGGTTGATGCATCTTGCTCAATTTTCCGTCTTGACCCTCAAGATCTTCTTAGAGATACTTCCTCTTCTCCACATTCATCGTGAGGAAAAATTGTACATGCTCCTCTTAGGGTTAATTGCAATGTCTGTTTCCTAGCTCTTGAAAGTTTTTAAAGTACGATAAGACTAAACTTCAAGGTAGTAAATTGTTTTTAAGCCATTTGTAAATATTGGGAAATGAAGTACGATGAATGATTTAAAAATGTAGAACTTACGTACTTTAAGTAAACGCTTTTTTTTCTTTCTTAAATAAATGCCCCTTTTTTTAGTTAAATTTCCCCGCCTTGGAGGCGTTTGACATATCATTTGACATCAGGTAAAATCGTCTTCCTCACAATATATCAAGAAATTAAAAGCTAATTTATTAGTAGTTTTATAAACCCTAAACTCAACTGTAACTCAAAAGGATATACTAAATTTTTCTTCTGTTCATTACCTTTTTGAAAAACGATCTCAAAATCTAATTTGTAGTTCATATGCGAGACTACTCCAGCCTTCGCTTAGGTATCTAAAAGGGGAGACTGGGGCAAAATTTGTCAAAACGCATATTTAATTCTTTTCATGACCTTGAGATAACATAAACGTTTTATAATGAGCATATTCTTATAGGAAATTTACTGCTCTACAACATTGTAGAAGACTATTTTCCTCTATCTCGAAAGAAATGTGATTTTCGAATCATTTTCTAAAAGTCGATTTTGTAGAGATTCTCAAAATTGCTGGGGCAATTTTGTCAGTCTTCGGATAATTTGTGACGTTCTACTCTCGCAAACGTTAAAAATATCAAATAGACATATTTTTATAGGAAATTTATTCCTCTACAACTTTGTCGCAGATAATTTTTCTCTATCTTAAGGAGAAAAATGTGCCTAAATTGAGCTAATCCGTATTGATATTTTCGGTAAGCCAAATATTCCAAAAATTAGGCTTAAAATTTCATTATTTTTTATTTTACATAATCCTTCCTCGAATCCCTTGAATTTTTGTAAGTTTAAGAAGGTTCATGAAGGCTATCTACAATAAAAATTTCAAGCCTGAGTCACTTTTATTTTAGAAAATAGTGAATATTGATATTTTCGTTTTGACAAATTTTACCCCAGTCTCCCCTACATTTATCACGGGTATTCAAATTCACGAAGGCGGCGATGGATGCGTAAAAGGTCGATTAAAATGAAGCGAAAGCTAATTTCAAAATTTAAGTAATGAGTATAATTCCAGAGTACAAGAGTAAGAATTCCTTTACAAAATATATTCAGAACGCATTATACAGCTTAGGTAAGAGTTTGAGAATTATTGATCACGTTTATCTCATTACAGAGGAGAAACATACTTGAATCCCGTGGAATGAATTGCAAATCAACGAGGAGACACGCAATTTTCTCCCCAATTCCAGGTGAAGCGTCAGAATCAGATGGATGGTGAATGGTATTCAGTGATCTCACCTCACTTGTCCTCATGCAATTTTACCATTATCATTGAAATGCAATTCTTCACTATGACAGGGACTTTTTGTACCAGAGACAGTTTGAGAAATAGAAATTTGATTAATTGCTCCAATTGTACAGGTACTTGTCCGGCCTGAATCAGATTTTCTGAAGTACTCACACTTATTGCTTTACTATAGGTCCTATAGTAGCTCGTGGATATTACACAAATTCAATTAGGTCCATTTTCACGTTGATCGACAGATTTATAGTATAATATTGAAGGTTACCCATGTACCATCGAAATGGCCAAATAAATTGAATTGCATGATGTGGTGGAGTCTCTGAAAGTTTTCAATACCACAGACTGATTTACTCTTTCACGCAAAATAAATTTTGGAAATTTGCAAATGAGCTTTGAATTAAATTTACCTTTAAAATCCATTAATATGCAAATACATCAATTATTGTCAAAGTGTCACAAAATTTACCAAATTTACTAATCAGCCCGAATCCCCATGAGACACATGACATAACTCAGCAACGTTTTCATTAACTCCATAAATTGTAACCCAAATCTAATAATGTGTAGAAAAAAATCTGCTGATGACTTATCATGGTTCTTTTAATTAAAATTTTACAACTAAAAATCTTTTTTACTTTCATGCTGTGAAAGTTGCCAGAAATCTGTTCAAATTAAATGTTTATTTGGGTGAAATGAACATGTGTATTGACACTTTAAGAACTTTATGTAATGTTCTGTTGACACCCTTCTAAGAATTAGGATATGAAATTTGAACACTTGTCTTTGTAGGAAAACGTAAAATAAAGAAAAAAATCGCTATCCTACTTACATTTTATTAGTTATTTAATAAATATAATTCAATATTTTGACAGAAGTATTAATAGGGGTTCCTTATCGAAGAGGTGTCCCTTTAACCCTAAGTAGGGGAAAGTCGTCTGCCTTTAAATGCAGCAGCCTTAAAATGTTGCGATTTTTTCGTTGTTCTCGAAAGCATAAATTATATTCTATTAACTATTAGGTAGCTATTCATCATCCTCACAAATCATGTGCAAAACAGTGCTTCAGAAAAATGTGAAGAAAAGTTATTGTTTAATGTCTTTTGACTGCAGTGATGATTTTAGTGAGTGCGTTAGGCTTCAATCTAATCATTTATATCCCATTTAGTTTTATTGATTCAATATTCTCAGTGAAAAAAAAAAAACATTTAAAGGTAGCTGCCTCGCGTTTAAAGGCAGACTATGCCAGCTGCCTTCATACAAATCGACATCACTTTTTTAATTTCCTCAGAAGGAAAAACTGAGGACTTGCGAGTGCTAAATGAGGTAATCATATACGCCGAATGAACAAGAGAATTTTTTGGTGTAGTAGAAAATAAAATCCATTTTGTGGATTCTTCAGAAAAAAATCTTAAATTTGGAACTCCATTTTTCGTTTGAAGGCAGACGACTTTCCCCTACTTTTTTCTAATAGTCTTATTAATTTTTTATTCTTATATCCAAAGATTCTAATACGGCTTTCTGACTGGAAATTTAACATTATCTACGAAGGTTTCCGATTTCTTAATAAAAATCAGGAAGACTGAATTCTTAAGAATCTTAACAATGAAGTGCTCTTATTGAAATATCTTAAGCACTAGAAAAAAATGAAAAAATACGGTACAACTTTAATCATCGTTCATCTTTAATTTAATTTACAAGTTTAAAACAAATTCAACAGTTTATTAAAGCAGTGCCTTATTAGCTTATGGCATTTTAGTTAATTTTATTGAGGAGTTCAATAAATAAAAGAATTATCTTATTGATATAATTTTATAGAAAATTTATTCTTCTAAAACTTCGTCATGTACAATTTTCTTATTTTAACGAGCAACATATTTTTCAAGTATTTTTTCAAAACCTTTCCAGAAGATTATCAAAAAAGATCTGAAGATGAAATCGGTTAAGTAAATGCATTTTATTCAATTTCAACCCCGAGGAGTTACTTTTAATTCATTTAAAAACTGACTATTTTTAGTTGATTCTATTTTTTTTTTTTTTTGAAACACTTGTCAATTATTTTGGAAAAAACAAAATTTTCAAATTTGATCTTCTATAAAAAAGTTGAATTAACAGAAGGGCTTAAACTTTATTTATTTTTCAGTATTGTAGAAAAGAGCAGTAAAAAATTCAACTAGAATCAAATTGAATATTTTACTGGCCGAATTTCATTATTATTTCAATTTATTTTTATTTTGATTGTTTTAATTTATTATGTTTTGTTATTTTATTCATTATTCTTATTTCTATTTCCACAGTTTTTGTTAACCCTTTAAGGACGATTGGAACACAGGTGCCCCAAGAAGAAAATAATTTTTCCTGACTACCTAAAGTTAATATTTTTCTTATGTCTGCACATAATTGTAAGGTAGAAGCTTGAAGGAATCTAGAATATTTTTTGCAAGTCTCTAGTTATTTGCTATGTAGTAAATATTTAAGATAAAAAATGGCGAATTTTTAAATTCTCAAATTCACAATTGATTTTATTAATTTTTTATACTTCCAATTTTTTTTAAGCAAAAACCTTTTGGTATTTTAACCATTGGTATTTTCAGAAAAATTACTTAAATTTTTGGGCTATTTTTGTCCCTAATGTTCATAGAAGCACAAAATATACCGAATCAGACTCTGTTGGGCTTTTCAATGTTAGTTGTAAGACTTACCATTGATTATGTTTCTTAGTTTAATTTTTATTGTTGATTTTCAGGCTGTAAAAAGTGTCTCGTCGTTAAAAGGTTAAAAGGCATTTAAAGAGGTTCATAAAGGCTATCTTATAGGCTTTAGACCTCAGGCTTTAGACCTCAAGGCTTAGCCATATGACTTAACCATTCTAATTTATTCAATCAAGATTTTTTAATAAATTTTCATTCAGTATTGGATTATTGAGGTGAAATGATCCATTAGATTCTGAAAATTTTATGAAATTGGTTGCTAATTAGAATTTTGATATCTTCGGGAATCGGACCAAGCTTCTAGTATGAAGACCGCTTAATAGTTTAAAAAAAAACTTAACCTCAAATATTTTTTATCCCGGGACATATCGAATTTTGCCATTTATTGCTTGTCACATTTTGCCCCAGATGTCTCTAATCATCCCTCAAATCGTTGGTGCTGAATAGAGATGGTAAAATTTTAGAAATTTCACAGCAGTCGCCACCTACTTTAGGCGGAAATTCATGAAATTTTTTAAAATTTACCAACTCTATTGCTGAAGGTATTTAATAATGACATATATTTCCTTTTAACCATTCTTAAATTCCTATTTTCTCTTTCCTAAGTTAGGACTTTTTTTGTAAATGGAAATATAAAATTCTTTTATGATCTTAGCTGTAATTCTCGTGAGGCAATTTCTGTACTTCGTTTCACGAGCTTTGTGTGATGATGTAGGATTATAAACGAAAAGCACGAAGAATAGTGTTCGGGATTTATTATAGTGAATAATTAAGTCCCTCAAAATCCTGAGTTTTAACAAATGAAGCTCATATTTTTAGTATACGGTTAGTTTGCCAGAGAGAAGGGTAACCGAAAACATGAAATGAATATCTTTAAATAGTGACGTTCTAAATAACTTATGAACAGAAACAAAAAATTTGTTGCAAAGTCGTTCTAATCATCATTATTTAATTATTTTTCAATGAAAAATAAGCCCTAAATACGACAATATCAAAGAGTTCCTAATATTATGTGGGGAACTTAAAAAAAATGTTTAAAAATAGTTTAAGTTTATGTTTCCATTTTAAGTTAGCCCAAGGGGCAGTATTCATTTCTCTAAATCAGTGTATTGCATAAATTGCTCTATATCATTTAAATTTGAGGAATCTTCAAATACAGTAATTCAGCTGAGGTTTATTTTATTACTAATAGACGCTTAATTATAGTGGGTGAGAAGTGGAGAATAAATTTCCTGAAATGATCCATTAACTGATGTGATTTCCACAAGTTCTCTGCATTAAAGTTCCCATGGGGAATTGATGAAGTTTCGCTTGAGTTTCGTCAGTTCTTGCGCGTGGTAGGTTGGAATTTGAGAAAGAAAACTAATGTTCTGCTCATTTTTGCGATAATGGCATGAAAAGAATGTGAAAAGTGCAGAAGAATGTTAGCAGCTATTTCCCAAATGTGGTGTTTAATTAAAGTGACTTCATGAAAATTCTAACCATTAGCAGATTGTCTATTGTGATGCTGTAAAAGTGTTTGAATCATGATGGAGTTTTTCAACTTCACGAACAACTGAGAAAATTGCACAAATTGTGAGAAAGAAGTGAGGAATATTTCCTGCCAAAAAATATGTCTCATTTAGTGAAATTTTGCACAAAATTAGATCAACACGTCTCGACGAGAAAATTTGGTTTTTCCATCCCCAATCTACAAAGTGTCAAAAGGGGGAGATCTTCTGCATCATGATAGAAATAATTTGGGAGGGAAACATAAGCGTGCAAAGCAAGAATTAATGAGACATTCTCATATAGTAGACTAGAGGGAAAGTTTCAAATTCAATTAAATCGTGAAAATTATTAATTGAATGCTGAACGCGTGAAATGGAGTCACAAGACACCCTCCATCATTAGCTCCCTTCGTGGTCCTTTCTTCTTCCACCTCGTCAATTTTCCACCATCGCCGTGGCCCCAATTCTCAAGCTCTCTTGAAAATGTTGAATCTCAAATTGAGCTCAAATGAGTTTTCTGCATTAAATTTACTTTCAGGACTTTCAGCATCCAGGCAAACACGCTAGTTCCTCGTAACACTATTACACTTATCGAGTTTAATTAACTCACATCTGTAACCGTTATCGTTTAAACATATATGCTAAAATTAAGTTTTACATCTCATACCCCTTCTACATATACAACTTGAAATATATACTGTGATACATCAACTATGTCGACCTATTAGGTCTTGAACCTTTTAATAAAACCCTAAATGTTTCCATGAATTTACTATGCTGCTAACACAGAAAAGTTTTAGCACGGCTATTTAATTTCACATCCTATGTAATTCACATAAAAACTTAGTCATAATAAAGAAATTTAGTAGTACATAAAAAATAACATATACTATTTACTTATTATGAAAATAAATAGTAAGCCTACACAGTAAAAAAGAGATGAAATTGGCTAGTTGAATTCTATTACACACAGAGAAATGATTTTAAGAAACCGGTGTTGAAATTGGGGTTGAATTTGGTGTTGGAGTTGCTTGAACACCAAACGTAGTACCATTCACACCAAATTAACACCTAGTTTTGAATCGATGGTGTTGTGTGAAATACTTTGGCAGTGTTGAAAAAACACCGCCACAGAAATGTCTAAAATGATGCAACGGTAACACCATCAATTCTCTATAATGGTGTTGCTGCAACGCCAAGCGATGTTCTTCACTATTCTTCGTGCACCCTCTTCCCTCCCCGCTGCATCAGTACCAAATTGGCCAGTGAAGAGTGCGGGAGTTATGTTACGGGATTTTTCGTGCTTTATCTCAAGTATTAATTGTGTTAATCAATGCATTTTTGATAAATATTTTATATACTGATAATTTGGACAATATTTCGGTGGCAGAAGTGTTTTGTCTTTTGTGTCAATGGGATTTTCCAATGGAAATAGTGCAGAGATTTCTTGGTGAGTTTTCCCTTTGATAAATAATAATCTATATCAGGAAATCACATCTCAGTAGATTTCAAAAATATCAATTTTTTTTTTAAATTGTGTTAATGCATTCTCACTGACATTTCTTTTGAAAAATTTCAGGCCAAACTGGGCGAATGGCGAATTTTATAGAATAAAGGGCAATTCGGAAGATGTCTCAGGAAAAGTGCAAGCATCATCATCAACGAAATTAAAAAAAAAAAAATAGATTTTACTATTATCATCATCATTTTCAACCACTTATCCCTTTGGTCTCATGGAGATTTTTGCCGAGGTATGTAATTTGAAACCGAAATTATAGTTATATGGGTCCATCTAGAAGATGATTACCCCGCAAATGACTCTGGTTCACCTTTTAGATTAGGAAAATTTCATGAAATCAAAATTCTCTCCTTTCTCTCTCAAAAGCTTTGCATATTTGTCTGTCCTACTCTTTCGCACTCCTCCGCGTCTTTTGAACATTACACCAAATTTCATATTTTGTACAGTTCAATTTTGAGACAGAAAGAGTGGGATAGGACGATAAGACTTATGCAAATCTTGTGAGAGGGAAAGGGACGAAAATTTTGATTTCTTGAAATTAAAAAGTGTGCCGTAGGCATAAATCATTTTTGAGAAATATGAATATATGTTGGATTGTATAAATATAAGTTATATGTAGGGAATTTATTTAGCTTTCCTAACTTATGCCTCTATACACTATGAGGAATTTCTTTAAAAAACGCCTTTTTAAAGAAAATTTCACTTATCCTTGCAGGCAGAAACGTCAGAATTTTTTTTAACAAAGACAACTTTAACGAAAATTTCTTTGAGTGTATAGACACCATTAAAGACAAAATTGAGAATATGTAGTTAAACTTATCTTAAGAAGGGTGACTGAATTAGAAGACTAAAATTTTATGCAAAATTATTTTATATTCCCTTTATTTCTAGAATAATTTTGATTTTGAGGAGTTGTATGATGACTGCAAGTCTCTGAGTTGAAAAAGATTTCTCAATATTAATTTCCAGATGAATTATAAAAGAAGTAATTTTTCATGTTATTAAAACTTATTGCACAAAAAATATGTGATTAAAAAAATATATTATTTAAAAAAATTATGTTATAATTTTCTAATATATTTTATGTAAATTATGTAGAAGATTAAAAATAGAACTTTAGAAAAAATATGTGATTAAATATTAAATTAAAAAAAAATGTAATACTATTTTATTTAATGTAAATTTGTAAAAAAAATCTGCTATTAAAAATATTTATCACAGACATCAAAAATTCGTGTTTCATTTATTTTATTTCGATATGGCAGCATTTAAAAAATCGTTATATTTAAAAAAAGAAAGTGGTGGAAAATTCACACTTTTATTGGTGTAAAAGGAACACCTATATTTTATTGAGATGGTGTGATACAAAATCCACAATGGTGTTCCAACAACGCTAAATTTGGTGTTAATAATTGGTGTAAAATTGGTGTAATCAGAAACCCAAAGCCGGTGTTGGTTGCTTATTTGGTACCAATTGGTGTATTCTGAACACCGAATTGGGGTTAGTTGATTTTGGGGTTGAGGTTGGTGTGTCCGACAACACCAATTGGGGTTGTCATTCCACCAAAATTTCTCTGTGTGTAGTTGAATTGAACTGGTTGAAATTTCGAAGAACAACCATTGAAAAAATCAACTTTCAATTGAAAAGGAATCAATTAAATTGCAGAACTAGTAAAATTCAACCCTCGATAATGGCCCAAATGCAATAAATAGTAGTAATAATTACTATAATAGTAATAAAATGAAGCAACAAAATGGCATAAACTTCATTCAACGTCTGATTGAATATTACTACGATTATCGCGTGTAATAGAATCAATTCGATTTTCGTAGTAATTTTTCAATCGATTATCGCAGCAAAAAGTTCAACTTTCAACTAATTTTGTTTAAACTCATTCTTTTTCTTTTTATATTTTATGTAATTTCAGTAAAATTGTTGAAGAAAAATTCAACTCAGTTTGCTTTTCAACTACGAATATTCAACTTGTTTGCTTTTCAACTTTGCTTACTACGATAATCGTTGCAAATTTATTACAATTATCGATGCTCTCGCATTACACGCGATAATCGTAGTAATTATTTTTTACTGTGTAGTTCATGTAATTCAGATTCTTTACGTGAGTCAACTTAGAACGTAAATTTTATTTAAAAATGAAGTTGGAGAATGTTGTGTATAAATATTTTGTCAATAAAGTTTGTGAATAAATCTGTGTATATCATCGTCATCACAATTTTCAACCGCTTATCCCTATTGGGGTCGCGGGCCCGTGACATAAAGGTTAACAGCCTACGCCTGTCGATCCTCCGCCACTTTAGAAAGATGTTCGGGTTCGATCCCAAGTCGCTCCAAGGCAAGATCCTGAATCTGATTCAGCCACCTTGTCCTAGATCTGCACCGAGGTCGAGGTCTCCCCTTTCTTCATTCATGCGTTGAACATGACCACGCCATCGAACTTGTGATCTCTCAACTCGAAGAAGCAACTCCTCGACTTTTAGCTCCTCTCGAAGAGCTACGTTCCTTACTTGATCTCTACAAGTGATTCCCTTAATCACCCGGAGGACCCGGAGGTACCTCATCTCGGTAGCTTGTACTCGCGATCTTACTTTTTCGGTCATTACCCAAAATCTCATAACCGTAAGTGAGAATGGGAATGAACACAGCTTTGAAGACCGAAAATTTACCAGAACGGCTAAGTTCGGCCTTCCTTACCACGCTTCTGCCAAGCTCCCTTATAGCTGCGGAAATTTGACCGATTCGCGACGAGAGTTCTGCCTCCATCCTACCACTATTCGTAAATAACACCCCGAGATACTTGAACTTCTCCACCTGCTTCAATGGGACACCACTACATGTAGAGTGTATTTTACTGGATGTTGGGAGATAACCATTACCTCCGACTTAACCACGTTCACCTTCATACCTGTTTCGGCACAAACTTTTACAAATCGGTCAAGTTCGCGGTGATGCTCTTCTTCAGAAAATCCAAAAAGAACCAAATCATCTGCAAAGTGGAGATGGCTCACCGTGAAATTCTCAATATGAATCGCATTCTGCCCCCGCGCTCCATCATCTTGTATTGTCCATGAACAACAATGGTGATAGGAATTATCTCTTGTGCAGTCCAACACCTAATTTGAAAAGCTTCCGATTTGCATCCGGTTACACAAAGACAGCTACTACAGTATCTGTACAATGACTGAATGGCTCCCACCAATTCCTCATCCATCCCGTACTCTTACAGTACATCCCGAAGTTGTTCTCTCGGCACTCGATCATATCCTTTTCCAAATCTATCAAACATTATAAAGATAAAGTGTAATTGCATACTCCGCATACTCCCAAAGCGTGGTGCGTCTACCAGGTCTGAAACCGCACTGTTCCTCACCCAGTCTGCTCTCGACTATTTCTCGTCATATTCTCTCAAGGACTTTGGCATGCACTTTACCAGACAAATTCAGAAGAGAAATTCACTATAATTGGTTGGAGTATTCCTTCTTGTCTCCCTTCTTGAATATGGGTACTATAATACCAACTTGCCAGTCCTTTGATGCTCTCCCACTTTGCCAAGCCACCTTAATGACACACGTGAGCCAACTGACCCTCGCTATACCCATGAGTTTACTGATCAATTTACTGATCCCATAAAGGAGTTTACTGTCTGAAGGACTACTTTCTACCCTGCCTTTACTCGTCGATACGGCACCATCAGTACCTTGTTGAGGATTGAGCAATTCTGAGAAGTACTCTTTACAACAACTTAAGACCTCTTTGGTCAGAAAATTTCCTTCCTTGGATGTTACTCCTGGGATGGAATTGCTCTTCTTCTCTCTGAGTTAGCTGATTTTCGAACCGATTGCAAGAAAGTTTTGTTATTGTTGTTTTGCTAACAACTTTAACTTCGAGCTTTGCAACCTTTCGCGTTTCAACGTAACGATCACAAGAATCAGAATCTTTACGTTGCATGTACAACTTGTAAGCGTTTCTTTTTCTCTCCAACGTAACGGTTTCCTTTACTCCTGCGGTCTTCCCCACCAGGATAACTGGTTCACGTTGTTCCTAACATTAACTCGCTTAACGCTTCAAGCTCAATGTCAGAAAAAAATTGTGGTGTTTGTTCAAATCTTTCCTGTATGCCCTTTACAAATTTTTCCTCGACGTCTTTCTTCTTAAGGCTCTCACACCTAATGCATTTCTGCAGTGTGCTCTTACCCTTATGTAAAGCGAAAGGGTCTTCGTTAAGGTGTACCTTTGCGCAGAGCAGGTGGTAATCAGTTAACAGTTCAGCACGAAAAACTCGAACGTCTTAAACAATTCTTCTATCAACACCAAATTCCTTCATGGCTTTTAACTCTGAAATGTTACAAACTGCATAATGATAAAGCTAACTTTAAAATTTCAATTCTATTAACTCTTTCACGTCATTAGGGTCATATATGACCCGGGGAAAAACGTTTTTTTTACTATTTACATTAATTGAAATCTATCTGTTTGTGCACGACATCATAATAGAAGGATGTTAGATTCTTGGCTAATTTTCTCAAGACTCCAGATATTCAGGAAAAGAAAATATTTGAGATCAAAAATCACGAATTTCGAACTTTGTGAAATGACTTTTATTTTACAAATTTCTTTATATTCACTTATTTTTTTCAGCAAAAAGTTCTTTAGCAACACAAAATAAGATATCCAAAGATTATAGAATGCATATTTTGATATAATAAACTACTCTCAGTTTTCCAGAAAAGCGTGTAGAATTTTCCGGGTCATATATGATCCTATTGTCGGCAAGGGTGAGTTTATGACAGTTTTTCGTGCCAACAATATAGTTGGGACAGTTAGGACATTGTTTTTCTTTGTAAAATCTAGGAGGAAAATATCTTTCTCCTGGACATTTCATCTTATATTATTATTATTATTATTATTATTATTATTATTAGAATAAAAACACCATAAATAAGGAACAACCCTCTTACAATAGTGTGGCAGAAAAAAATAAAAAAAAGTCAAACAGAAGAAAAATAGTGAATAAGAAAATGAAAAGAAAAAAAAGTAAAGGAAGATAAAGCTTAATGACCAAGCCCAGGCTGGAAATATCTTTGAATTCCCTGCTGAGATACACGGACCTCACGGGGCAGGGAATTGTACAAAAATACTCCCCTGACAAAGAGTGTGCGTTTGAAAGTGTCTTGCGAAGCTTTCGGGACTATAAATCCCCGAACCCTAACGGAACCCCCCCTCGTCAAGAGGGAAGCCAGGTATTCAGGGCAACCACTCGTTACCAGACGGTGAAGAAAAATTAGGGCACGCATCTGAAGGAAGGATGGAAAATCACAACCAACAAAAACGTCCCTGTGAGGAGAAATGTGGTCACGAGGACCCAGAGCACAAATATACCTTATGCAATTATTGAATGCAACTGTTAACCTGTGGATGGTCTCACAGTCAGCCAAGAAGAAGAGCTCAGCTCCATAAGAAAAAATAGGAAGTAAAAGCGCTCGCGAAAGGAGCAGGCGAGTGTCATAGGGTGTGATGTCCCGGTAGCGTCGAAGGGTGTACAAGGAATAGTTAATTTTACGGCAAATGGAAGTAGCATGATCAGACCAAGATAAAGTTTTGTTAAAAACGATACCAAGATTCTTTACCTGATCAGCATACGGGATGATTTCTCCGTGAAGGAGGAGAGGGCATGAAGGAGGATTGGCTGATCTCTTTTTAGAGATAACAATGGCTTGGGACTTTTTGGGATTTAGTAGAAGTCCATTCACGGTCGACCAGTGCTCGATACGCGCTAGATTTTCATTCATAAGTTCGAAAGCCATGGAAGGATTGGAAGGATCACCTTCCACATACACTTGCAGGTCATCCGCATATAAATGATACGAACAACCATGCAGTGCGGATGGAAGGTCGTTTATGAAGAGAGAAAATAGTAAGGGTCCAAGTATAGAACCCTGGCCAATCCCCTTAGACAGAGAGGCAGATGAAGACGTTTGGTCAGCATATTTGACAAATTGTGAGCGTTCGCTAAAGTAGGAACGGATAAGCGAGACCGCGGAAGAGGAAAATTTGAAGAGATTGAAAAGTTTGAAGCAAATTAGATCATGCGGTAAACTATCGAACGCCTTGGTGAAGTCTAGCAAAACCAACACTACAAAGCGGTTGCGATCGATCTGATTTATATCTGATGAATTATAACATATTTTGCAATATTTTAGAGTATTCTGCAAGCCTCCCATATTGTGCAATTGTATTGTGTGTGAATAAATATGTGGATAAGTTTATTTTTGCCAAATACCACTCAAAATATTGTGACAGTGACTGTTCAAGGAATTACCAGGAAGATTCCTTGAACACCAGGAGTACAGTGTTCATCAAGACAATCCAGTTTGCCATGGTTTTGGCCAAATTAGTAACTTCAAGCAAAAAAAAACTCTTAAAAAGTCCGTAATATAGATTTTTAAAATGCTATGTACACTTCCTTTGAGGACAACAGGGTCATATATGACCCGGAGTTTTTCCGAGTTTTCACGCAATGGAAATTTTTTTTCCTCTCAGAACTACTATATTTTATCATAAAGCATTAGGAAAAACTCAATTTTACATGAATTCACTTGCTGAATAAGAGTGTGACGCGAAAGAGTTAATAAAGATTTCCCAGAAAATGCAAGCCATTTTGAAGAGGCCTGGACTTCGAAGCGGACCTAGGACAAAGTGGTTGAATCAAATTCTGAATCTTGCCTTGGAACGCCTTAGGATCGAACCCGAACATCTTCCTTAATCGAGTGGAGAATCGACAAGCGTGGGCTGCTAATTTGGATGTCATAAGCGGTTGAAAATTATGATGATGATTCTAATAACTTTGTTTTTAATTTTAAAATCCAAAAATCAAGTCTCAATGGGTAAATTTTTAAATAAAAATTTCAAAATATATAATTTAAATGTTTTACTTTTATATGCCTGAACTTGAATTCATTAAAACTTTTATTATGCTGAAAAAAATGAAAAGTCTGTTTTTTACTCTTCTTGATCCACTTAACCCCTTAAGCGTTGTCTCAGATTATAAATAAGAAAAGTAATTTAGAAGTTTACCTAGCCTGATTTTTTAATAATATTTTTTGTCAATTTTCATTAAACTTTATATTAGTTGATAATTTTGAAATCGTTCTGACAAATAAAATTCCCTATATCACGGTTGAAGACTTCGGGTCCGGAAAGTTTAAGTGCTGTCTTTGATCGAATTTTTAAAAGTTTAAGCCCAGAGGAAGAAGTTGACAGATTATAAAGTATGTAGGTGAGATTATTAAGAATCCCAACCAATATTTTGGTTCATTGAAAACTTGAAGCTCTGATGTCGCAAGACAAAGGTTTAAAGTGATATAATTTTTAACCTTCTCTACGACGTGATTTATTTTAAAGCATTCTTTAATGTCAAAAATTGTAATTTGCATTTTCTTCGAGGCGAACTCATCAAAAAATTCAAGAAATTACCGTCACAGCGGATGTTAGGGGAAAATGAACGATCCCATTGAAAATTGTGTAGAATTTCCAATGATAAAAATCTCACGACCTCGGAGGAGCATTTCCCGCGTGAATTTCCATCTTTAGAAATTTTTTTCTGTTTCATCTCACAACCATTCACATTCACTTGTGGTTTTTCCTTCATTCGCATTTTGTTTCATATTTCCACACTAAAGAAAAACCAGGACCTTTAGGCTGGAACGAGGCGAATACATAGGGCCAAAGGAAGTACGAGCAAAAACAACCCTCTGAAGATTCTCGAAAGGTATGTTCCACAAAAGAAACTTCGTTAGCGAGTCATTTTCATTTACAACTGGAAAGAATTGTAAAGTATAGAGACAAAGGTAAACATGCAAAAGGAAATCCCACCCAGGTGCAAAATATATTATTACTATTCTGAAATTGACTTCATCATCTTGTTTTCTTTGGCTTTTTCTTCGTCTTTGGGATTTAAATGTTCAAAGTATCGTGGTTTTCCTTCTACTTTCTTTAACCTATGTAACGTATACATGGAATTTTTAAGGCTGCTTCAATAAAAAAAAATTGACTAGAACATTGAGACTGTTGCAGAGCGAATAAAATAATATCACAAAATTATGTAAGATATTCTTATTACTGGGAAAATTGGAAAAATTTGCCATATTCCACAGCGACTGGGCGCATATTATTTATCTTATGCATAATTCATTGAATGGAGAATTTTTTTTAGTCATCTGGCACAGAATTGAATGAAATAAAAAAAATTCTGCGGGAAAATGTAATTGGGATTAAATTGAAACGAATTTTTTGTCGTTCAGAAACCTCATCCTCTTGCACGAAACATTTGCAATTTACACAAGAACATATTTTGTCGTAGCATAAATCTTACACGTAGCATGTTGTTGGTATCGTTTAAACTTGGATATTTCAAAATTCTCCCAACTGTGCTAAACACCAATCTAAGAAAATCCACCCTAGTGGTTCGTTTCTCAGATAAAATCTTTGTAGAATCTGTTATAATCCTCCCAAGTGTGTCTCGGGTAAAATAGAAATGACGAAAGACTTTTTAGTTTAATTCAATAATATAGTTATCGTGTATTGAAATTAGCAAGTGACGGTAACTGCTATTGTACTAAAATATGTACTAAGTTATAATTATTGTACATAGAGGGAGTTAGTGAAAGAGTGAGAAGGTCACTTGTAGCTGAACCTTCGGAGAGACAACATCTAATAAAAGTAAGTCTGTAAATAAACTTTAATATCCTTCCCCAAAAGTGTGTGTTCATTCGTATCGGCTGAAAAATCCACTCGACCACCACGGATTTATCAATAGTAAAGTTAGTAGTAATAGTATCAAAAAATATGATATTAGTAAAAATTTAATTAAAAATTAAATGTAATATGAGTAAATACAAAAATTTGAAGCTGATGTAAATGAAAATCATTTGAAGATAAACAAAAATGAACTTATTGGAAAATGTTTTCGAGGGAAGACTTCGAAGCAAAATATCCTCATCTAGGGTGGTGTCACCACTTCTCGCCAGTGACCCACTTTTCGCCACCTATAGTTAAATCGAAGAAAAATCATATAATACGAGTAATAAAAGGGATATCAGGAAGAAAAAGTAACGCTGAATATATTTTTTAATAATATTGTCCAAAATAATTGAGTTTGGGCCTTTTCAAGTAGGTGGCGAGAAGTGGTTATTTTTGATTTTTTAATAAAAATATATTTTTTTAAGTAATCTACTGTTAAATTGATAGACTATTAGTTTGATATATCTATAGACAACATATCTAAAAAACTTTGTGTCAAATTTAAGCTACACAGTAAAAAATAAGTACCACTATAATAGTAGGTAATTTTTGACATCTCTATTATAGTGGTAATTTTGGGAAAAGTGTAATTTTTAAAACGTGTAATCTTCAGCGTGTAATATTTTTTTGCGTGTAATTTCCAGCGTGTAATGTTTTTAGCGTGTAATTTGCAGAATGTAATTTTAAAAATGTGTAAAAAGGAGCGTGTAAAATTAAAACAACCTGTAATTTCTAGCGTGTAATTTTATTTTTCTTGAAAATTTCTTTTCATAATTTCTCCTTCGTCGTTTTTTAGGTTCCAGCATCAAATTTCCTCGGTTATTTGGCATGATTTCTCTATTCAGGATGAGATTATAATGATCTGTAAATTAGAAAAAAACAATCAGTTTTCAAATACGGAAAATAGAAATTTATGATTTGTAGTTCCAGGAGCGACATAGACGCTATTGTGAAAAGATTAAAATGATAATAATAATATCTCTTAGGGATTTGAGACTCACTAAGAGCACAAAAGGGCCTCACGGGGTAGAAACACTGGGGGAAATCGTCTATTCCGGGAATTGAACGTGGAATTATGACAAGTTGTAACATGTTCAATACCCGTTGAAATATATGCAGAATTTCACACTGTAGTTCTTAAAGATTGGACTGAAGGACTGATGATCACAAGGGGTGGTTATTGTGGGGGCCACCAATGGCAGAAAACTGCCCTTTGGACAAGATTCCGAGGCAAAATTTGCGCAGATAGAATACAACTCAAAGTGACACCACGTAAATCACAATACTGGATTTTTTCACAATCACTCATATAAAACATTAAAAAAAATACACACTATCAGTAGTATTCCACTTTTTTCTTGAGGGATTTGGTCTTTTTCACAAAATTAGAGGCTATAAAACTGAAAAAACTAAAGAAAATACTCACCGAGGTGGGCTTCCAGCAGCTGTCAAACTATAATGGCGATTTTACACGTTTTTGAGTACATGCACCAAATTTTACACGTTGTTGAATATTTACCACTTTTTAAGTGACACTGTTCCACTTGAATAGTGGTAAAAATTACATGTTTGAATTACACGCTGAAAATTTTTACACAAATTATTTTTTACACAAAGTTTACCATTTTAATAGTGGTAAAAATCAAAATTTACAATTTTTTTAGTGGTAATTTGGAAATTACATGTTATTTTTTTTACACGATTTTTTACTGTGTACATTATAAAAAGGGTTTAAAAATTATAATTAAATTAATTTCAGTTTTTCCTAAAAGTGGCGATAAGTGGTTACTGCACCCTAATAGGGCTTTCAGGTTAGATTGAAACGAAAGTATTTTCAAACGTACTATGCTCTGCTGTTCTATATATCACTGAGTCTTGTAAGATCTCCCTTAGTGGATAGTGTCTCAGATTATATTGCTGCTGCCTGTAGTAATACTTCCAAATGTATCTTGACGAAAAAGTATTATCAAAAAGATTGTCTATTCGAGAATATTATCTTTAGTAGGAGTATCTCATTAACAAAAATTCAAATAAAGAAAATGATATATTTTAATCAACTAAGTGTTTTATTAATTGCCTTACTATTTTGCGAAAATCTATTGTGTTTTTTACCATTCTATTTTACTTTTCATTTTTATTATAGCTAATTTACTTATAATTCTACCAATTCTACTGAGTCTGTATTTTCTAAAATATTTCGAAATTTCGAAAAGCTTTCAGGAGAAAATTTAATGAGCCGAAAGGCGGCAAAATAAAATAGTGAAAGCTCAATAGGGATTATACTATTTCGGAAGGGAGAATTCAAATATCCTCGATTGAATGAGGCTTAAATGATTTGTCTAAATACGTTTTGTTATGCCCAACGCACAATAACTTTTATTTAGTAAACATGTTTTCGACATTTCAGTGAGAGTGAGTGAGATATAGATCTAGTCATCTCGCTCATTCTCATGCGAAATTTTGAAAACATGTTTACAAACAAAAGTTATTGTGCACCGGTCATTACATTCTCGATTCGTCAATAACATACGTGTTATTCTCATGTTTTGAAAATGAAACATAAAAACACACTCATGTTTCATTATTTTGAAGATTATGAGTTTTATGCCCAACGCACAATAACTTTTGTTTAGTAAACATATTTTTGACATTTCAATGAGAGGGAGTGAAACCTAGATCTAGTCATCTCGCTCGCTCTCATAGGAAATTTTGAAAAGATGTTTATATAAACAAAAGCAATTGTGCGTTGAACATTACTGCCACCAAAATCGTTCAGTGACAACAGTAACAGTTTACATAAAATTATAGACTTTGGTTTTGGGATAGTATTTTTCAACATGCAGTATCTTGCAATTTATTTTTTGAATACATAATTCAACAAATTGTGTACGGCTGTTATAGCCTATATTATTCTAAACATATTCATTTATTCCATTTTCTTACGAATGCTGTTCAAAGAATATTTTTTAACAAGATATCTTATTGTCAAAATTGAGCTTTATTTGAATATCCTTGATGGAGTAAAATTGAAATACAATTTAAATAACAACGTTTAATCAAATTTCCTCCTTCTGCGCCTCATCTACTTATTTCTGAAGTTTAATTCAGTGACTGATGGTGGCAGGAAGGAAATTGTATAACCACCAGAGTCGTAACTAAGTTGTATGGAGCCACCACAACAACTTCCGAGTTCCGACATCCCAGGCTGACCTGCCACAATGCCAACAAGTGTTATTCGTGGTTATTGAGAGATTGGAATTTAGTTATGTGTTGTCTCCAAAACTGTCTTAACATTGAACAGTTTTAGTGAGAGTTTCCTAGGAAAATTTAATAATTAATTTAGCAACAATTTGAACTAAAAGGGAACTATGCCATACCACAAAGACATAGTTTTCCAGAAATTGATGCGGGATACTAAAGTTGTTCCATTAAAATTGAATTCATTTGCCAAAGTGACGAATTATTCACCTATGACTGACCCATTGTTCCGTTGTACACTAAATTTAGTTGATAGATGTTGAAAGGAAACTCATGACTTTCCATTTCCAGTTTGAATTCAATCATTCGTTCACCACAAATCCTTTGGAAAGTATATAGCAGTAATAGATGTTTTCCATAAAATTACCTATTATTCTTCATTTTCTTTAATGCAAATTACTCAATACAATTGAACATTTCGCAGCAATAAGTTTACACGTAGTGGGAGGTGCGGCTACATTGATATACGATTTTTTGGCATATTTCTAAAGGAAACTGGGCTTTAACGAAATGTAATTTAGATATAGATAAAACAATTGTGGATCACAATTAAATTATTGTAAAACTCAGCTTCCTTTAGAAATACATGGAAAAATTGTATATCAATGTAGTTAGTGATTCCAAATAGCCGGGTTTTTAGGATAGACATTTAACCGGTTTTGGATGGCTCTGAAATCGGTTAACCGGTTTTAAACTGGTTTCAAATTTAGGATCGCAATATGGAATTTTGAGCAATTTTTCAGAACTTGAACTTTAATGTAATATTTAAGACAATAAATATATTCTTTTTCTCAGTTAGTTTAGGACTTATTTATTTTACTGCTTTATTTTGTATTTAAAATAGTTCAGGAAATTTCAGAGTGCAGGAAAATTATTGAGAGTTTTTCCAATAACATTGTACGGTGGAAAAGCTAATGCAGTGTAGATTTCCGTAAAATATCCATTTTTTCATGCAATTTATTTTTCTTAAAATAAAATGGCTATCATAAATGGTTCTCATTTTTGAAAACCTTTAATAAGGAAATACTTAGAAAATTTATTCTAGATATTGGAAGATGATAAAAAATTATAGAAAACGTTTTAAAAAACAAACCAAAAGAAATTTCCTCTTTACTTTTAAATTCCTATGACTAGATTAATCTTATTAAACTTAAGTTTAGAAAACTTGAATCGTGAACGAAAAATAATATTCGCAAAAATATGAAAAAATAATATTGGAAAGATAGTTACCAAGATTTATCGCAACCCTATATTCGTTATAAAGTTTTTTATGTAAAATCTTGTAAAAGTATTGAAAAAAATTATTCTTTTTGCAGCAAAAAAATCCAGTTTTTTGATCGGGAATGGTTTCTAAAGTCTATTTTTTAGATCATTCTCTACAGAAAACACACCGATGCATAATTTTTGGTATTATATATCACGAGAATCATGATTATAATTTACACAAATTCACAAATAATTTGATAGAAAAAAAATCCATAGGCATTTATAAAAAAGAAATACTATAAAAGGTAAACTTTTTTTGTTTTTTACTCCATTGGTTGAGAAACTAATAAATACCAGAATGTGACAAAAAAATTTTACAAAAATCTTGTGTAACAATCTTGGTGAATTTGGGTCTAATAAGATATGTATTTAAATTAAAATATAGCAAGATTCAATAAAAATCTCTATGAAGGCAGTGAGCGGTAAACATCTTATTACTTTTCCACATAAAACAATATTTTACAAGATTGTACTAAATCGTTTACAATTATTTTCTCAGTATACAATTGATTTTTAGTCTTGTAATATTTAATATATTGTCAAGTGAAGAAATCTTGCTGTAATTTCCAATAATCTTTATAAGCAAATAATTCTTTCAAGACTGGAAGAAACGTGCAGGAAACCCATTACTACTATCCTTAATATATTATTAACATACTGCCATACTATAAATTACACTAGGAATCATATTGCACTTCAGGTGCCCTTCTAATGTAGAGGAAATATTTAGCAGGACTTTCAAGAAATAAACTAATTAAGAGAAATTTTAAAATTTTTGGAAGGAGACGGTTTTAAACCGGTTTCATCTCTATAAACCGGATTTAAAACCGTCTCCAAAATAAGGCGGTTAGCCGGTTTTTCGAAACCGGTTAACCGTTTTTGGAATCTCTAATTAGGATTAGGATAACATTAATTCCTCAAATTTGTGTGACAATCCTAAAATCTTTCAACTAGGGGAAAGTACTCTCCTTTCGAACGTACATGCCTTCAGATAAAGTGAATTTTCTTTTAGTTTTTCTAAGAGACTTACACATTTATATTAAATAATTAATTAGCTTATTACCAATTTATTGATAATTATGTGATAATCATGAGTCAATCCCTTAGAAAAAGTAAAAGAAATTCGCATTATTCGAAAGCATGAACGTTCGAAGGGAGAGTACTTCCCGCTATACCTAATTTGTGTACACTTCAGGAATACAATGGAATAAAAATTGATTTTTTTTAATTAGAACAGAACTTATATTAAAATCTTTAATTTTAAAAGCAAATCTTGTAAAGGCAATCTTGATTTTTAGGATTAGGTTCCAATTGATGGCTTGTCAATCTTTCAATATTTTGGGATATTTTTTGCTCATTTACTTTTTTGGCCGACTTAAAATTAAATCAAAGAGAAATCATGTAATACGAGTAATAAAAAGAATATCAGGAAGAAAAAGCAACGCTGAATATATTTTTTAATAATATTGTGCAAAAGAATTGAGTTTGGGCCTTTTCAAGAAGGTGGCGAGAAGTGGTTGTTTTTGAATTTTTTTAATAAAAACATATTTTTTTAAGTAATCCACCGTTAAATTGAGGGGCTATTAGTTTAATATATCTATAGACAACGTATCTGAGTAACTTTGTATCAAATTTAAGTTACTTTATAATAAGGATTTAAAAATTATAATCAAATTAATTTCAGTTTTTCCTAAAAGTGGCGATAAGTGGTTACTCCACCCTACACAATTATTTATTTTCATGGGAAATTTTCCTCACGGTGTATAGCCAGACTAGTTATGGATGAAGGTCATGTTGTATTGCTATCAAGACATATTTGTCACATCCGTAAATTATTACGACATGTTGATAACTCTCAATGATCAGCTGTTTGGTTGATATGCACTTGAAAATAATCCAATCTATCTCAGTACAATTTGGGCATTTGAAGTAGTTGCCGGTGATACAATGGGCTCGAAAAATCGTTTAGTGCTTATTCCAAATGAAGATTTGCCAATTTTGCGGGATATGTACAAAATTAATTGGCCACGACATATTCTAAATTATCACACAATCAACAACTTTGTCCTTTGGTTGGATAAGTACCCATCTATTGAGGGTTTATCCATTTGGAGTCTCAATGGCACTTGGCGACAGAACGGAACTGTGATAATTAAAGTTAATAATTAAGCGCCTCAATGTAAGATGAATATAGAACATTTTTTGCTAATGATAAGGATTTCTTACAGAGTTATTGGGATGTTCACTGTGCCACACTCGAAGAAACTCAGGAGAGTCTAGTTCAAGCCCTGTGTTTGCTGGATTGGAAGGAACCATTGTTGATTTGTTCCTTTCCGGACTATATACGTCCTGCTGTTCTAAAGACCATAGAAAAAGTTAAAGCTCACGTGAACTATGATACTGAATACACGTTTTTCATTTTAGCAAAAGATAAGGCTAAGGATCTTGAACCTGTAAAACTATCAGATGGACTCAGTATCAGACAGTTATCAGAAGCGGAAGTTTCAACTGCGAATGATAACTGGCCTTACAAGAAGGATGGATCATTGGTATTTTTACAGCGAATGATGAAGTACAATGTGAGCTATGGAGCTTATTCAGTAACAGGACAACTAGTAGGTTGGGTCTTCATTGATTCCTCAGGAGGGATTGGAATCCTCCATGTCGTAGATGAATATCGACGAAAAAGAATTGCTGAGGCTCTTGTAATTGAAATCTCCAAACACATTGCTGGAAATCTCGGCTTGAATCCTCATACATTCATCTTGCCAGATAATATTCCATCAATTGGATTGTTCAAAAAGCTCGGCTTTGAGGCAAACACCGAACCAGCTTATTGGATTCAAATGAATCCACGTGCGATAAATCAAAAGAATTAAAAGTAAATACTGTTTGTAATCTCTGTGTTCATGCTCTGATTGCCTGCTTCAAAAATTAAGTGTATGAGTGAGATAAATATAATATTAAAGAACTGAATAAGTGGCACTACATTTGCAATTCCTTCAGTCTCTTCTGACAACTTGCCAAGAGGTCACACGTTCTATCGGCAGTTGCTTCTGAACTTCCAACGCGGCAGTGTCGTTCCTCAGTCCCAATTCATTCTTCGGGATTCTCAATTTGCCAAAATGAGTCAAGATCGACACCGTCTTGTGGAAATTCCCTGTGATAATTGGATAGAACTAAAGGAAATGTATAATAGGGATTGGCCAAAGCACATTGTGAATTACTACACAATTGATACCTACATCAGATGGAAGGAACAATGTGATACTATTCCCAATCTTCACTTCTACAGTCTCAATGGGCAGTGGAGAAGAGATGGAACAGTGCTTATTGTGGTAAAAATATCTTGTTTTCTCACATATACATTGTAAAAGTTTCAACAAATTTTTATCAAATTTGAGTATATTATTTTTGTGTATGAGTATAGTGGCATCTGAACAAAATGATTTGCTAATCTCTATCTGTTGAAACCTAATTCAATATAACATACATTTAGCTGATATAACTAGATGAGTATTCATTCTCCGGCAAGATGACTACAAGAAATGTTCGGCAGTGTTTAGACGTGGAAGTCTTTATTTTTCGTATAGGATGGTGTATAGGGGAAACTGGGGCACCTCCAAACACGGAGCAGTACTAAACACTAACTTTTATTTCTAAACTACTTGGACTATCTCGACCATTTCTTCAGTGGACAAGCATCCCTATAGTCCCTATAAATTTCTATTACTCTTGCCCTCTCAAGTCGAATATCCGATTAGAAAATCGCAGTGTTTGGTGCTACCCCGTGTTTGGTGGTGCCCCAGTTTCCCCTACCCTCTTATTCAAAATTGACAATTA
This sequence comes from Phlebotomus papatasi, assembly GCF_024763615.1. Taxonomy (NCBI): domain Eukaryota; kingdom Metazoa; phylum Arthropoda; class Insecta; order Diptera; family Psychodidae; genus Phlebotomus; species Phlebotomus papatasi. Next base: position 61,025,489 of record NC_077224.1, read on the forward strand.
TGAATTTATGTAATTGCGAAATGACTACTACAATTGCAATATACTTGAAATACTGGAAGTAAAATATTCATATTTTAGCTCCAGTTAAAAATTCGTCAATTAGGGAAGCTAAGGGTAACACAACACTATCAAACACGAGTTTGAACGGTCATTAAATTTAAAATATTTATATTTAAATCATTAAAAACATAATTTATTTATACAGTGTAACTAAAGAGAAGAATTTGCCATCAAGAATTTAAATCAAGAAAAAAAATGAAGGAAAATATAACCAAAATCCACGCTATGTCAATCTTTCCATGCATAACGTCGCGCGCAAAATTTATATTATTTTCGGCGATGCGAGAAAAGTGCAACAACAGAAAGAAAATTGTCGGTCCCATGGAATGTAACAGGAGATGAACAGAAACACCAACCTCTCTTGATTTTTACAATTTAATTCTCTATATATCGCTCCTTGGAAATTACAAGGGGCTAACTCACTTTTTTGCGATTTTGAGGTTTTAATGCACTCAGACAGAGAATTTATTAAAATTTCAGATGATATGAATCAATAAATTTCGTTATTAGAAAAGTTTTTCAAAATTTTACTCTTTGTGATTGCTTGCGCGGCTTTATTTGAAGTCAAGGGGCACAAAATAGATTTATCGTTCAAATTTTTCTAAAACAAGGGACTAACTCAAGCAAGTTGATCCCGTATCATTCTAATTTCATGAAAATTTACGCATCATTTAGAATGACAAAGAGCTAACTCATAAAAAAAACATATTTTAAAAGGTAAAAATATGTATGTTTCGATGTTTATAATAATGCTCATACAAATAGAAAAAAATTAAATTGTTTTTATTAACATACTTAATTGATATAATTATTTATACAAATTTGAATCTTTCATGCTGTCTCCTGAAAAATGGCTCAGATTGAGTTGGCCCCTTGTAATTTCCAAGGAGCGATATGATGGACGTTTTGAGGTCTTCTTAAAATTTTTCAATTGAATTATAGACCTTCTTCAAACGTCGTAGTAAAGAATAAAATTGTGAAATTCAAGGGAGGTTCACTATTTCCGTCCATCTCCTCTAAAAAAATGTATTTCCGTACTGTCGTATTATTTTTCTCACTACAATTTGAAGGACTAAAAAGCAAATGTATCTTATCTGATATATAGCACTTCTGTTATCTATTGCTCGGTTATAAATTATCCAAATTCGTTTAGTTTGTATTTAATTTTAATATAGTGTCCGTTAGATCCGATAGCTAGAAATTTTCAGGAAGTTTCCTAAATATTAACCCTTTCGCATCTTTTGGGAGTCTGAGTACCCAAAAACAAGTACCTAAGTACACTTAGGTCTTAAGCCGAGAGACGGCTTAGTGGAATATGATAAAAATGTGGTTTAACCATTATTTCGAATATAATTACGCTAAGTCGTCTCTCGGCTAATCCTCAAGTCTGTCAAGGCCCTAAGGAATACTCTAAGAAAAACATTTTCTTTTTAATTCAATCTCATAAAATTCAATTCTTCTAATTGATTATAAACTACAAGGATGTCCAAAACTAGGATATTTCTTATAGAACCGCAATGAATTTCTAAGTCAAGATATTTTTGATTGCAAAATTTTATAGCTAACGCTTAGCCACACGGCTTAACTCAATATAAATTCTATTACGTAGATTTTAATGAACCAATAGACTTTGAAAAATCAATAAAATTGGTTATTATTTAGGATATCAAGACCTTCGGAAACTGAATAAAATGGGTTCCCCTAATTACAAGATCAAAAGAAGTCTATATTTTTATTGCTTAAATAGATAGATAATGCTATCCATAAATTTACTATAAAAATGTCAGAAACCAATTCAAAGTATTTCCGAAGTAGCAAACGAAAGTCGGCCATTCTCGTGAACAAAGCGTTCGCGTGAATATCCAAAACTTTGAAAAGCGGTTTCTGCACTATTAATTTTCATAATTTCTTTAAATTGGTAGAAGGGATTAAGAAAAAAAGTTATTGACTTAAAGAGTTAAGTTTATTTGAAAGTTATTTAATCGTGTCCTTCTCTTTCAAAAAAATCGGAAAAAGGTTCATTTTTACCCTACTAATTAGGGGACCCACCTTAAGCCTCTGGTCTAAAATCCGATGTTAGATATGTTTTTTTTTAATTGTATGTCTTACAGGGAAGAAATATTTTACTTTCTGATTAAACCTAATAATTTGAGATCTAACTTTTTTTTTAAATTATGGTTAACGAAATTTCTTTTAGGCTGCAAAATATTAAAGAATATTCATAAAGATTATTCAATAAAAATCAAATTTGATAATTAGTTAATTAAAAACCGAAATTATAATTTTTGAAATATTATTGGAAAAAACAAAACTGAAAAGCGATAAAACTTCTTTGTAATTTGAGTACGTTTTTCAAAGTGGTTTTGAACAATTTGTGTTATAAAAATAGATATTAAAATATAATATTTTATTAAAAATATTTGATTTTTACTGATGAAACTGTTCGTTTACTGATAAAAAATGGTCATTCTGAAGCCAATTTTAAAAGAATTTATAGAGAGGTTTACATTTAAAAAAAAATAATAATATAATAATAATGCGGTGTATTATCCCATAGAAAAACCAGGACTTTTCTCTTTTTTGAATTTGATGGAGAAAATATTAAATTTCAGCAATAATATCATTTCAATATTTCAATATCAGCAATAATAATTTTGCCACTTACAGTTCACTTTGAATGCCGATCAACGCGATTTTGAAAAATTACCGCGCGATCTTGGAGGCAATTCGGCGCGATCCGCCGATCTGCCTGTCAAAAATAGATTTAATTTAACAATTTAGATTGTTGCAGGTAAAGTGAAACCCTCTTCATTTTTCATTTACCACAACTTGCAGCAAAAGTGCACTGCTTTTAAATCTCTTTTTTTTTTGTTCATTTAATTTTCACGTTAGTAACGAATCAAATAAGATACAACTTTTAAAAATCACATCAACTACGAAAAATATGTTACAAAATACAATTATTAAAACAGAAAAGGTTGAAAATTTTACTCGCCCTCAAAAATGTTTAATTATTTTTTTTAATACAAGAATAATATATTTAGTAAAAAGTCATCAGTTTAAAAGTAATTAACCCGTTAAACATTCAGAAAAATGCAACAATTAAAATAACTTTTCCCTCCCATTTGGAAAAAAAATAAAAGTCTTGCAAAATCATTTTGTTCAGATGTCTGGAGATTTCTGATTATCTGAGTATTATTCAGGATCGGTACCAGTTGTTTGTCTGCAGTCTTGACGAGTCCAATTCACAGCTGAAGAAAGCCCTTGAGTTACTGGACTGGCGTGCTGGCTTCAAGATCAGTTCCTTTGTGTCTAAACATCGTCCGGCGATTCTCCACTTGGTGGAATCTAGAAAATTAGAAAAGGAATATGACAGTCAGACTGTTCTCTATTACCTGCCGCGTCATTTAGGACAGGCCGTGTTAGTGGAGTTAGTAGATTTTTCTTAGCATTTTTGACTATTTGTAGAAATGTATTGACCCCTCTCTTTGTAGTTGTCCAAATGATATTGAACTTCGTCCTATGACAAAAGAAGATGCTACCATCGCTGACCGAGTCTGGCCTAATCGACACCATGGTTCATTATTTTTCCTGGAACGCCTTATTGCCTGGAATCCAAATGTAGGAGCCTACACCAAAGAAGGTAGACTCGTAGCATGGTGCTTTCTTCTCCAAGCCGGTGCACTGGGAGCTCTTCAGGTAGACGAGGAGTACCAACGCCGTGGTCTTGGGAGTCTAGTTACAAAAGCCATGATAAGGAAACTTTGCGATATGGGAAGGGATACTTTTGCCTTCGTGAATGTCGACAATACTCCATCGAGAGGAATGCTAGAAAAGCTGGGATTTATCGAAATAGATTCCGTCTACTGGCTGCGAACTCTTCCCACCGATCCAACAATTCCACCATGGACAGATTAAAAATCACTCCAGTATTAATGAATATAAAGCAGACCAACTGGACGCTTTGATCAAAAAGTGTATCGGGGATCTGCTCATTTATCAATTTTGTTAGGAAAATAGATCATTATATTAATATAATTTTTTACTTGAAACTTTTATTAGTTATCAGGATCCTAAGTCAAATCTCGAACGGTTTTCCTTGAAAATCGAGACTTAATTCAAACACAATTTCAATCCATATTTTTTCGTCAAGGAGGAAAGGTCATGTAACAGTTTAAAAATAATTTAATAAAAGGATATTGTTACTTTATTAAAAAAATCTATGGATTCAATTTTTTTTTACACAAATTGTCGATTCTATTTTAAGTTATCTAGTAACGAATATACTGTTTAAAATGCTGTAACTGCCTTTTATTTTACTGTTAATAAATGTAACAAAATTCAGCTGTAGTTTATTACAAACTATTTGAAAACTTAATTAAACTTTTCTGTTTAAAGTTTTAAATTTAAACGAACATTTTTTGTTCAAACGATGTAAATTTAGATTTCTTAAAATTTACCAATAATCAAAATTTTTGATATACGTCTGAGAAATCATTCAAAATCTAAAAAAAAACAAATCTTCAAAAACTAGATAGTCGTTATCAGTTTAAAAGTTAGCCAACCTTACAAGAACTAAGGATTTACTTACAGATAGAAGGCTTTTTTCAAAATATACCCTATAGAAATAATTAGAATCGATTAAATCATATCGCGCTTAAAATATGAAAAAATGTTTAAGGACCTTGTTAAAGAAATTTAAGTTAAGGAACTGTTAAAGAAATTAAGAAATTACTCAATGAATTTTTTTGAACGTCGTCATTCTGTTAGGCTAGGATCGGTTGCAACTCGCGTCACAAAAACAAAAAATAAATAAACTTTTGTAAGTTATATATAGCCTTATACTTAGGAAACATTGTATCCTTTAGGCATGAAATAAACTTCAAAATTGAAAATTGAATTGAATTGACCTTAAGGAGGTAACACGAAATACAAGGTCAAAAGAAGTCTATATTTTTTATTGCTTAAATAGATGGATAATGCTATACTAAAACGTACTATAAAAATGTCAGAAACCAATTCGAAGTATTTCCAAAGATACCAAGACGAAAGCAAAAAAGCACCAAGAAAGTATAATTTTTTTAAATATTTAAGTACTTTAAATACATATAAATATATGGCAAAAGAAATGGCAAAGCGTCCCAGCTTTGAGGAGTGCTAGAACTCACGAGATAGAGCTATCCGTGAATTATATTTTCGCATTCTTTTTGAGTGCATACCAGTTTACTACAGAATAAATTGATTCATAAATTAAAAACAAAACAAAACATTCCGAAATAAAAAAAAATGCATGAGAAAAGCACATTTTAGCATGAGCAATAATAATATGGACAAATAAAAAAGTAAATCTGAGAAAGATACATCATTAACGGGTACATTACCGATTCATTATCGATTAAGTCCGATGCAGTCGAGTTGGAAATTTCAAGATTTAAAAAAAAAATTAAAATTTAAGCAAATCGATTGGAAAATGGTCCCTCCAGTAGTTAAACTTTGACCTTCGAAAATTCGATATCGAAATGTTGTTCGAATATAAATATCTAAGGACAAAATATTCACCCTGACTACCTCTAAACTAAAACATATTCGAAAATAAAAACATCTAGAAATCGTGTTCGAACCAAACCAATAAAGCAGAAAAACTTGGCTTTGAAGGAGAAGGTGGGGGTTGGGAGGAAAACGAAAAAAATACTGTCCGAGATAATGTTGATTTATAGGGCGGTCGTCGAAGCCTGAAAGTCGATATCTCTTACCGTTTGGCCTCTACACAGAAAAAAATATTTTGTAAAATTGTTCGTAAATGTTTGTGAAATCCTATGGAGGACTTACGAAATGCTCGTGAATCATATAACCCACAAACAAGTTCGTAAAATGTTATACTTTTTTCATAAACATTGTTCGTAAAATGATCATTTGACGAACATTTTTTGTACTTTTACAAAAATTTGTTCGTAAATACACATAAAAAATGTTCGTAAAATTTTGTCATTTGTTCGTATTTGTTCGTAAATTTTTGTTTGTCTCGCAAAAATTTACAAACAAATACGAACAAATGACAAAATTTTACGAACATTTTTTTGTCTGTTTACAAACATTTACGAACAAATGTTTGAAAAAGTACAAAAAATGTTCGTCAAATGATCATGTTACGAACAATGTTTGTGGAGAAAGTACAAAATATTACAAACTTGTTTGTGGGTTATATGATTCACGAGCATTTCGTAAGTCTGCCATAGTATTTCACAAACATTTACGTACAATTTTACAAAATATTTTTTTCTGTGTAGAGGCCAAACGGTAAGAGATATCGACTTTCAGGCTTCGACGACCGCCCTATAAATCAACATTATCTCTGACAGTATTTTTTTCGTTTTCCTCCCAACCCCCACCTTCTCCTTCAAAGCCAAGTTTTTCTGCTTTATTGGTTTGGTTCGAACACGATTTCTAGATGTTTTTATTTTCGAATATGTTTTAGTTTAGAGGTAGTCAGGGTCACAAGCTTTCGAACAAATAAAAAAGAGTTTTGGAAAATATATGAGAAAGATACATCAGTTACGAGTTACTTTACAGATTCATTACCAATTAAGTCCGATGCAGTCGGGTTGGAAATTACAAGATCTTTCAAAAAAAAAATTCAAATTTAATTAAGCAAATCGATCGAAAAAGAGGCCCTCCAAAGTGGTTAAACCTTGATCTTTGAAAATTCGATATCAAAATATTCCTTTATAAATGATAATGAACCTTTATAAACTTCGTTCCTGAATTTAAAAGATTCTATTAAATTTTGTAATATTCCAGCTTTTAGTCCTTATTTAAAATAAATATTTGTCTCACACGAGATATCTGTTTCCAAAATTTCTTCATTAAATAACGTTTACAGAATTAGCTAGTTAAGCCTTTAAGGAGTTTTTAATCATAAATTTCTATTTACAGTAAAAAGTCGCCAAATCTATCCAAATAGATATTTACGAATAGTTTCAAAAAAATAAATCAAATCAAAATGCTATAAATTAGCCCTTGCCTTATAATTAATGTTCTAGTATTTTTGAGCATTTTCATAGAATAAGCTTTTAAAAAATTATTCAAGAAGCAGATTTTCCTTTCAGAGAGAGAAAAATTGTATTCAGTATAATTCTCAAGTTTTTTGAAAGCTCGTAAGAAAATAAAACCCTCGCTTTCCTACATATTGCCCCTTGTTCCCCTATAAACAACAAAACCTAAAAACCCATAAAAGTCTGGAATCCGGATAAAGATTCTAGTAGTTTACAAAACTATCACATGACCTTCTCCTCTTAATAATAATCGGAACGCGACGATTTAGCATTGGCGAATACCAATAGTTACGAGTGTTCTTAGTAATTGAATTTCCAACACTTTTTGATCAAACGCCTGAATGTTGAACATAAGCAAAACATTCCAATATATGGGATGGGAATAAATGACGAATTGTAGTGAAATTAGTCATAAATTTTTCTTCAGAATATTTGTTTTAATCCCAATTCTATGTCAACTGGCAAAATGTTTGATTCATTTCAATTTCACTGTATTCCTATTGATTTCTCTTACTTGGAAGCATTTGATATTGAAGTGATGGCACATTTCTCGCACCTGTAGAGACATTGAGGAGACAAAAGAGAGAAATTGAGGCGTAAGTAAACTGATATGATGTAGTTCATCAGGATGAATAGAAATTTGATGGAACTTTACGTACCACACACGTGCCATAATGTATATGGGCAGCTGTTGATATTCCTGTGATTACGTACACGATGGCCAGTTCAATGGTAGCCGTGAAGCGAATATGGAGGGCATTGTAGAACGGAAATGTTGACACTCCAGTAACCACAAGGAGCAGCCACAACAATCCGTTCCAGCAGTCTGTCCGCGTGTCGGACATTTGGGCAACAATCAATCGGCACTGTGGAGATTCAATCAAATATTGAACAGTGTTACTATGTGCATGGATGAGGACACTTCTTAATTAAAATTTCAGTGTTCATAGAGTAACAGGATGAAAATTGAATTTAGATCCAGGATCAAAAGATCTTACTCCCATGGACACTGCAATGTTTGCACCTACTTAATGAGACCATTAAACGTTTCTTCAATTGCAATTGAAGGAATTTTCACGCAAAGAAAAGCAATTTCATTGAATGATTGTGTCTCAAAGGAACAGGAAATTAAATGGCTGCAAAGGATGTTTTTAGGTCATTGCACTTACATTGTCGCAGGAATTACACCATTTGATGTAGCACAATTGAGCAGTAAAATACCACAATGCAAGACAATTACAAAAAAGCCATTTTGTAATTTTTTAATTAATTAAAATCGACCAAGAAAAATCGAAATATAAATTTTAATGGCTCGGGCACACCTTTTAGACCAAGAAAATTTCACGAAGTCGAATTTCGGATTCCTTTCTTTTTCACATGTTTTGCATATGTCTATCTCATTCTCTCGCACTCTTCTTCTTCTTTTGAACATCACTCTAAATTCAATTTAGCTCAATCGAATTTTGTATGCGAAAGAATGAGATAGTCATATGCAAAACATGTGAAAAAGAAAGGGATTTGAATTTCGAGTTCATGGAATTTTCCTGATCTAAAAGCTGTGCCAGAGCTATAACTAATCAGAATAATGCACTAGAGACACTAAAAATAGATTGTTCAAGTTTTGAAATTAGTAAATTAATTTGGAATTAAGAAATTTAAAAAAAATTAAAGGTTCGCCGTTAAATATACGTCTTAACGGTCTCTGAATTTATATTCTTTAGTCAGTAACAACCTAATGGACCCGACACACCTTTTAGACCAGTAAAATTTCATGAAATCAAAATTTACATATCTCACGTGTTTTGCATGTGACTATCCCATTCTTTCTCATACAAAATTCGATTGAGCTAAATTGAATTTGGAGTGATATTTGAGAGAAGAAAAAGAGTGCGAGAAAATGAGATAGACATATACAAAACAAGTGAGAAAGAAAGGGATGCGAATTTCGACTTCACGAAATTTTCCTGACCTAAAAGGTGTGCCGTAGCCATAATGACTTCAGCATACCTTTTAGGTCAAGAAAATTTCATAAAATCGAAATTCACATCCCATTCTTTCTTAGAAGTTCTGTATATGCCTATCCTACTCTTCCACACTCTTCTTCTTCCTTTGAACATTACACTAAATCAAATTTAGTTCAGTCCAATTTTGGGTTCAAAAGAGCGAAATAGACTTGTACAAATCTTGTGAGATAGAAAGGAACGTGAATTTCGACTTTATGAAATTTTACCGATCTAAAAGATGTGTCAGAGGCACAAAATTTTAAATTATTTACCGACCAAATTTGATTTTTTTATCGATCAGGCACATCTTTTAGGTCAGGAAAATTTCATGAAATCAAAATTTACATCCCTTTCTTTCTCAATCGTTTTTGCATATATCTATCTCATACTTTTGCACTCCAAATTAGGTTGAGCTAAATTTAATTTGTTATGATGTTTAAAAAAAGAAGAAGAGTGGAAAAGAGTGAGATAGACATATGCAATAGGTTTGAGAAAGAAAGGAATGCGAATTTCGACTTCATGAAATTTTCCTGATCCAAATGATGTGCCGGGGCCATTAAATTTATTTTTTTTACTGCTACAGTGTTAATACTTAAATTCAAATGGACAGGGTCAAAGGAACACCTCTTCAATAGGGATTACTCGTTGGCTGTTTTGTTAAAATATTGGATTTCATTTTAATGTATCTAATAAAATGCAAGTATACTCTGATGTTTGTTAATCTACCTTTTAAAATAAGGAAGTGTGTTCAAATTTCAAATCCCAAATGTTACTCAAAGAGTGTCAATAGGTGTTCCTTTCACCCTTATTTAAAAAATATTGGGACCTCAGTATAAAAATTGTAATATCAAAATATATTACGCAAATGTTGGAGAAGATCGTGCCGAAGCAGACAAAGAGCATTCGTGGATCAAGTGTAGCTATGTTGTTTATCGAGAAGAGCAACCAGAAATGGGAGATGGCAAAGAGGCCGGCCAGAGGCATCAGGGGACGTATCGCCTCGAGCAAGGGTCTCATCTTTCCCGTACGTTCCTTGTACGATCTATAGATGTTCCGTATGATAACTGGATAGTTTGTGATAATAGCCGAAACGACGAGAAGCAGAATAAATGCATCTGCTGGACAGTATTGACCCAAAATTGGTTCACGCCAGATCCATGGACCAACAAAGAATGTCAAGGTTAGGACAATTGTGAGACCCTGTCAATTGAATAGAAAATAACTTAGTAAATTAGAAATACCCGTTAAAAATCATTGTTCTTACCCACATAGTGAAATCATAGCCCCATGGTAGGAACATAACACCTGTGTTGTACTTCTCGAAGTGAGTGAGGTAAAAGTTGATGAAGATGACATAGGAGAGCACATAGAACATTCGCATCGGTGGAAGGTCCGTCTCACCAAATAAAGTGAACATGTAGATTGGAATAAAGGCCGTGGAATAGGAGTCCAATCCATGATCAAAAAGTTCTCCTAAAGGTCCACTAGTACCTGTTCTTCTAGCTTGCTTCCCATCGATACCATCTAGGTTGTACGCTAGAAAAATTCCTATGGCTGCTGTTAGCCAAACCCACCGTGGAATGGGATTTATCTGTATTTATAAATTCATATCTTATAGCATTGGTTAACATTACTGTATTAATAATTTATTTAAAGGAGATTTTGAAGTGTGATCTTTCTTACGAACGATTTTAGACCACGCCCACTTATAATTAAAGTTCAGTCGGATTGAGTTAAAAAATGGGCGTGACTTAAACAGTTTCATGGGCAGAGCTTTTTTGGGAGGTCTCATACTTGTCAGATTTCTAACTAAATTCCTTTTATGAACGATTTTAGACCACAATTAATTTTAAATTTAATTATGCAAACCTGAGACAGTGGGCGTGGTTTAAATGCTTAATCGACCGAAACACATTTCGAATGGCAACTCTTATAATTTAGGAACATATTGAACTTACGTCTTCGTCTGCTGCTTTAAAATCGTAGTCATAATAGCCTATTAGGACGAATGTGGCCACTGTCAGAAGGAAACCCGTAAAGGTGATCAAATTTGGTGCTAACCAGCGTGGAAAGAATTTAACGCACCAATTCCAAAAAGGATGCATCACATAAACGGACAACAGACTTGTGTCCACGCTGTTGTACTGCAAGTAGTAAAAACGGAACATAAAACAGCATGTCAACAACTCTCATTTGTTTACTTCATTAATCTACTGGAATAGAATTCCACATAAAAAAAATTATCGTTATCACAAGATAATAAAATTTTCATCACACTCTTTCACTCAAAAAAAAATAGAGAGTATGATTATGAAACGGGAAGATTGTCCAACTGTCTCTGAAAGAGTTTAAGCATGTTTTCTTTTTTTCCCACTAGGAAATTATGAGACCACTTTTCGAGATAATGCCACATTGACTATAATATTGTGAACTGATAGAAGGTCAGAGGTGACAGACGCCAATGACTTCTCATAGGAAAATAAGAGAAAATTTATACACAACATTTTGCAGCACTGAAATTCCTCAACAGCGAATTGGTTTTCAATAATATTATTTAAAATAAATGTTAATTTGAAATATGGCGAAAAAATACATTCTGTATAATTAAAATTTCTGAGATTTTTTTAAACTGATTATTACGTAATAAATAAATTAAAATATTAGAAATATGAATTAGTAGAAACAACTATCCATCTAAATCAAAGCTTAGACTATCTCGCTCACTCATCCGTAATTATTAAACAAATGTTCATAAAACAAGAGTAATTGTATGATGATCATAAAATGATTAAAAATGCTATCACACTTTCCAGTAGCTTTCAAGTTGAAGTATATTTTTTTTACAATTTTATCAAGAATTTTATTTGTCTCTCTTGCTTGGTTTGAATTCGCACCTTAAAGATATATTGTATTGCTTAATAAAATAAAACATAAACAAAGTCTACGTCCTAGATTTTGTTAATAAAATATTTATGGATTAATAGACTTCGCAAATTTCTAGAATTTCTATAATAAAATTAAAATATTGTTTTAACGGTTTTACCATTCAAATACCTTCTGATAAAACCGATAAAACCCAATTGTGGTGGAATTGGTAAAAAAATACTCCTTATACATTAAAGTTGTAGGTTTTTTAGTTACAAAATTTTGTTTAAAACATAATTAACGTAAAATTTCCACTTCACGTCTACTTTACTTATATTTAAACGTATTGAAAATATTGTAGTTTAAACTTAAGATATTGGAGCTCATACATTCTGTTCCAAATTGCAAGCACTCCCCTATTTACTTCAGAATTAAATTTTCTCCTATAGTTGAACTTGAAAGGTTTTTGAATTTGTTTTTCTTATTTTTTATACAATTTGAAAGTCATTATTTTATTATAAAATATGAATTTTTTAAAACCCTTAAAAAGTATCTATTTTAAGATTTTCTCCGGTTTTTCTTCCTTGCTATGAAATATTAAAAATATATACATATAAAAAATATTATTATTTTTTTAATTTAATTTTTTTTTGCAAATGCGAATTACGCCAGCTAATTAGAGACTGTTTCGGCGAGGCGACTATTCATTAAGGCAGAATCACATTGACAGTAAAATGCTCTCCGTATTTCGTTAATTTACGCATTTTCATTGCAATTCTTACGCAAATTGTCAATTACCGTATTACCTTATCTCGTACTCGGTGGCACTAGGTGAAAATAATATAAGAAAATTGAATAAATAAAACGAAAATTCGATAAACGGTGAGCAAAAAAAACTGTAAAAGAAATTAATCGTAATGGAATTAATAATTAATGGAAAATTTGCGTAAAAATTGCAATGAAAGTACGTAAATTAACGAAATACGGTGAGGCTACAGCAAGCATTTTACTGTCAATGTGATTCTGCCCTTAATCCGAAGTTGTGCGTTTTTTGTTTCTTTTTTTTTCAAGAAAATATTGATGCACTTTAAATATGTATGTGGGAATGAAATTGGAATTTGGAATGATTTCACTGGGAACGTAGTACCCGGTCAGTAGAACAAATAACATTATAGAGTTCTGTTCAAGGGAGGAGACGTGATGAAGTTGCATAGTACTGAATTAAACCATTTATTAAATTAAAAGGAGAGTTTTCCCTCGATATCCTCCTTTCCCAAATCCTACATGGGGGCTCAACCGGGATGGGGGTAGAATATTGCTGGGAAAAATAAAAACGACGTGGAATTTTGAGGAGGCCGATAAAAAAAATGAGTGGAGAAAAACGATGAAAAATTAATGAAAAGACGTGATATGAAGTAGAAGACGTAAAAAGAACAATTATAGGTGAAAAGACGGTGCAAAAGCACAAGAAGTGAGAACGAAGAGTTACGAAGACGAAAGACGGCAACTGCTGAAGAGTTACAAGAAGACGAAAGACCATAACTGCGGAAGAGTTACAAGAAGACGAAAGACGGTAACTGCTAAAGAGTTGCAAGAAGACGAAAGACGGTATCTGCTGAAGAGGTACAAGAAGACGAAAGACGGTATCTGCTGAAGAGGTACAAGAAGACGAAAGACGGCAACTGCTGAAGAGTTACAAGAACACGAAAGACGATAACTGTAGAACGAATTACGAAAGATGAGAAGCTTTAAGGAATTGATTACTTGTCTTACCAAGTGTGGACTTGTGAAAGAATGTGAGAAAAGAAATTTGCCTTGCAATGGGAAGAAAATGGATCTTGCACAACGAATTGTGCAATATGACGAATTATTGGACTTTTTGACGAAGAAAGGACTTATCAATCAATGCGTGAAGAGAAATTTGTCTTGTCATGGAAAAGAAGAAGAGCTTGCACTGCGCATTGTGCAACATGATGAAGCTTTAATTGATTTCCAGAAGAGTGAACTAAAGATCAATGAAGAAAAGGGTGTCTCAATGATTCTTCAAGTGTTGGTACAGGACAAACATGAAGATGAAACTCCAAATATGGAGAATACGAAGGAAGAAATTTTTGATGATGACAATTGGATTATGCAGATTCGATGTGACGAATATGTGAATGATAAGGAGAAATTGGTTGATGAAGCTGAAGCTAAAGATGTCTACGACGAGTATGAAGATGAAACTAATAAGACGGAAATGAAGATACAGCTGAAGACGAAACAGCGAAAGAATGGAGAAACTTTGAAAATTTCAAGAAGGAAGGACACAAGACAAGTAATCTACCGAAAGGATACAAGACCGTTAAACATTACCAAAATGGACAGAAGACGAAAGAAGAAGTGGGGAGTGATCTTTTCATGCTTGGGAATTGCTGTAACACCATGCAACGCTGGAGACTCGATGATTGCTCTTGATGATGATAAAAGTTTAATGAAGATTGACTCTGAAGTTGTCCGGGGGTCAACTTATTGTCAGGAAGGGCCGTGTGGGAATGAAATTGGAATTTGGAATGATTTCACTGGGAACGTAGTACCCGGTCAGTAGAACAAATGGGTCCCGGTCAAAATCCCGAAAGCCAAAATCCCGAAAGCCAAAATCCCGAACGCCAAAATCCCGAAAGCCAAAATCCCGAATGGGCCAAAATCCCGAAAGCCAAAATCCCGAATTCTTAAAAGTGTCATAGCTACTCCTGCGATTTCACTCGCGCTTACTGGAGGCAAAGGGAAATCTTCTGTGTCTTGGAAAATTATTTTAAACATTTTCCTTCATATAATTTCATCCCTTTCAGGATTTTAAAAATTCGGGATTTTGGCTTTCGGGATTTTGTCTTTCGGGATTTTGGCCTTTTCGGGATTTTGGCGTTCGGGATTTTGGCTTTCGGGATTTTGGCTTTCGGGATTATGGCTGCCACCGGAACAAATAACATTATAGAGTTCTGTTCAAGGGAGGAGACGTGATGAAGTTGCATAGTACTGAATTAAACCATTTATTAAATTAAAAGGAGAGTTTTCCCTCGATATCCTCCTTTTTGAATCCTACATGTATAAACTATAAAAATATACCAAAAACTTTATGAATCTTGGTTGTTCCCACTGTTTCCGAAAAAATTGCAAAAATCACCCAATTTTTGACTTTTTTATTCTGACTCCCCCCTTAAACATCCGATTTTAGTTTTAAAATTTTACTCATTTTCAATATGTAGCCCAGAAGGATCTATTATCGATTATGAATATCAAAAGGAACGCTAATACAGATGGATAATAAAGATAATAAATAAAAGGAAATCTTTAAAATGTATTAAATTTTAAAATCAATAAATTGTGCAAAATTAAATGAGGTACATTACGCTGAAAATGGCTTTCCACAGAAAATATTAGTAATTTGAACTTAAAAATCACGATATAAATTGGCGGTTAAAATAATAAAACCAGCCTGCAAAGCTTTTTGTTTTGCTTTTGTATGTTTTCCCTATTTTCCTAATTTGTTTAAAAAATTTTAATGTAGATCTGAAAATAAGGTGCTGTTTGGTCGCCAGACATCTATGTTTTGTACAGTATACGTCAATAATAAAATTCAGTCCACACAAGAAAATAGGTAAATTGTCATTTATATAGTTTCTAAATAGCTTTTATACAGCTTTATTTCCACTTAATTAATTTATAGACAACATTCATTTTTTTTTGAATGTAAGTTTTTAATGGAAGTTTTTGCAGGGGTAGTCTTATTATTTTAGCTGCCACTGTATGTGTACGACGTATACGACAGTGCTTTCTAGAAACGATGATTAATTATTATTTTACAAATTGTGTTGTCCAAACAGAATTTCACTATTGACATGGTGCTATAGCAATAAAAAATGAACATGTTTCTTTAGCACGTTGCTGTTCTCAAGTGCTTCTGCATTATCGACATTTTTCTCTGTATTAGTTCCTGTCTCGACTGTTTTCCACAGTCCACGTTGTGGTTCAGAACCTACAAACAGTCGAGACAGGAACCAACACAAAGAAAATGTCGATTACGTAGAACCACTTGAGAACAGTAAAATGCTAAAAAAAACATCTTCATTTTTCATTGGAATAGCAATTTTATTCTGTTAAATATGAAAACCTTCCCAGCGAGCACAGTTAGTTGAAAAAGGCAGTGTTTTCAGCATAATTTTGCTAAATCGATCAGGAAAAATACGCTGACCGCGGTCAGCAGTTTTCGAACAAAAAGTGCTAACCAAATATATAGAAATGACACTAGGGTAACGTGTGGTATTTCGGGACACTTTTTAGCACTTTCAAGTTTCAAGCAGCTTAACGACTTTTCAAATTATTCTTCTCTTTGCTTATATAAATATTTATATTCCTTATTCTATATAAAAAAAACGTTCCTACCGAAAAATGTTAAAAAATGCATATTTTTTTTACACAAAATAGCAAAAAATGTAAAGAAGTAATAATGGTATATTTCGGGACAGGCAAAAGTGGCTATTATGCAAATAAATTTCACTGAGCCTGATTATTTACCTTTAAGTAGAAGGTCTAAACTTCATTTTTTCATAAAAAAAATTGTTTAATTTTGTTTTCACTTGTAAAGTGGCTTAAATCGAAAAAAAAACTCAGAACTGTTTGTGTTGACATCTGCAAAATTGACCACACTGAGTTTGGTGAAAAGTGGAATGTGACACTCACAATTCTCGCGTATTTTATACTTTAGATTAAATAAAATTTCAGAAGTTCTATATTTATCTCATACGTAAACAACTTAATATCTCACATAGAACTTAAAAATAATAAGAAAAAAATATTTATAGGTATTTTGATGTGTCCCAAAATACCCATATTATGTCCCGAAAAGCACCTTGTCCAGAAATACCACACGTTACCCTACACCACGAGTGTCGTTTTAATGTTAGCAGAATTCGGCTAAAAATACATATGTTTTCAGCTGAATATGTATTGCAATGTATTACATTATTATTAAATGTCAGTTTTTGCAGAGGTAGTCTTATTATTTTAGCCGCCACTGTATGTGTACGATGTGTACGACAGTGCTTTCTAGAAACGATGATTAATTGTTATTTTACTAATTGTGTGAGTATTAAGAACAAAAAAGAAGTATTCAAAGTTTTTTTTAAGAACAAGATCTTAAGAAGCAATATATTTTTTAGTATCAATAAAAAGATTTAAAAGAAAAATAAGAACCTGATGCAAAAAATAAACATATAACTGTGCACATTGTTAAAAACGGCCTTGAACCATAAAATCTGAATAAAATGTTAGTTCATAATGACGGAAATTTCATGAAATATTCCACTTAATGTATTCTAACTAATTAGTTAAACAAACATTAACAATTTATAAGCATGTGTAGTGAGTTTTTTTAAAAGTGCGTTAAAAAGGGTTAAAGGGTTTACTGATAAGTAATCTCGGAGCTGTTATCGCAAGCTCTTCCTTCAAAAGTGATGAAATAAATATCTGGCAAAATTTATGTTGATTTTTCAATTATTTTCTAATAATGATAGAAAAGGCGGATGAGAAAAATGCAACGATTTAATTGGGTAATGCTTCTCATGTTACTCGTACCTTGTATCTATCGAAGCCCTTGAGATGATCATCACTGAGATACCTGGATTGGAACATTGTTGGTAGTGGTGGGTGAAATTAATCAAGTGTGGCGTAATGGTGAAGAAAGTGAACAATTTTTCTGCATTTATCACAAAAGTGTCATGAAATAATTAACAGTCGATTGGGTTTTGCTTTCAATTCACAGCAAATATCACTGCCATAGAGTTATTTATTGGTTTTACTGAAACTTCCTCCAGTTCTACACTATTTAATTCACTCGCTATAGCACATTTCCGGTTAGTCTGGGAATTTAATTTGATTGTTGACTTGATGACACAGTTCACGGAGTTATATGAGTTTGGTCAACTTGAGAAGGTTTTACGAAAAGGGAAGTTTGGTTGAGGTATATAATTGAAAACTTTTCCCAGTATGAGGAAAAGTATGGGGAAAAATCTTGCCAGAGGATAGATTAGAGAAGAAAATAAAAGATGATCACACTCTGTGGTGTGGAAACAGAGGAAGAGATTAGAATGAGTATTTTCCAAGTGTTCAGCTCGCCGGTCACTGTTCAACTGAATGACTGGCAGTTGAAACTCCAGCTAAGGCCTCCACTAGAGAAAAAATAAGTCTCCTCAAGTCTATACGTAAATTACACAAAATTATTATTGTTGTTCCTATTGTACAAATAATTCTGTATGTGTTAACAATTCGCTCCGTCTCTTTTCTCTGCCATCGAAAGTACAATGAGAAGAAAAGAAAAACAGCAGTTGCGATAAGACGAAAAACATCATCAGCACTGCTATGTTAAACCGTATATGTTTAGTAGAAGTGCTAATAAGCTCTGAGAAATGTGTTAAAATCGCGTTCGGAAGCCAATTAATCTACTGTAGAGCATGGTTCTTGTTATCAAATACGCCAACCAAATCGAACGATCCCTCCAAACGAATCAATTTCTTCCACTTTTCCAGTATTTCCAACGCCAAATCGTCATATCGGCGGTCAAAGGTCATGAATTTCCATATCAGCTCTCAGACTTTTTCCCGCGCACACTTGTTACCACATACAAAAGACAACAACATTTGTGGAGCAATGCGATGATCAAAGAAATGGCAATTATTGTGATTCTGATTCGGTTTTTCACATAGTGACAACCGGGGCTACATCAGCAAGCAAATGAAGTATTTTTCTTCAGTAAAATTTAGTAGAAGAAAATATGCTTAAATTAGCCAGACAAATTATTTAATTAACGTTTTTGCAGGACAAAGTAGAACATCTAACTACCCAAAAGAAGCCCTCAGCTAAATTAGCCTGTTGCGAGCGCAACATATTTAAATTTAAAACTGTGGAGTGTGTTGCCCTGCTGAGGCGACGAGGGCGCTAGCGACGAGGAGAGGAGGTAGAAAAATCAGTAGCAGCTGATAAGAAAAAGAGCGCCAATCGGTCTCTTTCACCACTGACCGCCGAGGAGGCAACATCAATCACCTCGCCCATCTCCACCAGCCCAATCCCCAGCAGCAACACCATCATCACCACCAAGCATTGAAGCCACTGAAGCCACCGGGAGCCCCCAAGAACACCAAGCCCAGTGCTGAGCTTTCCGGAGTAACCTCTGCCACATCCACCTCTCCCAAATTCCCATCTCAACCTCCGTGGGAGTGTTCTCACCGGAGAACACAGGGGAGTGTGGGACATAGTCCTTGCCCCGAACGTGGGACCTGAAGGAAGGAAGGAACGGAGGGAATAGAAGAGAGGAATAAAAGATTTTTCCCAATAAGCCTCGGTTTTCCCTATTGACTGTAATTTGTGTGATAACCCGCACTGATTCTCTCACATTGTTTTCCAACGTCACGCGTGAGTACAACTGTCGATGTTCTTTGAGGAATTTCCATTGAAGAGCATGAAGCACCACTTTTCTGCACGCTTTCGATGTGACCTCAGAAAAAATGTAACTTCTAAGCGATAAAGTATTGGAATATCTACACGATTTTAAATTATGGTGAATTCTACGAACATAAAAAATAATATTTCTGGAATTAGCAACTTTGCAAATTTATAAAGCGATCAATGCACGCGCGACTAACAGTACATGGTCAGAGAGTTACACCCGCGTCAAACGATTTATTTTTTACAAAATTTAAAATTATTCAGTACATTCAGTATGATTAATTTTAAATCATTTTAAAAGTTCTATTTATTGTGCATGAATTGTCAAACTTTATCGCATTTTTTGAACTCTTAGTAGGGGAAAGTGCCCATGCTTGATACCATTGGAAGCTCCGTAATGACTAAATTTTTCCTATGTTTCTCAATAAACGTGACTGCAATATATTTTAAAAACTGGCCATTTTCTCATAGTTTTTAAAATATGGTTGCGATGAGTCACAAATATATTGTGAAACTCACAAAATTCAGTCATTACGAAGCTTCCAATGGTATCAAGCATGGGTACTTTCCCCTACCTTATCTATCCAAAGAAAAATACAGTTGTTCTGGGAAAAAAATGAATTATTCAGAACTGATAAAAAAAAACAATTCTTGTGGATATCTCTATGGAACCTCTAAGGACGTTCAATCTAGAATTTTTTGTAGGACCTTGATTAAATCCTCACCTAGGATATTTTTGATAAAAGAATAAATTGACTTGTAGCACATGCTGTGAACCCGAAAGATTTCAAAAATAATTAAATAAATAAATAAATAAACTTTATGGCCTCTACACATTGGGAGCAATTTTTGTCAAAAATTGCTTTTTTGAAGGAAATTCCCTGCAGCGTTGTAGGGGGAAACGTCAAATTTCTGTCAAAAACGCAATTTTTGACGAAAATTGCTCCCAATGTGTAGACGCCTTTAATTACAAGTTGCTTCCAAAATTGAAAAACTGAATACAGTAGACTCTCTCAAATTCGGGCATTTGGGACCAAAATGTCACACGAATTAGAGAGAAATTCTGGCGACAAACTTTTTGAAATGCAACGATTTTTTGTTCATCTGCATACTCACATTAAGTTTACATACTCATAATTATGGTAAATTTCATGAAAATCCATTAACTCTTTCGCGTCATTAGGGTCATATATGACCAGGGGAAAAAATTTTCTTT
Source organism: Phlebotomus papatasi (assembly GCF_024763615.1). Lineage (NCBI taxonomy): Eukaryota > Metazoa > Arthropoda > Insecta > Diptera > Psychodidae > Phlebotomus > Phlebotomus papatasi. The sequence goes on from NC_077224.1 coordinate 61,046,164, forward strand.
GACTATTTACATTAATTGAAATCTAGCTGTTTGTGCACGACATCATAATAGAAGGATGTAAGATTCTTGGCTAATTTTCTCAAGACTCCGGATATTCAGGAAAAGAAAATATTTGAGATCAAAAATCACGAATTTCGAACTTTGTGAAACGACTTTTCCTTTTCAATTTTTTTTATATTAATTTTTTTTTCAGCAAAAAAATTCTTTAGAAACACAAAATAGAATATCCAAAGATTGTATATTGCATATTTTGATATAATAAACTACTCTCAATTTTCCAGAAAAGCGCGTAGAATTTTCCGGGTCATATATGACCCTATTGTCGGCAAGGGAAAAGTTTATGTAAGTATTTTCGTGCCAACAATATAGTTGGGGCAGTTGGGACATTGTTTTTCTTTGTGAAATCCAGAAGGAAAATATCTTGCTCCTGAACATTTTATCTTATATCTGATGAATTATAACATATTTTAGAGAATACTGCAAGCGTCCCATATTGTGCAATTGTATTATGTGTGAATAAATATGTGGATAAGTTTATTTTTGCCAAATACCAGACAAAATATTGTGACAGTGACTGTTCAAGGGATTACCAGGAAGATTCCTTGAACACCAGGAGTACAGTGTTCATCAAAACAATCCAGTTTGCCATGGTTTTGGCCAAATTAATAACTTCAAGCAAAAAACTCTTAGAAAGCCCGTGATATAGATTTTGAAAATGGTATGTTATGTACACTTCCCTTGAGGACAATAGGGTCATATATGACCCGGAGTTTTTCAGAGTTTTCACGCAATGGAATTTTTTTTTCACTCACAACTATTATATTTGATCATAAAGCATTAGGAAAAACTCAATTTTACATGAATTCACTAGCTGAATAAAAGTGTAACGCGAAAGAGTTAATAATGCAAAATCACATCATAACTAAAGGCGTCTACACATTGGGAGCAATTTTCGTCAAAAATTGCGTTTTTGACAGAAATTTGACGTTTCCCCCTACAACGCTGCAGGAAATTTCCTTCAAAAAAGCAATTTTTGACAAAAATTGCTCCCAATGTGTAGAGGCCATAAGACAAAATCATGGCAAAAATGGAGCATATTTGCATCATTAGAAAACTTAAAAAATATCGATGATTTTTTTTTAATTCAACTGCTTCCCGAATTAAGAAGTAGTCTGAAGTTAAAAGAGCCGAATTAGCTCTAGAGAATCTATCTAAGCAGCTACCCTGAAAATTTCAAGTCAATTGGATGAAAATTACTCCAGTTGTACCTTTGGCCACAACAGAGCGCCTAAAAAATCGACCCTCAGTCCTTGCACTGCTGCGCCGTCATTTTGTATTCAAAATTGAAATAAAAAATATTTTTCTGCTCCTCAAGACAGACCCTCAGGCCCGCGATCTCAAAGCACTAATTTTTGTAGTCAATCAAATAGCAAGTAGATCAATGAAAATTCATATTGGTCAATAAATAATTCAAAATTGTCAGTAAAATTTCTATTTTTGGCTAGTAAGAAAATAAAATGTGATCATTAATCCTTTACAAATCAAATCGAAAATACTATGATGGTTTATAACTTCTAATTTTTCCGATCACCGATAATATTTTGCTTTTTACTTTTAAGGCTATTTATTATTTATAATTTCCGTTTTGGCCGATTTTTCGGTACGGCTATGGATCAATAGTATCAAACTTCGGACAGGTTGTATTTTTAAGTTCGAAACGTGTATATTCATAAAAAATATATCTTTTTGTTATTTTCTTGAATAGTGTTGTTCAGCTTCTTCGGAACCACAAAAAGTGGTTTATTATATTTATTTTCTCTATAATAATTTTTAATACATTTAAAAATGATTAAAAGAAAAGAATAGACATTGCTTTGCGTGCAATATCGGACATAAAGTTTATCAAAGTTTCTTGCCCTTTCAGAATTCCAAAGCTCTTTCCAAAGCACCTCTCTCACAGAGGCTATACATTTTTTTCTAAATTTTTGGTTTAAAATTGAAAAACAAAATAAAAATTTAAGTAATTTGGAAAACTAAAAGAAGTGTCCAATTTTACGAACTTTTTAATATATGGCCCAGAGTTACATAATGTAAACTATTTGAAAATCTTATGTAGATTCATGGTAAATCAATATGATTTTTTTACTTACTATTATTTGTTACTTACCAGAATTACTTTTTCCTAATCTGATGTAAATTCTATTAATATTACAACCCTGGAATTAACAATTCTGATTTTTTTTTGGAAAAGGACAGTCCCAAGTGAGGACAAATACTTAAATGTGTACCTTTGTAAAATATACTTAAATTTACTAAAATAAATTCCCTTTTAACCCTTTAACGACGAGACACTTTTTACGGACTCAAAATCAACAATAAAAATTAAACTGGGAAACATAACACTGTATAACAGTGATTTTGTCCCTTGGTGCTCATGCTATTTTTACTATTGCTAGGGTCAAATGATTTACGAAAATACTTATAATTTTGATTTCATTTTGAATTTGCCTAGATTCCAGGCGCAAAAACAAAATGAAGTTAAAATGATAAGTATTTTCGTAAATCATTTGACCCTAGCAATAGAAAAAATAGCATGAGAACTCAGGGACAAAAAAAAGTTTCAAATTGTTGCACAGTGTAATCAATGATAAGTCTTACATCTAACCTTGAAAACTCCAATAGACTCTGATTCGGTGTATTTTGTGCTTCTATGAACGATAGGGACAAAAATAGCCCAAAAATTTAAGTAATTTTTGTGACAATACCAATGAATAATATTTTTCGCTTTAATGAAAAATATTACGTATGAGTATTGTAGTTTATATTGCCAAAAGGGTTTTGCTTTAAAAAGAATTCAAAGTATAAAAAATAAATAAAATCCATTATAAGTTTGAGAATTTAAAAATTCGCCATTTTTGAGCTTAAATATTTACTACATAGCAAATAGCTAGTTCTAATTTACAATTATACAGACATAAGAAAAACAATTTAATTAGTCAGGAAAAATTATTTTCATTATGGGACACCGGTGTTCCAATCGTCCTTAAAGGGTGTAACTATTCCAAATTCATTTTAAAAATGTAAAAAAAAAACTTTATGAACATGTTTTACCTTTTTTCGGGCTCCTATAATCCTGTTTGAATGTATAGGCAAACCAATTAAAATCCCAAAACCTTAAAATCAAATATACTTTATTATTTATTGCAGTATTACCAAAACTTTGCTTTTATAAATTTTATAACACTTTCCTATGAAAATTACAACAAAATTACAACAATAAAATGGCACTAAGACAAAATTTTCTTTGCAAAACAGAAATAAACTTAAGTAGAGAATTTTAATGACAAAACCAGTATTATTCAAAAATCCTATTCTTATCTACATTACTTTTAGTCAGGTAATTGATTCCATCAACAGGTATCATTCGAACAGACTTACAGGTGTGAATTAGAGGGGTTTACTGGTTTCAGTAGCCACAAGTCCTTCTGCTTCCAGACGAGTCAAAAGGGCACGGTAGATGTCTGGTGTAAAGGGTAGGACAACGCCTCGGTGTTGAATCTCACCATCGAGGATCATCTTGGCAGCAATAGCAGCTGGGAATCCAACAGTTAGAGCCATGGCAGAGTGACCTCCCTTGTGAGAAGGCTGCCCGTAGACGACAAAATTGATGCCACGTTCCTCCCTTCGGCCATCATTCCAACGAATCCCAACCTCATGGCGCAGGATCACAAGATCCCGCTCCGTTTCCGTGAAAGCCAGCTTGGAGGAGAGATAGTGACTGAGAGTGTCTAGAGGGGTGCCCATTTTCTTCACAGGAATATCCTCCAAAAGCCCTAATTGCTCAATTCCAGCACTGCTGCCAATCCTGTCGACCAGTTTTTGCTTGAGGTTCTCATAGAAGATGCTAGTGTCAGTGAGACCCAAAAGACTCACAATCAACTGTCTCCATGTGATCTCAGGACCATTGGGATGGAGCATTGTATGTGGTTCAGTATCAATCAGCCCAAGAAGTTGCATTTCCTTGATACACTCCGAGAATCCCTTGTATCGAATTGTTCCTCGAAGACACGTATGAACCTGCGTACCCAATCCATATAGATGGGAATACTTTGTGGAATCCCGATTGGGAAATCCCTCCAGAGCGAATCCTGGCAAGAAAGTCAGATCCTTCGGTGCTGACATGAGATCTCCACCACCAGATATCTCAACCAATTGTCCTTTGCTGATATACTTAGCGGCTGACAAGGTATTGAGTAGGGCTCCACGTGGAGACCAGGAGAACTTGTACCGCAGGGGATTGTCCGAGTTTTCAGGTGCTGGAAGACCTCCACAGTAACTGACGAATGACTCAATAACGCCGCCTTGTTTCTGCACATTATGGATGCAATCGAGGGCAAGGAAGTGATCAATTCCCGGATCAAGCCCCACTTCATTCATCAAAGTTACACCGGCAGCTTTAGCCCTGATTAAATTAGAAAAATAAGAAAAATCCAAAAAAATTGGTGTCTTGAAAAAATCCAAAAAGGAACTTAATGATAAAACCCAGATAAACCTGTAGCTAGTAAAATTCTATTGAGCTTGAAATATTCAATTTCAATTCAATTTTCAATTCAATTTATTTAAAAACCACTACAAACAGGGTACAACGGGTACAACCCTCTTACAAATCCGTGGCAAGCAAATATAGAAAAAAAAAGGATTTAAAAAAAAAAATAAGAAAAAAGAGCAAAAGAAAAGATAGAAAATCAAAGAATTAAGAAAGAAAAAAAAATGTCACTGGTCAAGCCCAGTCTGGAAGTGCCTCTGAATTCCCCGTGGTGCCGTACGAGCCTCACGAGGAAGAGAGTTATATAGTGAAACTCCCCTGACGAATAACGTTTTATAAAATGTGTCCTGCTCCGCCCTTGGCACAATGAACCCCCATTCTATTTCTTCTATTGAGCTTGAAATATTCCAATATTTTCCTTGAAATATTTCATTCGTACTTAGAGAGAAGTACAGGGGGTCGTTGGCCCCCTTATACGATATTCAATACAATAAAAAAAAACCTAAAATATAAGAAATTTTAAAAGTCTGAGAAAGGCTTCTACTGATTTAAAGAATCTTTTGTTAAATCTTATGAGCTTTCAAAAAGCCTGAAATCATTAATTTTGATTAAATGGTAAATTTCTGTAAAAAAACATTGCACAAAATATAAAATTAAAAGAAATAAGAAATTTAAATAGATTTTTTAATGTCTTTACATAAAAAACCCTTTTTAAATTCTTTTTATTAATTTTTTATAAATTTCCTGAGATTTTTTATGGAAAAGTCTTCTTGGTTGTTTTTATCAAGCTTTCAGTTTACAAAATACACCAGGTTCATTAAGATTGGGTATTATTAATTTAGATTAGATTTTCAAATATTCACAGAACATTTTTCATAATTTTTAATTCGTATTTCAAAGTAATTTCTACACTAAAAAGGTCTATTAAAATTATTTCTAAAGAATTTGTTGTGGAAATATTCTTGTCTTCAACAAATAATTTTATATTGAAAAAAAATCAAGATGTGGAAATGGATAAATGCCCAATTTTAAGGAGTAAGAAGCTTGATGAAACATTCAAAAAAATCAATGAAAAATTGAAGTTTTTTTTCGTAACTTTTCCATAAAAAAGAGATGGCAAAGCGTCCCAGCTTTGCAGAGTGCTCGAACTCACGAGAAAGAGCTACCCGAGTAATAATTTCTCGTACGCTTTATGTGTACATAGCGCTTCACTACCGATTATAATTATTGATCAATTTAAAAAATCATTCTGAAATAAGAAATTTCTTAAGAAAAGTTTTCGAACAAATAAAAAAGTAAAACCGGGAAAAAAGTAAATAATTTACGGGTACTAAATCCACTCATGACCGATTAAGTCAAATGCAGTCGAACTGAAAATTTTAAAATCTTTCAAAAAAAATACAAATTTAAGCAAATCACTTAAAAAAGAGGCCCTCCAAAATGGTTAAACATTGATGTTCGAAAATTTGATATCGAAATGGTTTTTCGAACATAGGTGTCCAAGGACTAAATATGCGCCTTGACTACCTCTAAAACATATTCGAAGTGAAAAGAAATCGTAAAAGTAGTTTTCGAAATAAACCAAAAACAACCGAAAAAACATTCTTTTTAGGGAATTTTACTTATAGGGGATGTAAAATTATTCAAAATCGGTACTTAACCGGTTTATTGCCGATGAAGATCTGCAGCTGGGTTTGAAATTTCAATACCTTTCCAAAAAATTCAAATTTAACAAAATCGGTTGAAAAATGGGCCCTCCAAAGTGGTTGACCTTTGACCTTCAATAATTCAAAATAGCGAATTTTCCGGTCATAGGTATGTTTGGGCGAAATGTTCGCCTGGACTACCTCTAAAACATATCCAAAAATTATTGAAAAAGTTTGCGCCAATTTTGAAAAAAAAACATAAAAACATGGTTTTGGAGGGGATAGATGGGGGGTGGGGAGGGAAAAAGACGTCAAGAGATATTGTTTTTTCATTGGGGGTCATCGAAGATTGGAAGTCGATATCTCTTACCGTTTAAGCTCCAGAAAAGTGACAAGTTGAAAAAAAGATGATTTTTAACTGCTCTCTCTCTGTGAGTTCGAGCAGTAAAATAAGGCTAATTCATTCTTTGAAAAACTGACAAAAAAAGTCCATAAGCTAACCAAATAACTTAAAATCATCAAAATCACATTTAAATACGGTTTATGCCGATATTTTCTAGTCAACTGTAAAGAGCCATTTTGGTCTAAGAACATTTCTTTAGGGACCAAGCTTAAACACAATTTCCCCCAAGAAAGACTACTTATTAACTAGAACTAGAACGTTCTTTATATGCGTTTGTGTCTAAATCCGTAAAAATCGTAAAATCGCTGAAGAAACAGTTTAAATAACAAAAACAACAAACAACAGTTCCTGACTGATTTTTTTTTTTCAAAAATCCTCAAATTCATAAAATATTAAATTAAAAATGCGACTAGAAATTTGAAAAACAAATATTCTACTCGAATAATTTTTTAATTTTGGTCTTCTTACTAAAATCCTGGCTATGCTCTTGGCTTCAGATGCTGGAATTCGGACTAATAGAACCTGATATATGGTATATTGAAGTTTAAAAAGTTTGATTCATCATAGCACCGATTCTATTGAACTTACCAAAAATCTATATTACTTTTTCGTATAATAGCTTAAGGTGCGGAATTGAAAAATTAATGAAAATTGCATAAGTGTTTCTAAGAAAAATCAGATTGAATGGATTGGGTATTGTAGCGTTTCCTAAAAAATAGGACAGCGACCAAGTATGTTCATTGTTTTCCAATTTTATTTAAAAATCGAAAAACGCAATTTCTAGCTTAAATTAGGAACTTAACATTTTAACTTTAAGATATGTATTTTTTGTTTTTTAAAGTGTTACGCTCTAGATTTCCTTTTCGATATCTAATATATCAAAACTAAAAGGTGCAAGATTCAAAAAAGGTTAATTTTACTAAGTTTTTAGTAAAAAGATCTAAGGATCAGTTTTAAGATACTAAATAGGATCACTAGTCTCTTGGGACTCCCTTGGGTAATATAAAGAAAACCCTTTCTAATGGTTTTCTTATTTTTTTGATTAAAACTTTCTTTTTTAATTATTTTTGTTTTACTTTTCTACCTTTTATGAATGAACTGTTTTAGAATTTCCATTGATCGTACTTTAATCGGAAATAAAACCAACACTGAGAAAAAAAGAGGGTGCGATTAACTTTTTTTCCTCGTAACCTTAACACTTTTTAGGTGTAAAAATACATCAACATTTTTAATGTTAATTTTACACCTTTCTAAGGGTAAAATTAACATGAAAAAGGGTAACTTTAACCCATAATACACCTAAAAAGGGTAATATTTACACCGATTTCGGATCAATAATGCAGGGTAAAATTAACATTTCCGGAATGTTATTTTAAATTTTTCGGATTTCTCTCAGTGAAGGATCTCTATATCACAAGCTCTGCCCATTGAGCTAGTGTAGCCCTTATTAGAAAAACCAAATTTTAGGATTTTCCAATGTGGGAATTTTAATTTTTTTCGAAAAATTATGTCTTTCTTATTTTGTTAAATCTTAATATAAAAAAAACTTACTCTTCATCGAGAGCAGAGACTTCATCATTGAGGTAACTAGCCGTGACCAGATGAGTATTTCCTTGAACACAGTGCTTGGCCACAAGTCCATGGAGGGAATAGGGCAGTAATGAGACAACGAGATCACTCTCTGCACACAATTCAGCCAAATGATCCTTATTATCGTGCACATCTAGGTATAGGCTGTCAACACCAGGATAGCGATCTGCCAGGCGATCACTCTCCTCCTTCAGATGCGAACATACCCTAATACTGAGCTTATCATCACGATGGAGATACTCCACAAGTGGTGCTGACACAAAGCCAGCTCCTAGGACCAGAACACTCTTTTTTCCCTCCATGGAGCATTCACTCTTGTGACGAGATCGGGAGCTCTCACGCAATTCACTGATATACTCGTAGTTGGGCGTTAATCTTCCATTGCTGGTGATTAAAGCCTGGAAAAGGAAGAAGACAATGTTGTTTACAATTTGTACCACGTCAATACAAAAATCCCATTGTAGGCTATTAAAAGCCGAAAAGCCTTGTCACGTAAGCCCCTAAATAGCCTTCGATTTGCTCTGTACTACGTGGAATATACAACTGATTAGATAACAGGCTGTAGTGGAATATTTTTAGAAATTGCGATAAGACTGTATAAACTGCTATTTCTCACGCGACTTTCATAATCAATTGACTTCAAATTTATGAATTGAAAATTTCCCAGTTCTAAAGTCCTGATTTATATCTGGGATCACTCTGGGATCTATTTCTGACTTACCCCATAAACCGGTTCGGAGAAATTATGAGCATCCAGGGGTTTTGTTGCATCACTCTGCAAGATGTCCATTGTGAATGGGTAGAGGAGATCACCGAAAAAATCCGTTGATTCTCGTGGAAGTTGTGTGGGCATGTTATCAATGGAACAGACAAGTACTCCAGGACCTTTGAAACTCTTTGTATCCTTATTCCTATCTGCATCATAGAGGCAGAAGGGTGTGTCGATAGTTGTGCACTCATTCATGAATTCAATTGAGCCACCTGGATCTGCAGAGATATCACAAATGGCCAGCATTCGGTGGGGAAGGGCTGGAGCGCCCCTACTCGTTGGCAACCACGGCGTATTGGCAGGCCTGAGAAGATTCTTGGCATCGGGAATGGTCATAAGCTTTGGACTGCCCACAGCCCAGTAAATCCCATTGATGATGACCGATGCAAACGGTGCAATCTTTCGACTGAACGTTGAAATGTATCGCTCAGGGTACTGTTCGTACTCTTGAGGATCAAATCCGCCTCCCTCACGGCGTTCCAAGTGATCAGCTCGACTCACTTCGCAGCCGTACAATTTATTCTGATCTAATTCGAAAATACAATCAATTAGAACTCTGACCATTTTTGATGATCGCATCTTGAAACTTACTTCCATGCTCAGATACTTTCTGTATCATCTCTGGGGGTACGTATTCAATTGGCAACTCGGCAAACACCTCTTGTGCCCCCTGAGAAACATTCCCTGACCCCGAGAAGACAAAAGTCAATGGACCAATGGAACTTGGCATCATACCCAGAGAAATCTCATAGCCGCAATCTCGGATCGCCTGGCGAGCCATTGAAGAATTTCGGTAGTTGTGAGCCGGACCCACGTGCATGAAGGGAGTATGGTGACCAAGAGCTAGGAGACGAAGTCCCAGACCGTGCAGGATATTCACCATTCCAGCTACGCCGGCGTACTTTCCGAAAGCTACAAGTCTCTGTCCATTTTCGTCCATGATCTTCTCATAGTCGAGCAAGCGAATGTTCTAAAAATATTTTTTTATTTAATCAATATTTAAGTTTATATAAAATAAATAATAAAAAAAACTAAAAGAAATAAAGATAAATTGTTTTTTTTATTGTAAGTAAATTTTAAGCAATGAGGCTTTATTCTCTAATTCTGCCAATAGAATTTAATTTTTAAGGTTCAGTTTAGAGAAATATTTTGTTTAGGGGGTACTGGGGCAAAAAGTCACAAAACGGATATTTTATTTTTTTACAAGCTACTCGAGCGTTTCAAAAATTTCTAATTATCGCAGTTTTATAGGAAATTTACCGCTCTACAACTTTTTGAAAGTAATTTTCCTCTATTTTGTAAGAAAATACATTTATCGAGCCAATTTCTAAAAGGTAATTTTGTGACTATTCTCAAAAATAATGGGGCAAATAGAACCAGACATGGGGTACAGTAGAGTCTCTTAAATTCGAACGCTCGGGGGTATTTTTGACATTTCTCACCTCCCAAATTCGAACGATTATTTCAAAATTAACGAAATTTGTGTGAGATTAAATTGTACTTTGAATCAAATTCCCGTACTTTCTCGCAAGTCTTAGTGGTAACATACTTCCTTTTCACTTTACACGACCATAATGTATGTAAACATTCAGGAAGAAGCACATAAATATGATTTTCATTCATCAAGAATACGAACTTTCTAACATAACCTCACAATTGACATTTTGAATCCAAACGTCGTTCGAATTTGAGAGATTCAGATTTGAGAGACTCTACTGTATTATCATATTTTGGTTCGCTTCGTTACGGACTTCCGTAAATTTGAAAAAATACCTAGAGGACATATTTTCATAGAAAATTTATTCATCTACAGCTTTGTAAAACACCGTTTTCTCTGCGAAAAGCGGTTTCTATGAGAAAAGCGGTTTTCAAGCTATTTTAGAAAAAAAAACACACAAAAGACTGCAAATCGTTTGACCAATGCAAACAACAAGCGGCGAGACATGATAATGACGTTTCTTTTCGCCAAGAGACATCAGAAATTGCTTTGCTTTTTTGTTACTATACCTTTTGTTACTTTTTACCCCAAGTGGCCATTTTTAATAAAAAGATTTCTGGAGAAGAGAACTTTTGTGAAACTCTAAAATAGATAGCGGATTCGTATTCAAAAAATCCAAATTATTTAGAAAATATTCACCAGTGCATCAATTTTGGAAAATAAGTACGTAATAATTGTTATCTTCTGGAAGGAAAATATTTCAAAAATAGGGCTAAAAATTTCAATATTTTTTATTTTCTAAATTCCTCGTTCGAATTCTAAGAAACTTACGACATTGAAGAAGGTCTATGGATGCTATCTATAGAAAAAAAATTGAGCCGCTATCTTTTTTACCTTGGAAGATATTGAATTTTGAATTTTTCGATTTGTGACTTTTTGCCCCAGTCTCCCGTATTCATTGAAAAATATTAATAATAAAATATTATTATTTGCAAACATTCATTACTAAATGAACAAATAAATATATTTCTAATTAATGTTGAGTATAAATCTTATTAATTAGGACATGTATCGCATGTTCTAAATCGAAATATGACACAAATAGGTAGGGGAAAGTATTCTCCCTTCGAACGTTCATGCCTTCGAATAATGTGAATTTTCTCTTATTTTTCCTAAGAGACTTACACATTTCTATTAAATATTAGTTAGCTTCTTATCAATTATTGATAATTTCCTGATAATTACGTGAAAGTCTCTTAAGGCCTCTACACATTGAGAGCAATTTTCGTCAAAAATTGCATTTTTGACAGAATTTTGACGTTTCCACTTACAGGGCTGCAAGCAATTTTCTTCAAAAAAGCGATTTTTGGCGAAAATTGCTCCCAATATATAGAGGCCTTTAGGAAAGAAATCACATTATTCGAAGGCATGGACGTTCGAAGGGAGAGTACTTTCCCCTAATTAGATTTTTCTTGAAATCGTAGAAAAAAAAATATGAAACAGCTCTGTATTAAAAGATAATCAACTACTTAACTCTTACTTTCAATAGAGAACCATAGAGAACAAATTGAAATGAATTTGTTAATATTAATTGCTCATGGAACTCAAAGACTTAATGTATAATTTTTCTATAAATTAAATTTTAAATCTTGAATTTATTTGTTATCAACATTATTTTCTCCGATCATCGAAATCGCAAAACGTTCTTCTTGAATTAAATAAGAGTCAATTAACAACAGAAAGAGATTATCAAATAAGCCATCGGCATCTTCGTCATCTGAAAAATTTCCTTCATAAATGCCATTAAAGCGCTGTTGGCCAAGGAAGAAGCCATAAGACACAAGGAATTACCAACTAACTGAATTTTTCTCGAGTGCAATTAGCATTAAGGGCCAGGGAAAATCTCACGAATATATAACATTTCAAAAGCATTCCTCTGCTATGAAATCCCATTGAGACTATAAATAGAGCTTTCGCGACAGGCTCAAACTTTCCAAGCGCAAGTGGTTTCGGAAGCGCGTGAATCCGAGTGCTGATATAGGTTCAAGTTTATGAAGTATCACTGGGAAGAAAAAAAAATCCTGAAAGAGATTCTTATCTGTGAGTAGTGATAAGCTCATGAAAATGCTCATTCTCTCATCGTATTTTTCACTTCACGAGTTTTGTTGTTTACGCGTGGAGTGTTTGTTGATTTCCCCAGTGACATTCACTAAATTTTATTTCCTTTTCCTGAATCCATCGCATGAATCATGGGCTCTTGACAAGGTGTTATACCCACCTTCTCCAGGATAGCATCCAACAGGGGCATATTAGTCTCCTGTGCCTTGATCGTGTGCGAGAAGATGCAGTAGGTTTTTGAGGGAATTAGCTGATCTACAGGTACTTGTTTCACCCCAAAAATCACAGAAGCTTCACTAATGTCCTCCTGAACCACAGCTCCAGCATTCAAATATGCCTGCAAGATGAGAAAGTAACATTTTTATTGACTAATTAGCATCCAAAGCGGTTAGTTTCAGAATCTGACAAAGAAATATTCCCAAGAGAAAAATAAACTTACTATTATTTTTAATAATCAGTTTAATTGTTTACTAATATAATTCTTATTTTTGACAGAATATTTGCTTTAATACTTTTTATTTACAAAATCAAGTCTTACAAGTAGCGTAATGCCTTGTATTACTACAATTGAAAAATGAAAATGGAGTTATTTTAAAAATTTTTAATATAGGGGAACGTAGGGTAAGTGTGCCAAATTCCGGCCAGCTTGCAATTTCGGCCACATTTTTTGTTCCTCGAATTTCCATGAATTTTTAGTTTTTGCATACTCTTGAGATTGTACAATGCAAAAAATAACAAAAAATGTCGCTTCGACGAGCAAGATGATCTGAAAAAGACATTGAAAGAATTCTGGAAGGGCAAGGAACTATGAGAATGAAGGTGGCCGAAATAGGCCACCAATGCTATGTCTACATTTTTATTCATTTTAAAAAATATTAAGAATGATTTTAGAAAAAATAAAGATGATAAACTGTCTGCAAGGTTCCAAGCAACACTTCTTATAAAAGAGTAACGAAAATATTCAATTTTTATTAAAAATATTACATTTCAAACTTGAGACTTTGTCGCTTGCATGCAACTATGCCAAAATTTGGCACACATACCCTACTCTTCCTTCGAATGTTCATGCCTTCGAGTATTGTGAATTTTCTTTTAGTTTTCCAAAGAGACTTACACATTTCTATTAAATATTAGTTAACTTATCATCAATTGTTGATAATTCTGTGATAATTTAGTGTAAATCTCTTACGAAAAACAAAAGAATTTCACATTATTCGAAGGCATGAACGGCATGAACGTTCGAAAGGAGAGCACTTTCCCCTACTTTTATATTACCCAGAATAATTGATTGGAAACTTCAGCTATTGCCGTTTAAATAAAAGACGGTAGGAACATAGTAATTCTCCCTTCACAAATAAATCACAGAAAAAACATATTTTGAGATAAAAAGTGATTTTAAGGACGATTGGGTCACCAGTGACCCAAAAATGAAATTTTTCCTATACCCTTCTAAAGCTATGTTTCAGTCTAAAAAGTCAGAAAATGTGATTTTTTCAGACACCCAATTTTTGATCCTCTCGTCATTAAAGGGTTAAAAGTTTATAAGTTTGACCTTTGTACAAAATGCCTGGTTTTTGGTTCTTGAAACTTCAATTTGTTTGGAAGGCTACATGTTTTTCATTTTCAAATTCTTACAAGAAAATCTCTTAACAAAATCTGTACACAGCTCTCTCCGATATCCGGCACTTCGATATCCGGCTGACAGCTGTCAAACACTGACGGTTGATCAATTCAAAACGTTTTTTACGAAACATGCAGCTTGTCCAGCATGAATTAAAATGTTATTTTCACTTTATCAATGCCTTTGATACTTGATTGTGTTACAGAATGAAGCATAAGCGCACCATCGAAGAAAATTCTGTTGTTTTTCGAAAGAAAATAAATTCACACAGCGCAAAATAGAAAAACCGTTGACTAGATTCAAAAACCGGAAATGTCATTTTGTCCCCACGTCAGCCGGATATCGGAGAGAGCTGTGTACTATTTATTGGTTAATTTTGCATAAATAAAAATGACAGTAGAAGTTGCAATTTTAATTAGAAATCAATACTCCAGAAACTAAAAATAGGTAGGTATACTATAAACAGAAAAGTGCATTTTTCGTAGAAGTATTATATAATTAGAAACTTAACATTTGATAGAAAAGTCTCATTAGGGGAGACTGGGGCAGATTAGCCAGCAAATGAAATTTTTCATTGTGTATAATTTGTACAAAAAATTTTTGTACCAGGCTGAAAAATATTTCAATGAATAGGAAGGGATATGTTTACTTCGAATACATGTACAGAGGTGCGCAAGAACCGTTGAAACCGAATAAACGTCAAAATAAGTTTGTTCTGGTAGCGCTTTGATCATTGACGTACATCTTTCATTTGACGTTTATTCGAAGTCAACGGTTCTTGCATGCCTCTGAAATAGTGGTTACCGCAATATCCCTTTTAAAGCAGGCTATAACATCCCACTGTCTAATACCATGCGTGGCTAATTCTACCCCGGTCTCCTCTACTTGGAAGAAAGTCACTTTGCAGCATTTAATTCTTCAATGAAACTTGAAAATAAGGGACTAGAGAAAGAATGCGCAATCTGAGGTCATTGCGCATCTTGAAATTCTGTTAAGGTTAAACTTTGCGCGGGATTCTCTCAATATCTCTTTATTGTGCCTCCCAATGGAGTTTATTGTGTTGAATGATAACCCCATGAGGAGCATGTTTGGAGTAATCTAATCATTGTGATATTCTTTGCCTGTCTTTTCAAGTCCCAATTGATGCGATTTGTGTGTGAGTTGCGTGGACAATTTTGATGAGACACTTGAGGTGATTTGCGAGATTTCCCGTTTCTGGCTAAATCACAAGCCAGGGGAAAACACCTGAACCACGAGTAGATAAGACTTTTGTTTTTACTTACTTGTCCGTGTGGAAAAATTTACGCACTTCCAATTAAAATCATTGCTGAAGATCTTGGAAAATGAGGTGTAAACAACAACGAAACTTTTAAAAGCGCAATTGCCACATCTTTTTCTTTGTTTACTCAGGGACTTAGTTGGAAAACTTGATATTGGAAAATATTTTTAAAAAAAGCAGGATCTTTTTTATAACAGACAAATTTATAGAAGGAAAAATGAAACGTATTTTTATCCAAACTTGCAGAGAGATCATTTGCATTTCGAATAATTTCAATCAATAATTTTTAATTAGCCTAAACAATTAAAGCTATCGACATATTAGATAATTTTTTAAATCTTCTAAATATGACGTGTATAATTATATATCTTAAATTTTATAGAGTTTAAAAGTTGATGTTTTTAATTCTAAATTATAGAGACCCTTCCTAATTTTCAAGCTTATCCTCAAAATTTTATTTTTAGATTAGAGGTTTAGTGATCTCAACTTTAAAGCCTAAAGAAATCCTATAGATAAAAATAGAAAATCTTTAACAGAGAAAGCCTGTCCAGACGAAGACTCTTCTAAGCCAACGGTACCAATCACTGTTCAGCTGGGATGGTAACTCTGAGGGGTGCTACAACGACGGCTAACCTCAAGTTATGATACGAAGGCACAATCGAATCGGCTCCTCGGTCGGTCTTCACCAGCGAATCGAGGAGGACGCCAGATTCGTGGCTGTCTTGGAATGGACAATGGAGCCTATGTTCTGATATGGGGTCTGTAGCATTCGTGCTACATGAAGTTGAGCTTTTTCTTAAGTATCCATCTTTCGAAATTTTACCCTATTCTCAAAAAATTTTTAAAAATATATGGAGCAAAAATATTAATCAACACTAAACGAAAAATAGGTTGACAAAAGATGCAAAGGGTGAGCCAAGACGCACACCAATTAAGCCTTAAATTTAAAACTATAATAAATTTTATACTGTAAGTATCTTAAGGATTCTCAATTGAAGTAGATTTTTTTTAAATTTCTCAGTGAATTATATTTTGAATTTAAATCAGATTGAGGGTCCTCTGTCGACCAGACAGAAGCAAGTTCCTGCTAGAAGTGGACTGGAATATTTTAAGGGATATGGTGGGTAACCTTACAGGTCACTTTCTAAAGTTGCACTTGTTAAAAATGAATTTAGAAACAGTAGAACACTTCCTTTGGGAGTGCCTGGTACTGCAAACCTATAGGGATAAACATTTCCAACGAAACAAATAAGGTGACTTGTTGTCAAAAAACATTCTTGGGTTTATTCAAGAAATCGACTGGTTTTAAACTTAAGAAATGACACACAGAAGATACACAGGGTTTTCTAGCCTAGGTATCGAAGCCTGCTCTCATTCAAACTAATCTATCTAAATATAAAATAGGTTAACAAAATAAATAAAAGATTAGCCAAGACGCACACCAAATAAGCCTTAAATGTAAAACCGTAATAAATTTTATACCATAAGTATCTTGATGATTCTCAATTGAAAGGGATTTTTTTTATATTTCTCATTGAATTGTATTTTCAATTTTAGTCTAATAACAGTAATATTTTATTCAAATTTATTTAACGACACTATCACTTACGACTGTCGCCATTTCAGCGATGCTTCAAACCAAGGACAAGATAGTAAAGTCCTTTTATTGATGGCATATTTTGCCACCTTGAGATTGATCTATTTAAAAAGGCTCCAAGTGAAGAGTCTAGACGTGAGCTAGTCCAGAGGTCTAGCTTTTATGGTAGGTGTCTCAGCTCACTATGAATATTTTTGCGCTCACTTTTCTCGCCAGCCCTTTTCGTACAATTGAATTTGTATTGCCTTTCATCCTTTTCTTATTAACAATCTAATTTTGATGATATTAAGATTTTTACAAAAAAAAAATCTTTTAAAAATGCTAAGATTTTTGAAGAAAAAATTTTTTTATGTTAAATGAGAAAGTGAAAAAATAAATGCAAGACAAGTTTATTGCAAAATATTTAACTATTTCAAGCATTTGAAGTGTGTTAATCTCTCTGTACTTTCCGATGAATAGTTAAGAAAACATTTTAGATTTTAAGTAAAAATGTACTAGAATTAATGGTGTGTGTCTCGGCTTACTATAAAAAATTTGTCTTTCACAGTTTATCTGTAGAGTAAAATGAGGTAATTTGGAACTATTTACAATTTAATACATTTGAAATTTTCTAACTCTTTTAGAGATTCAAAAGAAAGGAATCTGTTCCTTTTCTTCTTAATCGTTTTTTTATTCTATTTTGCGGTCTTTGTTTTCTCTTTCCTCATCTGAAACAGTGAGAAAATTTCAAGTGTCCCAAACTGTAAATGGTTCCAAATTACCTCATTTTACCCTAATTCGGGACATTTATGAATTTTTGTGATCTTATTGTCTTCTTTCATCCTAAATATAAGATAAAGAATTTTTTAATGGATGGAAGTTGGACCAAAAAATGCAGAAGTTAACGTTAAAGGTTAGTAATTGACGGATAATGTGTTCAATTCCTACACTGAGAAAAAAACGGGGGTGCGATTAACTTTTTTTCCTCATAGCTTTAACACTTTTTAGGTGCAAAAATATATTAATATTTTTTAATGCTAATTTTACACCTTTTTAAGGGTAAAATTAACATGAAAAAGGATTACTTTAACCCCTAATACACCTAAAAAGGGTAATATTTACACCGATTTCGGATCAATACTGCAGGGTAAAATAAACATTTTCGGAATGTTATTTTAACTTTTTCAGATTTCTCTTACTCAAGGGTAAGTGTGCCAAATTCCGTCCAGCTTGCAATTTCGGCCACGTTTTTTGTTCCTCGAATTTCCATGAACTTTTAGATTTTACGTACTCTAAAGATTATACAAATGCAAAAGAATACCAAAAAATGTACCTTCGACAAACGAGATTACATGAAAAAGATATTGGAAGAATTCCCAAAGGGCAAGGAACTATGAGAATGAAGGTGGCCGAAATAGGGCACCAAAGCTATGTCTATATTTTTATTCATTTTAAAATGTATTAAGAATGATTTTAGAGTAAATAAAGACGGTAAACTTTTTACAAGATTCCAAGCAACACTCTTTCAGAAGAAAGAATTTAAAAAAAATCAAATTTGTATTTAAAATATTACATTTCAAACTTGAGACTTTGACGCTTGCATGCAACTATGCCGAAATTTGGCACACTTACCCTACATACTTCTATATCCTTAATTTTTATTTATTTCAACTAATAATGAATGAGAAAAAAAGTAAAAGGTGATATTTAGCCATTAACTCTCTCTGGCGGAAAAGGCAATAAATTCCCCGTATCTCTTATCTCTGGAGATGATCTGACGAGATGAAATGGAAAAACTTGGAATTGCCAAGAGATTCCAGTGAGAACCAACAAATATCACCGAGTGACATTTTTCGCACACTCCACTCGATAAGACACTGATAAGACATTATTCTCTGCCTTAATTCCCATCCTGAGTAGCACAATTCTCATTAAGAAGCCCATAGAAACTCGTGCATTAGGTTTAAGATCTCGTGATGTTACCTGCATTGGGTAGGATCGTCGATTGGAAGGCTGCACAATGACCTTGATGCCCTTTTTCGTGAGGCGTTTAACATGACTTGGATTAAAGGGAGCTCTTCTTTCCCACACAGACTGATCCTCTCTCCGGATTGCCAGTACTTTGCCCGTCTGGAAGAGGATGCAGTGTTAGTGGAAAAATCCATGGAATTTTTCCAGCATTCTATCCGATAGTATTGATCGGATATTTTTTTGTGAGGTCTCGTGCCCTCTTCAACTCACATGCTTGAAACGCCGCGAGAAGTTCACAGCAAACGGATTGAAGTTCCTCAAATGCAGAAACATCTCTAACAGATCACTTTCACAGGCACCAGTATGTTATTTTTTTTTTATTTCGTAAATTTTTAGTCTCAACCCACCGAGTATTCAGAGGCTACTGATGAGAAGTCCCGGACGACCACGGCTGGACGCACCGAGAGTGGTTGGTGAGAAAAAAAATTGATAGTGATAAGACAAGTTTGTTGCTATTCAGATATTCTCACTTTTTGTCATTGAATCATCAACCTTCTACTAGACGATCCTATTGCAAATTTCACGTTGTAACAGCCACACAAACACCGTATTATTGGCCAATTGTGAAAAGATTAATCCTCTCAATTGGACCCTGGAGAGTGATCTTATCACTGCCGTTAATCCTAATTCAAACACTTCAGGAAATCTCCCAAATGTAGGCAAAATTCATAAGTGAAACATATTTCTTGCAACATACAATTTCTTTAAATTTTTTGTGATAATCTTGATTTCTTCTTCGTTCTTCCCTTGTATATTTTGTACTTATTATATTAAATGCATATAATTTTTGTGGAATCTTGGAAGAGTATCCAGTTCCATTAAAGAGCGTGTTTCATCATGTTTCACATCAGCAAAAGCTTCCAATTTAAACTCAATTAACGTTATCTGGAAAAATTTTCTGATTTAATTTAAAAAAAATTATCCATAGAATATCCTTAACTAAGATATATAACTAAGAATAGAACAAATATCTAAAAGATTCTAAGTTAGAAATAATTTTTAGTTTAATAAATAAAGCATTTTATTAAAAGAACTTTTCAAATTTCTTTTCAAAAATGGCCCAAATTGACTGTAAGCAAATGGTTTAGTTGCATTTAGTTCTTGAGATAATCCCAAAAGAGATGATTTTAGATGAAAAAACTTACAGAAACATTTCTGTAACCCTTTGAACATTTTTTGAGCGGGACGTGCCAAACTAATGAATTCAGTTTCCATTGATACATAGCTCTCTTGTGCATTAATCTTCAACACAAGCTACAAGGAAGTGGAAGATATATCACCTAGGGTAAGTGTGCCAAATTTCGACCAGCTCGCAATTTCGGCCACCTTTTTTGTTCCTCGAATTTCCTTGAATTTTTAGTTTTTGCATTCTCTTGAGATTGTACAATGCAAAAGAATAACAAAAAATGAAGCTTCGACAAACGAGATGACGTGAAAAAGACATTTGAAGAATTCCCGAAGGGCAAGGAACTATGAGAATGAAGGTGGCCGAAATAGTATCAAGAATGATTTTAAAGTAAATAAAGACGATAAACTGTCTACAAGGTTCTAAGCGACACTCCTTAAATAGAAGGAATGAAAAAAATCAATTTCTATTAAAGATATTACATTTCAAACTTGAGACTTTGGCGCTTGCATGCAACTATGCCGAAATTTGGCACACTTACCCTATAACACCTCCAATGCTCCCAATATAGTGCATTCCCTAAAAGACACAATATGTACTGTACGTTCCTTATATTTATTAAAGCCTGATCCTAAAATTAAAAATAAACCTACAAAAGATACAACGATCTGAAAATGGTTTTGATTCAGATTAAAATTTAATTTCAAGCTTTATATGCCAATTATTTTTGAGTTAATTGTTCTTATTTATCAATAACATGGTTCACTTATTGATTTTATATGATTCATTAATCATCTCTAAAAATCGTAATAAATATTTGAATAATATTTGATTAGAAATGAAGCAGTCGAGTTAAGAATTCAAGACCTGTCAGGTAAATCCAGTCCTAACTAATTCGGTTCAGAATTAAGTAAGACAAAGTACTCTCCCTTCGAACGTTCATGCCTTCGAATAATGTGCATTTTCTTTCATTTATCCTAAGCAACTAACACATTTCTATATTAAATATTAGGTAGCTTATCATCAATTCTTGATAATTACGTATGCAAGTCCCTTAGGAAAAATAAAAGAAAATTCACATTATTCGAAAGTATGAACGTTCGAAGGGAGAGTACTTTCCCCTATGCTTTCCATTGTGGTTTGATCGTTTGATATTGACTTTGAAAGAATTTCCTGTGGATAGTCCAAAAACAAAATTCCTATCCAAAATTTCTTGCTATTTAGACTACAGGCAATTCCAAATCCTCCAAGGCTGTTAAGGAGGAGTAGGGTAAAATGGGATAATTTGGAACCATTTACAATTTGGGACATCTGTTTTAGAGATTCAAAAGGAAGAAATCTGTTCCTTTTCTTCTTAAACGTCTTTTTCTTCTATTTTGCGGTCTTTGTTTTCTCTTTGCTCATCTGAAACAGTAAGAAAATCTCAAGTATCCCAAATTGTAAATGGTTCCAAGTTACCTCATTTTACCGATCAAAATGTGATTTTCAGGGAAACAGAATAGTACGAGTTTTAGACTAGTGGTTTAGCCCAATTCCCAGGTGTCTAAAAGCCCTTAAGGCTTAAGTAAAGGTTTTCCAAAATTTAATGATATTTACCCTGAATATTCAATCTTAAAATAAATTCCCAATAATCTTACCACATATTAGAAAACTTAAGCCAATCAATGGCTAAACCAGCTTAATCTTAGATCTGAATGCCGTATTATTAAATATTGCTTAACTGTAATATTTTGTGATATTCGCTAAAGAATTTCTAAATTTACTATTTCTGTATATTAATCTCCCACAAGAAGCATTTATCGCTATAAATGAGTAGAGATGTCTGACATCTATACGAAAACGATGGCGAAAACTTTACAAATTTCTTCTATATAACCGCATAGAAGAGGTCCATATTTGAGTGAATGGGGAATTTTTACATCCGAAATATAACAAATATTTATTTTAAGATATAATCACGGCATTATGTTCGGTAAAATGTATCGAATATGACTGAATAAAATATAATCACTCTGTAATACCAATATTATAACTATCGAATGAAGAACTGTCATTTCTTTTCCATTTTTCTTTAAGACTTTCTCAAATATTTTTCACGAATGAATAATTATTATTTATCTTCACCAATTCAGTCAGATTTAAAAAGCCTCGTGCACTTTTATTGTGTATGAAAGTTTATTAATGCAACGACCGTTTTCCGTGAGAGGACACAAATTTAGTGAATAAAATTGCATTTCCGACTTAAAATTCCCAGGGGAAAGTTGTAAAATTAAAGAAAGTAAAATTGAATGAATTTTCCACCCTTTTCATCATATTATTTAAAAAGTTTATAAATTTTAGATTTTAACTGTGCTAATTAACAGAATATATCGCTTTAAACACAAATCTAGACAGTTATCGGCACATATCAATGTTTTTTGCATTATTTTAATTTTAAATTGTTTGGTGAAACCCAATTAATGTAATTTTTTATGCCATAATCCTTTTTTATTCTAATAAAATAAAATAAAGATATTATAACCCGAATAAGTACAAAATATAGAAGAAAACACGTCTTTACATATTTTTGTTATTATATTCACATTATGTTCTACATTGTATACAAAATATGGATTTTTATAACAATTATATCACTACACAATAGAAAATATCAAAACACTGTAAATTATGCTTTTCATGAACTTTTTCTGGGCACTCTTTCTGCAATTTTGTTTCATGTAAAATGATCAGGAAGCTGTCCTAATGCTTGTACTTTTGATATACAGCAATTAAAGAAATAAAATGTTAGCTTTCACAAACAAAGTATTAATTCACTATTTTTCCATTAAATTACACTTACTTTGTCGAATTTAATCCCTTCTATCTACGTACTCAACTATACTGGACACGCTGGCACACTTCAAGGTTTTAATTTTTATGTTAAATATTACTTTTTTCACAATTTTTCACTCGAAGATGAACCTCTGCTAAGTAAACAAAAAGCAAAATTTGATAATCTGGCTGCTTTCTACAAAAAAAAACACAAGTCGTATACAAGTTTTCCCTAAAGGGAACAAATATAACTAAAAAATATCAAAACATGATGTTCATACAATTTCACGACATTATGTCAACATAACAGCGAAAATATGTAAGATAAATATACTTTCGATATTTTCGACATTGATTTACATATTTTCACTCAAAAATGGATTATATTATGACCTTTTATGGATCTAAAAACATTTAGTCGTAATTTTAAGGGGAAATTTCAATATATTAACTGGAATTTATCAAATAAAATGTATTATTCTTATTAATAGAAAATAACTGATATTTTCTATACATTTTTTAGTTAAGTTGTTTTTTTTTTGGTATTTATCGCGTATAATTTTCAGTTTATATACTTCCATTTTGTTCATACATTATATTTTTTAGAAATAGATTGGTTACGTTGAAAATATGTTGGTTACATTTGAGACACATTATTTGGATATCAAATGCCGCTTGCGACTCACCTGACCATCTCTCCTTAAGTCCTGCAGAAAATGAAGCAAAATCATTCCAAAGAACCTGTAAAACTCCTCTTCTTCCTAAAAAGAGAAACTCCCTCTCTGGATCCTAAAGCTTCCAATTTAAAGCGAAAACTTTTGATGAAATCCCAATAATTTAAACGTGATTTTGGTATGGGAAAACAATATAATTAAATCTTTCTTTTTTTGTACAGTTTGCACTCTCCTATGGAATCAATCTGAATAAAGTGGTATTACAAATTACAACGTAAATATACTTGTTCCAAGCGAATCATCCCCCGATGAAGTATCATCAATTAGGAATAACTTTACAGGGCAGCCGCCTCGGGAATGAGGGAAGCAAAAAATGAGAGGACAAAGGTGCGTAGAAAGGCAATCACAGGGATTCTATTTGTCTCATCGCGGACAACAGCGTCTGACGCCTCATCAGCCTCATTATTTGGCTGCTGAGCATCATTATTGTTCTGGGCATTTTGTGGTGG